>NW_012150063.1:2446106-2478464 GCF_000956105.1 Propithecus coquereli | reverse complement strand
CATAGAAATCACACATGCCTGAGGTATAAATGTAAATTATTTCCTTTAAATATCTTTGGAGAGCCATGAACTTCTTGAAACTATCTTTCAGTTAATTTTCCAAAAGGATCTATATTTTATAACTCAGAAATCTAATGGAAATTATATTGATTAGAAATTGTTAAACAATGTTCATGATTGGTACCAAAATGGAAGATGGTTAGAAGAATCTAGATTTCTAAAAATGTTAATTCTGTTTATTCACAAAATTGTTTTTAAAAACATCATTGGCATTATAATGATTCTTGAATATTCATGGTATACTTTAAATTTTTTTAATTTAAAATTTTCGATATATTCATATATGTATATTCATACAACTAAATACAGTATTTCTGATATTAAGTCAGGAAAATTTTGATGGCTTTCGTTAAGGAATGAAATTAGTTTTGGCCAATTTGGAAATCCTGATTTTCCAGATATTGAGACTCTCGTTACACATTCATGATGGTGTTTCCTTCCAAAGCACAAGAGTCTGTGGAGTTACCATTTGTGATGTCTTCTTAAGACCCGACCTTCACTGTAAACTCATTGATTTAGGAGGTGGTTCTTCAAGGCCTGTCTGTCTTTTTGACTGTCTCATGTGGGTTCTGAAAAGGTGCAAGTCTCAACCAAGCATTGCCTGCCGAAATTCTGGTCATAATGACTGAGAAAGACTAGAATGGGTGTGATTTTGGCTTCTTTCACTTGAGTTGGCAAATTTGGCAGACCCCACTATCAGACAAAATAGCTTATCACGTTCATTGACTTAGTTTTTTAAAAGTGAATAGAAAAAGTTTGAAAAAAAAATCATTCTATGGACAGCTTCATCAGTTCTAAGAAACTCAGTTAAAGTAATATACTGTAGAAAAAGTAATGAGAAGATATTTTTAATTTAATTTGTGTAATCTTGTACTAGAATGGTATATAGTCTGTGCTTTCTAATACAGATAATTTGTGAGGGTGTGATTAAAAGGTAGCAGTAAAATTTGTTCTTAAATTAGCTGTTTTAGCTGCCCTATAAAGACCCTGAAACTTTGTGGTTTTATACAACAAATCTGCCTTTTTTTTTTTTAAGTTATCATATAACTGCAGTTGCATCTCATTTATCCAGTTAGATTCCACTGCTTGGTGCTGTACCCTCAGAACAGTTTCTTGTTCATTTTAGCTTGTTGGGTATCCTACTGAACAACAGTTTTCAGCTATGTTAAATTCTACAGAGTTGTAGCATTGCTCTGATATAGGTTAATTAGCTGGAAAAAATTTCACATGTGTTTGGGAAGATGCATTTTGGATTTAAGCCTCTCAGAGGATATGAAATCTTGAGTGGAAAATAATTTGCAGGGTCTCCAACCGTTTTGGTACCAGGGACCAGTTTCATGGAAGACAGTTTTTCCATGGACCTGGAGGGAGGGGGGTGGTTTTGGGATGATTCAAGCACATAACAGTTACTGTGTACTTTATTTCTATTGTTATTACATTGTAATATATTATGAAATAATTATACAACTCACCATAATGCAGAATCTAATGCCACCACTGGTCTGATAGGAGGTGGAGCTCAGGTCGTGATACAAGCTATGGGGAGCAGCTGTGAATACAGATGAAGCTTTGCTAGCACACCCACTGCATACCTCCTGCTGTGTGGCCTAGTTCGTAACAGGTCATGACTGGTACCAGTACCAGTCTGGGGGTTGGGGACTGTAGGTTTAGAGGATTTAATATGTATGAAGATACCTTCATATCTTAGACTGTGGAGTGGTGGTGCGTAAGAATAGTTAATACAGAATTAAAAATCCAAAGTAATTACAGATCTGCCCAAACGTAGACACCTTGTTTTTTTTAAGTTGTGTTTTAAATAGTCCTTTGGAATAAAAATGAATATATTGAATGTATACATTCTGAATGATTGAACTGTAATTGCTTAAAGTAATTAACTGTTTTGGAATAAATAATAGAAAGTTGGTAGACTATAGAAATATAATCTTTTTCTCTTTCTTTCTTTAATATACAGGGAAGTAGAGATAACATGAGTATTGTGCTAGTTTGCTTTTCAAATGCCCCCAAGGTCTCAGATGAAGCAGTGAAAAAAGATTCAGAGTTGGATAAGCACTTGGAATCACGGGTTGAAGGTAAGAAAGATGCTTTTTTTATTCTTTCTTTTATTTAGAAGGAAAGTGAAATTATTCTTCCTTATGAAATGATTATTTTAAAATTTCCTTAGGAAAAACAAGTATTTCAAGACAAGGCCTTAAAAAACATCTATCTGCTTAAGATTTACTGTCTTAGACCAATGTGGGGATTTCTTGGCCCGGGAAAAGTTGAACATATCTGTTATACCACCAAAGAGAACATAATTTGAAAATAGTCCATTAAAGCTTGCTTTTTTTTTTCCTTTCCCTGATTACATTCCTAAACAGTAAAGTTGCAAAAATATCACAAAGAGCTCCGATGTACATGTAGAATCCTTTTCTTAGATTCCTCATTTGTTTATATTATACCGCATTTGCCTTATCTCTCTATATACTTCCTATAACATTCTCATATTCTCTCTCTCTCCCCCCTCCCTTTCTCCACCCCCTGCCAATAACTAATCTTTTTCCTGAACCAACTGAGAGTAAGTTGCAAATATGATATCCCAGTACCTCTTAACATAACAAGGATGGTCTCTACATAAAAGTAGTACATCTATCAAAATCAGGAAATTAACATTGATAAAATATTACTGTGTAATGTACAGATCCCATTCAGATTGCCCCAGTCATCCCAGTAATGTCATTTGCAGGATCCAGTGTAGAGCATGTGCTACATTTAGCTGTCATGCCTCTTTAGTCTCCCTCAATTTAAAAGTTCACTTGTCTTTTCTTGTTTTTGTTGACCATGACATTTTTTAAGAGTACAGGTTAGGGCCGGGTGCGGTGGCTCACGCCTGTAATCCTAGCACTCTGGGAGGCCGAGGTGGGTGGCTTGTTTGAGCTCAGGAGTTCGAAACCAGCCTGAGCAAGAGTGAGACCCCGTCTCTACTAAAAATAGAAAGAAATTAATTGGACAACTAAAAATATATAGAAAAAATTAGCCGGGCATGGTGGCGCATGCCTGTAGTCCCAGCTACTCGCGAGGCTGAGGCAGAAGGATTGCTTGAGCCCAGAAGTTTGAGGTTGCTGTGAGCTAGGATGACACCACGGCACTCTAGCCCGGGAAACACAGTGAGACTCTGTCTCAAAAAAAAAAAAAAAAAAAAGAATACAGGTTAGTAACTTTGTAGAATGTTCAAGTTGGGTTGGCTAATGTTTCCTCTTGATAAGATTTAGGTTCTACATTGGCAGGAATACCAAAGAAATGATTCTAGATTCTTCTCAGTGTATCATATCAGGAGCCATGTGATACTGATTTGTCCCATTGTTGAATCATGATTTTAACACTTTTTATGACTTGCTTAAGGTGTTGTCTTTTAGGTTTCTCCATTGAAAAGTTAATAATCATGTTATACCTAATAAATACTTAATAAGTATGTTAGACTTACTAATAAGCATTCTAGGGGAGATACTTTGAGATTCTATTCCTCATTAAGTTTTCAGCAACCAGTTTTAGCATCCACTGGTGATTCTTGCCTGAATTCAGTTGCTATTAGAATAATAGCCAAATGGTGGTGTTCTGATTCAGTCCTTCCTTTTATATGTATTAGTTAGCATTTTACTGCAAGGAAAAATTTTCTCTTCTACCCATTTATTTATTTATATGAGCATGAATTCACAGATTCCTGTTTTATTCATTGTGTTATAAACTGTTACTACATTATTTATTTTGATGCTTATATTGTCCTAGATTCAGCCTGTGAGAGCCTCTTCAAGCTTGCTATATTGTCTTTTTGACCTGTCCCCATAATTCTTGGAGCACTTCCTACTTTCTGGCATAATTAGTTGTTCCAGGCTCATCTTTATTTTCCCTGCACAATCCTTTAATGGGCCATTTTCCTAGTGATCTCTCTTTTAGTTTAGGGGAGAATAGTATTTAGGACTTGAGATTTGGGCATTAGGTGTGCTATTGGGTTGTTTCTGTTCCTGGACCCTCTAAGAGGACAGAACTACACACCACACACTCATTGTATACGCCTATATTTCTTTCTGTCTCTATTTCTTTCTGTCTCTATCCATCCATCAGTCATCTGTTTATTGTTCTCACCAATATCTCCAACTGTACAGTACTACAGGATTTATTCTACTTTTCTCACTTTTCATATTTGTAACTCCCTTCTCCTTTAGTGAGAAACCTGGCTCCTACTAATCAGAGAAATCTTCTGTCACTGCTAACCCTGGTGCAGATGCCTTCCTCATTCCACATTGGCTTTGGTAACCCCATTCTAGGTTGTCTCACACAGTCCTAAAGCTTTTGTTACTATGCCTAAGCATTGATATTCCATGCAACCCTGCTGCTGCCCCTGTTGCCCCCTCCACTCCCTGAAAGACTTGATTTGCTTAGATAAGCAAATCTAATGCTTTTGGGCTGAATTATTCAAGAATGAAAAGAGGGCGGAAGCTAGTCTGTTTATCTTAAATGTAAATGCTGGTATGTTTGGGTTTAAATCTATCATCTTACTTTCCTGTGTTTCATCTATTCCTTTTCCTTTTTTCTCCATTTGCCTTCTTTTGGATTAATTATGTTCTAGTTCATCCCAGCATTTGCTTATTATATATTCCTTTAGAAATTCATTTAATGGTTACCCTGAGAAATTGAGAATGTATGTTGCAGTCTTAAGGCCCTAGAGATTGTGACAGGATCATAATATTAATACTGCCTTTTGATTTTATATGTGCTGTTTTTGAGATGTGAAAGTACTTTTTATGGAGTTATATTGTCAATCTTTTTTTCCCTTTTTTGTGGGGTGGGCGGAAGCTTGATGTCATACAGAATTCTTTGCCCAACTCAGGGTTACATATTGACCTATAGTTCCTCCTAACACCTTTGTGGCTTTATTATTTTTTTTATAGAAAATATATCAGAGCAGGGTGCAGTGGCTCACGCCTGTAATCCTAGCACTTTAGGAGGCTGAGGCAGTGTTACAGCAAGTGTTAACAGCTGGTGGTTCCCAGGACAAATCGAGCAGCACACAGAGAGTCAGAGAATCAAGGTTTATTCGCCAGCGGGCTCAGAGGGGTCTCGCCACCAAATTCTGAGCCCTGTCTACCTGATTTTTCCCACTTTTATTAAGTTGGGGTGGTCTGAGGGGTGGGGTCTCAGGTACCACCAGGTAATAGGTTAGTTGATGTGTCAGGTAATAGGTTAGTATTATGTTGATGCCAGGTAATAGATTAGTTGATGTGCCAGGTGATAGGTTAATATTATGTTGATGAGGGTCTTCCATGAGGGGTGGGGGTCTCAGGTGGCTGATGCACCAGGTAATAGATGGGGGTTTTCCTTATCAGCAGAAGGATCACTTGAGCCCAGTAGTTTGAGGTTGCAGTGAGCTATGATGATGCCAGGGCACTCTAGCCAGGGTGACAGTCTCCAAAGAAAGAAAGAGAGAGAGAGAGATGGAGGGAGGGAGAGAGAGAGAGGATACATTTGAATGATATAACTTATGATTATGGTGTGAAAGGCTTGTTGAATTTGATCTATTATGAGTTGTATTTTCTGTATAGTAGCCACAGTAATCAGTGAGAGTTTTCAAATGTAAAGATTTGTGATTTCAAATGTGTAATTATCATAGAAGAACTCCATTCTTCTGCAAATTTGAGAAGGGGGATTAATCTTTAATCTTTTCTATGTTTACAGTTATCTAGCTTAGCTACGTACCTTAAACAGTGTGTTTAAAGTTTTTTTGATTTTTTTTTCGGTCTACAATTTCTTCAACTCTGAATGAATCCTGCTTTTAGGTCTCTGCTTTTTAGTCCCAATGAGTCCTGCTTTTAAGTTGATGGAAAGATGAGAAACATGTGGGAACACTTTGAAGACCATGCCAGAGTCACTCATATTTCTGTTAATAATATCATAATTATTAAAAAGAGCTTTTATAGGAGTTAATTATTTTCTGATAAACTGTAATATATTGTGGCAGATTGATGTCTGTAGTTTATCAGATGGTGGGGGGACTTTTCTTACTCTTTTTTCCTCATTCATAAAGAACCTGGGTAGTTTTTATTTTAGGAAGAGCTCTCAGTTTGGTTAGCTACTTGTTATGTGATCTTATCCAACTTGCGTAACCTCTCAAGGTTCCAGTTTCTTTATTCCAAACTAAAGGTAGAGGTTGTTTTAATAAATTGTTTAAGAAAAAGCTTATTCATGACACTTGTTAAAGATAGTAAGGCAGACTTTTTTCAAGAGGGGCCATGGCAAAAGATTTAGGGACCAATACAATGGGGCCTTGCAGTGGAAGAAAAAGATGGGACAAGGATAAGTGAGAATTTATAACCAAGGAGCAGAGTGTGGGTTGGGAGAGTCAGTGGATCTAAGATTACTAAGAAGAAACATCAAGATAAAGGCTAAACTGACTTGATAGGATCATTGCTAAGGGCAAGCCAGGGTGATAAGATATCCTGGGTGGTCACATAGCAAGGGTGGGGGATTTTCTACAAAGTCATTTAGCAGTATTCTTGCTCAGCCTAGTTTCTACTAGGACAGAGAGGGAGTCCCAAGGTCAGCCTGATCTGAAAGAACTCAAGAGTCTTGATAAAATTTTCGTCCAAGGAGAGACTTTTTGTTGAAATAAATGAGATCATTTTGTTAAGCACCTAGTATGATGCCTATCACATAAGTCCTCAGCAAACTAAGCCGTAGCTTTTATTAACTCTTTTGTAATAGCGAAATCTTAATTTCTTAAAGGCATGATCAATTCAGTTCAACGTGGATTGTTAATATTTAATATTAATTTTCTTTTCTATAGTTTATATCTTTTCAAAGTATATGCTATACAGTAGAGATGACAAATGTAATATCATGATCTCTGGGGCCTGTAGCAAATACTTAATTATCACTCAATCAGAAGACTTTAAATTGTTGGCAAGACAGCCACTACAAATCAGTTTGAGTTGATGCTTAAGATGTAATTTCTTTTTTATAAGGCAGTGTTCTTCAGGGGTGTTTTATTTCTATTTGAGTTTTAAATCATGTAATATGACGTTAGATTTTAAGGTAAAAGCATTCTGGTGTGTTGGTTGGTTAAGTCTGTATATGTGCTTTTGGTGGTGAGTGGTCAGGTGGGAGAGGTATCTTGTTAAACAGGGAAGTATTTCACCTAAATTGATTAATTAGATATTTAGTGAGTGCTTTCTACATTTATTCATTTGCTCAGTGTTTGTTGATCCTGTGTGTCACCAAGGATATAGCAAAAACCAAAACAAGTCTCATAGAGTTTATATTCTAGTAGAAACCAATAATTTTTTTTAAACAGGAGGGAAATAAAATAGGCTGAACAGAGAACAACAAGGAATGTTGGTTATGAAGGTCTCTGTGAGGAAGGAAGGACATGTGAGCAGAGACTTGCATATGCAGAGAGTGGGTATTTGAGGGAGAAGCATTCCAGGCAAAGAGAACAGCCAAGACTGAGGATGGGATGTGCTTAGTGAGTGTGGCTAGGTTAGAATGAGCTAATAGAAAAGTGGAAGAACATTAAGAGAGGGTGCTAGGAAGCACATCATGTGGGGCTCTGTAGACTAAAATGAGGGCTTTGGACTTTATTCAAATTGTGATAGAAGGCTGGGTCTCTGCGCCTGTAATCCTAGCACTCTGGGCACTCTGGGAGGCCAAGGTAGGAGAATTGCTTGAGCTTAGGAGTTCTGAGACCAGCCTGAGCAGGAGCGAGACCCCCATCTCTACCAAAAAATAGAAAAATTAGCTGGGCATGGTGACGAGGTAGTGTGCGCCCATTGTCCCAGCTACTCAGGAGGCTGAGGCAGGAGGATCATTTGAGCCTACGAGTTTGAGGTTGCAGTGAACTATGATGACACCACTGCACTCTATCCTGGGTGACAGAGCAAGACTTTGTCTCCAAAAAAAAAAAATTGTGATAGGAATTCATTGGAAGATTTTGAGCACAAGACTAACTTTCTCTGACTTTTTTTCAAAGGACCCCTCTTAGTTGCTGTGTGGAGAAGAGATTGTAAAGAGGGGACAAGAGAAGAACCCAAGATAACTGACTAGAAATCATGAATTAATGTAGGCGGCAAACAATGGTGGTGAATTAGACTGGAATGGCACTAATGGGGGGTCTGAAAACTGGTTGGTAATGTGCTAGACTGCAGTGGTTCTCAGCTGGGGGAGATTTTGCCCCTAAGGAACAAGTGACAATGTCTTGAGACATTTTTGGTGTCACAACTGAGAGAGTACTACTGACATCTAGTGAGTAGAGGCCAGGAATGCTGTATAACATTCTGCAATGTGCAGGACAGCCCTCACAACAAAAAATTGCCCTGTCTGAAACGTCAGCATTGTGGAGGTTGTCAAACACTATGCTATAAAGATACAAGTCTAAGGTAGAAAAATTATAGTCCTGCCTTCATGAAGCTTGCAGTCTATGATACAGTAAACATCATGTTTATGGGAGTATATAGCATGACTATGGTATATGTCTGGATGTGTATGGGAGTATATAGCAGTGTACCTACTCTAGGTTTAGGTTAGAGGAGAATTTGAGAAAGTGATACATAAAGTTGAAACCTGAAAGATGAAAATCTCTGTTCAACATGTGAAGAGATTGGTTGGATTGGCACAAGAAGTATTCCAAACCAAGGAAAGAGTACATGCGAAGATACAGAAGCAGGAGAAAGCTTCTTTGAATAGAGCCTTTGGAGATGGACTCAGGCAGGGTTGAAAGAGTGATGAACAATAAGGTCAAAGTAAGAGTCTTGTGAGGCGTGGTAAACAGTTTGAATTTTGCATCTTGAGAGCTGCCGAAGACACTGCTTTTTTGTAGTCTTAAAAGTATGTACTCATCATTTGATTTTTGAGGAGTTCACGTCTTGCCAATGTCCAAATAATCATGCTTTTAAAAATCTGTTTCCATAAATTGTAAATAGAAATGGAAAGTGTAAATTTTTTGTTCGGTTCTAAGCAAGTGCTGTATTTTTCCTTTTTTCCTTTAAATAAATTGTTGTAGAACCTAACGATCTATTTAGGTATCAAAAACCTTATACAATGATTTTTAATCTTCCCCCTTTTCCTTACAATTCTTATCCAGCTATTGCTTTTGTTTACCTGTAAATATGGTATTAATAACTTTTATGTTGTTTTACTTAAAATTAGATAAAAGGTATTTTTCCATGTAGCTGTTACTGTGTTCATAGGGACCGTTTTTAGTGATTATAAATAAATCATTTCACTTAGTGGCTACGCCAACATTTTCTTAACTGGCCCCTTATTGTCGGACATTTAGTTTGTTCCAGTTTTTGCTTTTATGAATAATGCTGCAATGAACATATGTATGCAAATAACTTTTTTCTCCTCCCCCCATAACATTTTGGTCAACAAGTAACTTTTTATGTTACCTTTTTAAAATTCCTTGTGTGTTGATGGTAATATTTTTTTTTAAAAAAAAGATCACATGATAAAATTTATTAAACAATTAAAAAAGACTTTGTATAGTCTGCCTGAAACACTTTGAAAGGTTTTGGGACTTATGATAAGCATTTCTTTAAGACAACATTTACATTTAAGTCACTTTTCAGGTAATATTTGTTTTTTATGTTTTAAAATAGGTACTACCAAATAGTACGTCTTTTTTCACTTCTTTTTAAATACTGGGTTATCACATTAATTTAGGACCTTTTTTTAAAAACCCACAGAGATTATGGAGAAGTCTGGTGAGGAAGGAATGCCTGATCTTGCCCATGTCATGCGCATCTTGTCTGCAGAAAATATCCCAAATTTGCCTCCTGGGGGAGGTCTTGCTGGCAAGTAAGTAGAACAAAAAGAGCTAATTTTGAGCTCATTTATAATTAGTAATTAAATAATTTGGGGTAAGAAAACTTAAATCAGAGGTAAATCAATTATCTCAAGACAAAATGGGTTAATGTTTCTTGTACTAGAGAAGAACTCTAAAACTTCATCCAAAAAAGATTTTTTAAATGAAATTATTTATCATACCGTTGAGGATGAAGGTTATTCTTGCCTTGCTAAATGAGAACAAATAAATAGTGCAAAATCAAATTCTGAGAATGAAATGTAGAAACTATGTTCTTGGCAAGTATTGAGTGTGGCAGTTAACTTTTTAGTGTAGTTATGACAAAGTATTGAAACATTCACAAACTTAAAATTGAATATAATTTAAGAAAACTAAAGCTTTTTTTTTTTAGGCGCAATGTTATTGAAGCTGTTTATAGTAGACTGAATCCACATAGAGAAAGTGATGGGGTAAGTTTTATTTTATTTCCTAACATTTGAAGTAATTTTACAGTATTAATGCTAGATATGAATACATTCATATAATGAAGTCTATAATAAATTATGGTCTGTAATAAATTACTATTGGTATTTTTAACGCATCAGTTAAAATTTAAGGAAATGTATTGAAATGGAGGTAGACATAAAATTCCATTCTGAACATAGATAGCTAGCTTTGCTGTTGCTTTGTTGTCACTTTCTGGGCATTGCCTTTTTGTTTGGGCTGTCTTTTATTTCCTCCCTGTATGTCTGCTTTTTCTTCTCCTTCTCCCTTAAGCCTTGATTTTGAGGCAAGAATGTGCTTTTAAATATCTTGATTTCTCCTCCAGCAGGCTGCTACCTTCACCAGAAGTTAGTGATAGTGAGTGAGCTATTAGTTTAATGACCAGACCTTTCAGTGTCCCTGTGTGCCCAATTGGAATACCTGAGGATAATTTCTTTCTGATATTGTTGTATTATGGATATGTGGGTGTTGAACTGAGATAACCATTTCTGTTGAGCCCTGCTGTGCTTCATCTGAGCAGAAGCTTTATCCTCTTACTTTTTATTATGCTATCCTTAGAAATGCTGATGAGCTGCCAGCTGCTTGTCTCAGAAGGAAGGAAGTTTGTTTTAGTACTGGTACAAGGGGACAAAACAGTGTTGTTTTTTAAAATTGCACTCAGTTTCAAAGTCAGCAGTTCAAATTTGTATTTTCTCTTAGACTTTTCAAGTTTTTGGACGTCTAAAAACAAATGACTTAATTTTTAATAAATATACTTGAAAAGCTTTAAGGGAGCCAAACTTAGAAATGAAACTCATTGGGAAGAAAGTGCCCCTATAAATCTCCAGTTCCTCTTGGCAGTTTGAGAGAGATAGTAATAGCTGTCGGCTAGAAATTGTTTCATCTCGACTGCATTGTTTTTCAGAATTTGTTATGGCATAGCAATATAATATAATTTCTTTTCCTTAAGTGTAAAAGTATCCTGGCATAAAAGAAAATTTCACAATTAATACAATACAGTTTAGTGAGTTGAATGAAAGTGATACTATTAATATATATTGCTAATAACGGAATTTATATCTTGGCCAACAGCAGTGATTCTGAGTCATTTTTTGCAGCAGGTACCTCAAAGTATAAAGAATTCTATCCAAAGCTGTGAAAATTAATTTAAAAATAAAGATATATCATGTGATACATTCAGAGATCCCCTCAGTCAAACAAATGAGTATAGGATGTTGACGTGATTAAAAAGTTGGTGATTTGGGAGGTGGAGAGCGGAGACTCTTACCTCTTCAGCTAGATTATAGGTTCCACATGGCATCCACCACCTTGATTAGAGGAAGGAAGCCCTTAGAAGTTACTCATTTATTATTAGCCACAAAGTACTCCATTTCCTCAGGTGTTTCAAAATGCAATCCTTGCTGAATTTTTTAGTCCCTCAAGAAAATCTCCAAACTAGATTTTTTAAGTGTTTAAAACCCCAAATTTCTGTTTAACATACACCAAGGATGACTTTTAAATTTTTAAAAGAGAAAATAATTATACATAGTAGCTATGTAACAGGAAATAAATAGGCAACAGAACCATGAAACTGGGGGGAAATGCTCAATATATAAACCTTGCCTTAAATAAGATTATTATATGGACATATGAAATTAGAATATACATACTTAATTACCTTTATGTATAAGCTTTTTATTAACATCAGCAAATCAAACATTGACAGTGTACCATGTAGCGAATTGATGGAGGGAGGAGGCTGTGAAACATAGGCATGGTCCCACATGTGAGCTCAGTGCAGCTTCCACGGTAGTTATAAACACATGAGTTAAATGATAAAAATGTTTCACATAGCTTAGTACAAATAAAAGAAATGACAAAATATAGAAGGTGATCATTGCCGTGTGAATTATACAGTGATTGCTGTGAAAGTCAGCTAAGTAGGAAAAGTCAACTTCTCAGAGAAAAGATGATTTGAATAGCAGAAATGAGATGAAGAGGATAACATTTCAAGTGGATGAGAGAGGCAAGAACAAAGTATAAGTATCTTTGAAAGAAAGAACATCTTTTTGGCTAGAGCAGAGAACTACTGTCGTGAAAAATAACAATTTAGTTTGCAGAGGTATTTGCTAAGAGACTGGCTTTTTGAACTTTACAGTGAGGAACCACCATATGTTTGGAGCGTAAGAATGATAGACTCAGAGGAGTATCTGTGACATTTTAATCTGTTAGAAACATTTGCAGTATTAATTTAAAGAGATGGTAGATTCAAGTAGTTGTGAAATAATTGCGGAGATCAAATGGTAAGTGTAAACTCATTATTAGTTGATAAATATATGGATTAGAGAAACTGCCCTATTTACTATAAAAACTGGCTTTGCAGCCCAGACTTCTATTTTGGGAAACGCTACCATACCCTTTCAGAATAATCACTGCCTTAGAAAAATGTTGAACCATAATCACAAGTAGCAGAAATGTGCTAAAAAATACTAAGGAATCAGAAAGGTTGAAGAAAACATAAACATTTAGTTAAATTCTTAGCTCTTGACCCACTGTAGCAACAAGTTAGGCACAGATGCGCTCTGTAAATGTTTCTTAATTAGATCTTGACAGTGTGAAAGATGTTGCCAGGAGGTACAGTGGCATGAGCTGGGACTTAAGGGATGGGAAAGATGAAATTATGGAATTAATAGAATTACAGAAGAGAAGAAAGAAAGTATTATGAAAATTAAATTGTTCTAACTGACAAAAATAACTTTTTGTTTAGATATAAAAAAAGAGTGCTGGTCAGAGTTAAATTAGATTTTTTTTAGACTCCTGAAATATTTGCTTTATATCAGAGATAGAATTGTTCTGCTGTCAATGCTTATAAGTAGTATCATTAGAAATAGGGATTCATTCATTTTTCTTATATTTGAAACATCTTTTGAATAAATGCACTTCAAAAAGCTGAGTTGAGTATAGGTCACAAATTAAGTAATTTTAAATATATTCAGAAAGTTCACTATTTGGGAGAATATTAAGTTGTTTACTAAATTTATTTTTTAGTTCAACTTTTCAGAATATGTTTGGTCTTATTACAAGCAACAGTGATATTTTCACTTAAAAAAATTTCTCTTAAAAAAAAAATTTATGGAAAAGAGTCTGGCAGGGATTCTTAATCTAGAGGTTCATGAATCCCCAGAAATTTTTTTGAAAATCTCTAGAAAATATAAAACTACATGTTGTTGTAAGTTGTTCTCATAGTAGGCAGGGCTCTGTGATTAGATTCCTTTCCTTTCTCTAAAATCCTAGTTTATGTTTGATAACTAGAATATAAATTCTCTGAGATCTGGGACTTCATCTGATTCATTTATCAATAGTCCAAACCCCTACAACAGCCCTGGTATATGGTGAGAGCTCAGTGAATCCCGTTGAGGAAATATTTGTATTTATTCATTTATAGTAGTTTAAGACTGTCCTTAATTTGTATATTTATGAATTGAGTTGAGGTTGCTAACTGGGTGTGAAAGTCTGTATTTTTAGAGCTTTATCTTTTCCATGGAAAACTGTTAAGTTCTTCCCTCAAAAAAGGGTCATAATGCTTTTGAATTAGTATACCACTGATCAAGTAGTTATGTAAGTTGGTAAATTTTTCAAGGGTAAAGGGAGAACTTGTATTTAGCCAACACCTACTTGTGCCAAACCATTTACACACACATGCACAGAGTCATAGATAATCTCCTCAACATCCTTCTTTTATGCATGAGACTTAGAATTAGAGAGATGACGTAGCTTGCCCAGGTCACAAAACTAGATCATGCAGCCTTGAACCTGGCTGACTCCAAAACCTATTCTCTGTACACTATTCCATGCTGCCTCTCTAAGGTATTTAAAAATTATTATGTCTGTACCCCACCTCTGTCTAGCATCCAAGAAAAATCATTTTTCGTTCTTTTATAAATCTTATGTTTAATAGTCTTAAGATAGATACTCTTTTTGATGAGGAATATTATGTACAAGTTGTTGAAACTAAGCAATTGAGCCCAGTTCCTTGTCAGTTATTTTTCATTTGAATACACATTTTTATTCTAATCCAAAGAGTTTTTAAGGCGTTTGGATTTTTGAGAAGGGGGAAAAACAGGACAGATTAGGCTCTTACTAGGCCCAGAAGAATCTCCATATTCTGTTTTCACACTGTGAAATTTTGCATACAATCTTCTTTTCTGTTTTACTCCAAACAGATAAATGCAATAGTCACGGCTGCTTTTACATTTTTATATCAGAATTGTTAGTGAATATTAGGTTTTACTAAGTTGTTTCGCATTTATTTTTTATTCACTTGTCAAAGCTTTCCTGTAGAGAAGACCTATATGCTTTGAAAATTCACTAAGTTTAGTCGCTAGTTTTAAGGTATGATTGGACATGCGCTTATCTGTGTGATCTTCACCATTTAAATGATTCTGTCTAAAACTATTTCAAATTCATTAAATTTTACATGATCCCTCAAATAACATCTAATTTATTAGAATCTTCATTCTTCATTAGTCATTGTTAATTATATTACATGAAGTCATATTTGAGAATTTTTAGTTCTAAACATTTTTTTTGGCTGAAATGCAGGGCATAGGACTACATGAGAAACACAAACTTTTACTGGCATTCTTTACTTTTCCTCCACTGTTTTAACTATAATAATTATTTGAAGAATTTTGCTTATAGGAGGTGTGTTTTAAAAAGTAAATATATTGCTACAAATAAATATTAGCTGGTTAAATTTTATTTTTTAAATGTTCTTAGATTCCCCCCACCCCCCTCTGTTTGCTTTCTGCTTGATGTATCTACATTCCTTTGTCTTATTTGGTATAAGGCAGTTATGTTCATAGTGAGAGATTTGACTTTTAAGCTGTTAGTTAGTCAAGCTGACAGTAGAACCTTAAAAACAAAGACTGACTGGGAGGGGGGAGTCATAAATTCTCATCTTAGCAATTGCCTTAAATTTGTTATGCAGAGTAATTTTAAACATCCCATCTAATATGATTTTTTAATCAATATAACTAATGTCCTATAATTTTATTAATCTTTACCATATCAAGGAAATATAGACTTTAATATGAAATAATCCATGGTATAGTTCTATAATAATTTTTACCAATATTTTTTAGTAAGTGTCTATTTATATGGGGCACTTCCTATGTAAGAACTGTTACCATTAATATATTCAGTAGAACATTCAGATGGACATTGATGTTAATTACACCTGTACACAAATTTGAGCTCTGTCATATACTAGCATTGTCACCCTGACAAATCTTTCTGAGCCTTAGTTTTTTAACTTACAGAAATGACAGTCGCAGTACTTACTTCATAGAGTACCTTTGAGGATTAAATAAGATCATGTATATAAAGTGCTTAGCACAAACATTAATTTTCCTTCTCTAGGTGATGGGAGGATATAGAAAGGAATATGAAATTATCTTTACTCTGAAAGACATTACAGTCTAATTGGAGAAACTTGTGAACAGTTGTAGGTAGATTTAATTGCTATAATAGATATGTAAAAATAGGTGTGCTATATCAACTGTATGAGTTCAGGTAAAGAAAATATAGGAACCTAGATAATAGATTCCTTTTCTAGTATTAATGAAAGCCCATGAGAGAGTTATATAATAGTATTTTGCAAAATCAAATGTAATGGCTGACAGATTTCAACCATCTATTGTCTATCTAGCACAATGGGAAAATGTAATTTGCCATAAGGTTAAATGACTTTTAAGTGTGGTCCCTAGCTAAAGTTTTCAACTCAGTGACTGTGTGATGCTAGCCATTGTAAAATCTCTCTATTTGATTTACCGGTTTGGTTTTGGTATGTCTTTTAAAAAGCAACTACTCTTCCCCGGCTATCACTACTATAGCAATTCACAGAAATACAGGTGATTACTGTAATAATAATGTGTCAGTTAGAGAGTGAGAGGTACTTTTTATCTGTTGAACCCACCAAAATTGACCCAAATAAAAAAAATAGAATAGCCTTTGATCCAACTTTATCAATAAATCCAACTCCAAGTAGAATTATACTTTTTAGTCTGTATCAATGATTCTCAATCCTAGTTGTGTCGGAATTACCTGTCAGGCTTTAAAAAAACTACCCAGATACAGTGAATCTGTATAACTTGAAATGGAACTTTGGCATCTGTATAATCCACAGGTGATCCTGATGTGAAACCAGGGTTGATAATCACTTCTGTGTGTAAGTCAACTACTCATTTGAAGCAAATTTTGTTTCAATGTCATACAAAAAATTTTTTTAATAAAAAGGTTTTTTTTTTTGGTTTAGGGATTTTGGAGAGGGGAGGAGGGTATCTTAGGCCCTAAATTAAGGTCTTTGTGATATATCATTAAAGCAGAAAATTTCCTCTTGGAAGACCCGATTAAAGACTGACAAGGTTTATGAATAGAGTACACCTATGACATTGTTGTATCTTAACCTTTCCTGAATAGATTTAAATGAGAAACTTTATTTAGGGAAACATGTTTTTTCAATATGGGGAGTGGGGAGAGGAATAGGAAGAAAAGTTTTAACAAACAGCACGTTTTATTGTATTCTCTCCATGTAATAAATTTTGCAAATTAAAAAAAAGCAGTTAATATGCTTGTTGTAGAAAACTGGAAGATTCAAAGAAAATAAAGTAGCTAGAAGTCCCCTACTTATTGTCATTACATTGCTATATTTCCTTTCTTTCCAGGAACTTTATATATCCTAAAATGAACAGAGATACAGACATAAACATACCCCCAAAACACAGGCTATACACAGTATCATCTCTTGCTTGTTACTGTGAGGGCACTTTTTAAAAATAGTATTCGTGGCTGCGCCTGGTGGCTCACGCCTGTAATCCTAGCACTTTGGGAGGCCAGATGGGAGAATTGTTGAGGCCAGGAGTTTGGGACCAGCCTGATAACATAGCGAGACCTCATCTCTCTGAAATAGAAAAATTAGCTGGGCATGGTGGCTTGCACCTGTAGTCCTAGCCACTGGGGAGGCTGAGGCAGGAGGATCACTTGAGCCCAGGAGTTCAAGGTTGCAGTGAGTTATGATGACAGCACTGCACTTTAGCCTGGGCAATATAGCAAGACCCTATCCAAAAACAATTAATTAGCATTCATGTGCTTTCTTTTTCTAGTAAACATTGCAATTTATTGTGTGGTTTTATTAGTGTTACTTTTGTTTCAGGATTATGGGGTAATAGTCTCCAAAGATGGTTAAGAGTTTGTGTTAGATCATCTTTATCACAGTACTTTTTTCGTATTTTATTTTCTCAACATTTTATGATGAAAACTTCCAACGTATATGAAAGTAAAATGATATGTTGAATACCTGTACATTTTTTGCCTAGATCCAACAATTGTTAACATTTTGCCATAGTTGCTGTCTCTCTCATCGTGTGTGTGCGCATATACGCTATTTTTTTCTTTTTTTCTTGGCCGAACCCTTCGAAAGCCAATTGCAGACATCGTAATATTTTACCTCTAAACATTTCACCATGTAGCTCTTAACAATGAGGACGTTTTTCTACATAATCGTATTACCATTATCATACCTAAGAAAATTAATAATAAATTTTGTAATGTCATCTAATATTGAGCCCGAATTTCCCCAGTTGTCCTCAAAATGACTATTATGATTGTTATTTTGAATCACAGTCTAATCAGATCAAGGCATCAATCAAGCACTGTAAACAAATCTTTAATCAAGCCCCCTACCCTTTTTCCCCCCTTGATACGGACTTTGAAGAGTCTGAGCCAATTTTTTTATCATTTGTCCTACATTGTGGATTCATTATGATTGTTTTCTCATGGTGTGCTTTAACTTGATCCTCTATTCTCTGTTTTTCTGTAAACTGAGAATTAGCTTTATTAGATTCATATTAAACATTTTTGTCAAGAATACAAGACAATTACTTCATAATGCATCCTATCAGTAGGCACATAATGTAAGGTTGTTTTGAATTTAGTCTATCAGCTTAACTATGATCATCTTGGATGATTAGAGCTTGTTCTGTTAACAAGATTAAGAAGTTATACTGTTATAGAAACCTGTAGATTTTCCAAGGATTGAGTAGTTTACTATTCATATAACATTTAAAATAATTTGTCTATTTTTACCTACATGTTTTTATTAAAATATTTAAAGCAAAAAATAAATTTTTTATCCATCAAAGCTTTAAAATATTCCCCAAATCCACAGTTTAAATTTATACAGTTTTATATTTTGTATCTCCTCTCCTACTTATCATTTAGGAGAAATGATGAAGAAACTAATGTTCTGATGGCCTGCTTTTCTGTCCTCCTACTTCTTTAAACACTAATTTTCTTTGCACTAAATCATTTATAGCCAATTACTGTTTTTTTAAGTAAGTCAGTTTTAGGAAATGCTTTGTGTTGCTGTTGAATTCTAAAAGCAGAGTAAATTTCAGATTAAACTTTGAGTAATAATGTGAAATAAGACATAAACTAGTTAGTGGTGATTTGCAAAATATAACTTTTGAGATACTACAATTGAAAGTTTTTATTAATTGACACAGGTAAGAATTGATATTTAATAAAATGTTTTCCTGCTTAGACTATATTACTTATGGTAGAGCAATTAGTGTTTTGGTGTAATATGTTATGAAATACATGTGATATCCTAGTTTGTCTACTGACACTGGGGTCTTGAATCTTAAAAAAAGGCCTCCGATGAAGCAGAGGAAAGTGGATCACAGGGAAAATTGGTGGAAGCTCTCAGGCAAATGAGAATTAATCATAGGGGAAACTACCGACAACTTCTGGAGGAGATGCTGACTAGTTACAGGCTAGCTAAAGTAGAGGGAGAAGAAAGCCCTGCTGAACCAGCTGCTACAGCTCCTTCTGCGAACAGTGATGCTGGAAACCCAGTGACAATGCAGGAAAGCCATACTGAATCAGAAAGTGGTCTTGCTGAATTAGACAGCTCTAATGAAGATGCAGGGACAAAGATGAGTGGTGAAAAAATATGACTTTCCTTTTTGGTAATATTTTTGTGATCTTCGGTTTTTACTTAGGAAGTATAATGTATGCACTTATATAACCGTTTTGTTATTTGAATCTTGGAAAACTAGTTTTATTATATTCAGATAGCCTTGTTTTTTAAAAAGGCCTTTGCATACACCTTTATGAGATAGTTTAAAATTGACTACTTTGAATTTAATGAAATTATATGTCATTTCACATTGTATACCAGAAATTAGGCTACCAGTTATTAAAGTCAGTAGTTAAATTCATGCTAGTTAGGATTAGAGATTGCTGATTAGAGATTATATTGTGGAAAAACTTGTTAATGTAGAATTATACTGCTTCATATGATTTTATATATTAGTACACTCATAGTTAGCTTTATAATAAATCTGTGTTTTCTTTAATAATTTTAGTTCTTTAAAGAATGGCTGATACTGGCCTGTAATTTTTCTTTCAAGGATGAAAATTTGTGTGTTGTTTGATTTGTTTATATTTTACATCTCTGTAGTTTTATTTTTAGAAGTTGTGAGATATTGGATGTGTGGTTATTTTTCCTTTCTCTGTATTCTTTATGAAACATAACTTTTGAAAAACCTATGTATTATTCATACAGCTTTGGTTTGTATATTCTGTATAGCCGAACTACACACATCAAAATGTATGTCAACCAAGTGTTTAGAATGAAATTATAAGTGTTTAAGTCCAAATAAAGCATGTGATGTGGAATAATCTATGCATGTTGTAATTATTTTTGAATTAATTTTTTTAAACAACCAGGTTTGGTATATTAGAAAAATACTCATTAGAAAATGGCCAGGCGTGGTGGCTCATGCCTATAATCTCAGCACTTTGGGAGACCAAGGTGGGAGGATCGCTTGAGCTCAGGAGTTTGAGGTTACAGTGAGCTATGATCGCTGTACTCCAGCCTGGGATGGATTCAATTATATTTAATGTACATAAAATTTAGCACACTTTTGGCTTAGCTTTTTTCATTAACAAAAAGGAAAAAAGTTTAGTGTAAAAATACATGTTTTGCATACTCAAAATCTATTCTGTTTCTTATCCCCGTTTGTGATACAAAATATTAATCTTCGGACAGGATGGGCACACAAATACATGTGAGAAAATTGCCACAATGAGCATATTAAAGATTGCAACATTGTCAATTTTGTTTCAAGTTTTCATCAGTTATTAATAAGGGCAAAAATTATGGGCTATTTTTAAGTTAGTGGCAAGTGTGAGTTTTGTTTTTGTTAAAAGGGATTTTTAAATTCCAGATGGCTATTGGTCACATGGGGGAAAGTGTTTTTTAAACAATTATTTTATAACTGTAGAACGTTAACTTTTCTTCTTTATGTTTATGTAATGTGCCTAAAGCTGGTTAAGTTACCATAAGTTGAAACTTTGGAATCTTTGGATGTTACAGCTGATGTTTTGATCTATTTTTCCAATGCCAGCGTATTTTTAAATGGTTTGGGAAAGGAAGGCTTTTCGTGGGGAGTAGAGGAAAAACAACCCAACCCAGTTATCTATCTATATTAGATAGATAGATGTATACATGCACAATACACAATACACAACATCTCTCTGTAAAAGTACCTTTTCAGACAAAGAAAGGAAGGTAATTTGTTCATCTAATTTTGTTTTCTTTTTGAAATTCAATCCAGTCTGGAAGTGGTATGGGTAAATAATAATATTCTTCCTTTTCTCTTCCTGTAGGGTGCTGGAGATCTAGAAGACCCATGGTAGCCTTAAAAACCTACTAAAATGCTTTTGATTCTGAAAATTGGGGGAAAAAAACTTTTAATCACAATTTTCTTCAATACAAAGGGAAAATATTCTTGTGGATTCCCAACGTTTTGTGATATGAGCAGAAAATCATTAGCATTTCCCATCATTTGTTCATATTTGTGTTTTCCAATAATTGCCACTCGTAGAATTTCCTGTACTACAGTATTTTTTGCCAACCTCAGTCATACTGGTTACATCTGTATTGAACTTTTGGCCCTAGAAACCTATGGAGTTATTTCACCACAAATCAACAAATGTTGCCTGAGGTGCATGGGAATATAGTTAGCTATGCTCTGAAAATACATGGTTTTGTTTTTTTTGTTTTTTTTAAACAAAACACAACTTATAAGCATGTAAGAGTAAAGAATTGTATGATATGTTCCTTTTTCACCAAGTTGAAAGCCTTTTGCAGCTCTGTGGCTTAGAATTTCATTTGAGCAATTTACTATAGGATATGTATTTATTATTAATTGTTATTTAATTTTTTTCCACCAGTTTTACCTGTATTACCAAACTGGGTTCTCCAACAACGTCCAAATTGTAATGTTGCCTTGCTTCAAGATAAAGTGTATTTGGCAATAATATTATAAACCCTTACAAATTTTATGCATGTATCTACTACATCCTTCAACTCTCACTAGAAAATCTTTTGAAACCAAATGGATTAATTTATGGCTATTTATAATTTGCTTTGACATCTCACTGCTGCAAATTTTTTTAAATGATGAGATTTGCCTTTATAATGTAAATTGTGATTTTTGTTTTACATGTGGGTTTCTATAGTTTTAATTTTTTCAGCTTTTAAGATAAAACAACTTTTGTGTAATTTGGTATTGTTTTTAATTGTTATTTTAAAAGCTCAGAATATCACATTGAAATTACTATAAATACAGTTAAAATTATCTATTTTAGATCTAAGAAAATATTAGATATTTTCATGGGTTCAGTAACTTTTTGTTTTATTACATTGGGCACGGTACAGAGTGGCTGTCACATAAGGTACTTGAAGATTATTAGTTTAATTCTATTTTTACAATAACCTTGAATTCTTCTGAGTTTTGCATGTATTAAATTCAATTAATGCTGAACATGAAGAGCGAAGTATTTATCTAAAAGGAGTTATTGGGGTAGGAGAGGTAATGAATGTATCCATTTGTACATGGTTTACATGTTGTGGATGCTTTGTAAACATTTTCCTATATGTTTAAATTGTGTTTCAGCAGGATGTAATTGCCCTTGTGTATAGTTAAAATGAGTCATCATCTGGTCCTGTGTGAAATGGAATTCATGGTATTTTCTGTAACATTTTCCTAAAGCTGTTTCTGGAGAGCCACACCTTTGAATACAGACAGCTTTCCTGATCATTTGATTTACTGTGCACCTGATTTTTGGTCTAAAAGGAATTATTGCCACAATATATTTTATTTATTCTTTAGATTTTAGACTTGTAAGTTAAAGTGCTTTACATGATGATGTTAAAAGCTATTTGTCTACTTTTACTGGGTGTAGGGGGTTGTTAAAAGATAGGGAATGAAGAATGCAAAATGGTTTATTGTTCAAACTGTCCACTCTGATCCAACCCTGTACTGATAGTACTTTCCAGTATGATATTGTGATGTTTCATACAATGCGGTGAACATAACCAACTTGTTACTTAAATAAAGAATTGATAAAAACAGTGTGACATATTACTATTTGGTATGATTTTTAAAAATAATTTTAAATGTTATTTTAAACATTTACATAGTTAGCATACTTGTGAAAATTTAACTCCAAAGAGGAATTAACCAAATTTTATAGAACAATATTAATTAACCCCTTCTCCACTCCAAAAATATTTTTTATACTACCTTTAAAAAAAGGTATCTTTTTCAGGAGGGTTAGTGGCCCTTGAAATACAATAATTATGAGTTAGTAAAACAAAACCCATGTCCAGTATTTACTCACCTGAATTTCATAGCCTGGCTGTTCTCAAACGTTTTGGTCTTGAGACTTATTTATACCCTTAAAAATTGAACATCCCAAAGAACTTTTGCTTTGTGTGTTATATCTATTGACATTTACTGTATTAGAAATTAAAACTGAGAAATTATATGTACTGTTTTAAATTCATTTAGAAAACAGAATCATTACATGTTAACATAAAATCATTTTATGAAGAATAATTATTTTCCAAATTTAAAAAACTTAGTGTAAAAAGTGGCACTGGTTTTCATTTTTGTAAACCCTTTGATGTTGGGCTGGATTCATACATCTGCTTCCGCATCCAGTCTGTTGCAATGGGTCATGATGAAGAAATCTGTTCTCACAAAGATATTTGGAAAAGAGAGGAGCATTTTATGACTTCAGTTCATTGTGCATATCAAAACTTGACAGCTGGTAGTTTCTTGAAGGTTGTAGTTAAAATGTGAAATCTGAAACTGTATTGACAGACTTTTCTTAGTTTGTTACATTAAAATCCACTGTCTTAAATTTCGAATGGATCTTCTACCTGTGCATGATTTTGTAACATTTTAAATTGATCATTTGGAAAATATTGGTTCACTTAATTATGCAGTTCTTCTGAATACTGACATGTTATTATGCAATGATTAAAAACATTTTGGTAATATAACTGATCTTGTTAGAAAAATCTTTTAAGCCAGGCATGGTGGCTCACGCATGTAATCCTAGCACTTTGGGAGGCCGAGGTGGGAAGATTGCTTGAGCCCAGGAGTTTCAAGACCAGCCTTGGAAACAGAGAGAGACCCTGGCTCTACAAAGAACTAATTCGTTTGGTGCTACTGTCTTGATTTGTGCTAAGGATCCTGCAGTTTTACCCACTGTTTCTTTTGCACAATTAGTGCAAATGTCAATATGTTGAAAAAGGCTAGTAATGTTGTGAAAATAGTTTTGACTTCATTGACCTCCTCGAAAGGTTCTTTGGGACTCCGAGACTTTTGGAACTGCTGCCCCAGTCCATCTGGACAGCTTCATAGTGTGTTCATTTATTCCGGATATCATAATATAGTAGTAAATGAGTCTTAGAATATTAATATGTAGGTCTGATATGAAATTTCTTGGCAGAGGTGTAGTGGTGGAGGATGGTCACTGTGACACTGGAACTTTGAAAGCAAGATAAATAAGGTGAAGTCTTTAATGTTACATTTTTTTTTCCCCAGAAAATTTCTATGTGTTTCAACTTGGGGAAACCCATGATTTAAGGTTAAGCTTAGCAATAGAATATAATTTTCATATGACATATATATTCATCTTTTAAGGTTTCTTTAAGTAGTCTATAGATGTATGGGATTTCTTTGAAAAGGTCTCATTCTATACTGAATTTTTAAATTGATATTTTAAATTAAAAAATTTTACTACAATTGAGATGCCTCATCAGGTTGGCCATTTAAAGACAGGACATTGACTTTTTTTTTTTGAATGTCAATGAAGTGGATAACAGCTTTATGCTGAAGTTTTATTGTTAGGTTTTTTAATTTTTTGCACATTCAACAGGGGTAAGGAAAGGTTCTGTGGAGGTATAACTTTAAAAAAAAAATGTGCACTTGGCCTGATGCGGTAGCTCACCCCTGTGTTCCTACCACTTTGGGAGGCCGAGGTAAGAGGACTCCTTGAGGCCAGGGGTTTGAGACCAGCCTGAGTAAGAGCAAGACCTCCTCTCTGTAAAAAAAATAGAAAAATTAGCCATGCGTGGTGGCAAGTGCCTGTAGTTCCCAGCTGCTCTGCAGGCTGAGGCAGGAGGATCGCCTGAGCCTAGAAGTTAGAGGTTGCAGTGAGCTATGATGATGCCACTGGACTCCAGCCCAGGCAACAGAGCGAGAACCTGTCTCGGGAAAAAAAATACATTCATAATTTCTGTCACATAGAAGTTTCTTGCCCAATGAAATGTCTGGATCGTTATGGTATTTACTTAAGTTTCTTTATTACTTGAGTTTTGGTTTTAAATGTTATTGGATAGCTAAAAGTGACTGCAATTCTAATTTCTCCTTAAGTCTTTTCTTAAGTCAGTTTTATTTTGAGATGTGTGGAATTCGTTTGGGCTTTAATGTCTTTTCATGGTGTCATCAGCCCCTCTTGGACCAGCTAGCTAGACTGTTCTCATAAAAAAACTGTAGCAAAATTTTAAACTAAAATGAATGTTACCAATATAGAAACAAAACAAGGTACCTATCTGTAAGCTTAGTTTATAGGGATTCCTTTATTCAATGTAGCAGACATTGAAACTTCAAGTTGCATATTTTCTGAGATTAATTTTTAAAGTAGCATTGTGAAGAAAAACAATCTAAGCAACAAATTCTTCCAAGCCTCTGTACCACCTGAGTACAGTTTATGACCAAGAATCATAATTTCTTAAAATATAAATTCATTGGGAGTTGCACTGTCATTGAAAAAAATTATAATTTTCCTGTGTGAAAATGATGGTGCTTCCATGCCCCTTGAGTCCTTTTTCTCCCCAGGTTTCAAAATGGTTTTTAATAACAAGGCAAGCCTGGTGCAGTGGTTCATGCCTGTCAACCTAGCACTTTGGAAGCTGAGCCAGGAGTTCCAGACCAGCCTGAGCAACATAGCAGGACCTTGTCTGTACAAAAAAATAGCAAAGTTAGCCAGGTGCGGTGGCTCACGCCTGTAATCCTAGCACTTTGGGAGACCAAGGTGGTAGAATCGCTTGAGCCCAGGAGTTTGAGGTTGCAGTGAGCTGTGATGGCACCACTGCACTCGGCCCTGCAGCAGAGCAAGACCCTGTCTCAAAAACAACAACAAGAACAAAAACAAGGGAAATAGTTGGGGGAAAGTGTTTCTATAATATGAATTCAACATTTGAGCCAGAAATGAGAAAGAGCCTCACTAGTTTACATTTCAAACTGCCTGAAATTCTCGGTGGCATGAGACCAAGTATAAATAAGTAAATATGTATTCTCACATATATTATGAATCAAGTTTTTGTTTCCAAACACAAATTAGTCATACAGAAACTATGTATTTTCTAAAACCTTGGGAAATGCACAAACCAGAGCAATATATGTTGCCTGAGTTTTTATTCAGCTTTAGCCATTGAAATTAACCTGAAGATGTCCATGAAATTTCTTTTGCCAGCCAAATCTTATAATTCTCTTGAATTTAGACTATATTTTTAAAATGACACCTCAAATTCACATTTCTTTTTCCAAATTGCTTTAGTTTATATTTTGAAGTTGATCTTGTTTAAGTGTTAAGGAAACACATTTGATAAGATTTACTTTGGAACACATTTTGCGTTGAGAAGCTAAATAGCAGTGGAAAATAGCAAATTGTGATTTTTTTCACATATTAGACCGTCTTTAGGTATGCAGAAAATCCATTATATTTGTAAGGTAGCCAAATGCTAATGTAATCATTAAGACTAGAATTTAAGTGATGATTTAATTTCAAAGCAATTCTGAAGTTACTTGCTTTTATAAGGAAATTCATAATGGGCATTGTAACAATTTGCATCGTCTTTTTATGATAAATTGCTTTTTTCTATAAAACTTTGGGAATTCTGTAAACCCTAAAGAAAATGCTAAGCAAGTGTTTATTTTTGCCCACTGTTTCGGTGGTTTGTGTGTTACATTGTGGTCTAGGAGTAAAACTATGCAGCTACTAATAGAGAATAAATTGCTTTTTAGACAGCATCATCACCATTTCTTACTTCCTGCTGGCTTTCCTGGCTGTGGTATCTTCTCCTTTATTTTTTGTGTCAGGTTTTTGTGTGTGTGTGTGTGTGTGTGTGTGTGTGTTTTTGTTGTTTGTTTGTTTTGTTTTTTTGAGACAGAGTCTGGCTCTTTTGCCCAGGCTGGAGTACAGTGACGTCAGCCTGGCTCATAACAAACTCAAACTCCTAGGCTCAAGTGATCCTCCTTCCTCAGCCTCCAGAGTAGCTGTGATTACAGGTGTATGCCACTACACCCAGCTAATTTTTCTATTTTTTGTAGCGATGGGGGTCTCACTCTTGCTCAGGCTGGTCTCAAACTCCTGATGACCTCAAGAGATCCTCCCACCTTGGCCTCCCAGAGTGCTAGGGTTACGGGTGTGAGCCACTGCGCCTGGCCTGTGTCAGTTAGTTTTATTCTACTTGGCAAACACTTCCAACAAGTACACTGTTTTCATGCTCAGATGTAATGATAGATATGCTCTTCTCATTCAGGAGTGAGGAGTGCTTAATCTTAGTATTAGAAGGTTAGTTATTGTTTCTGCTATCTCTTGAGTATCCACAACTCTAGCGGGACATAAAGGAGCCATACCTTTTATGTATGGGTAGAATTAAAGGTTTGGCGTTAGTTTTTTTCTTTTTCCTTGACTAATCATCCTACTCTATGATATTGGCAACAGTCATTTCTGTAACGATTAAATATGTACAAAAATTGCCTTATTTCCATATAACATTCACCTATAATGAAAATACTTGTGTATGTGTTTGAGGTAGAGAAGACCCGTACAATCCAGGAATTATTCTAATACGTGAGTCCGGACACCTTCTTTCCCTCTCCTGGGTCGGTTCGTTTTTATTTGTGTACTCACTATGAGGAGGTGATTTTGCTTCATTCCTAAGTCTTGAAGACATCAAGTGTAATGTATTTTGACAGAATTCTATAGTAACTTGATACAAAGAACCATGGAGTTAATTTTTATGAGATTTTGCCAATGGATAGGCATCTAATCAGTAAATTAATATAAAGCTTATTTTAAATATTCTTATTTAATATTTGCCATTAAAATTGATCTTAGGTTAAGACTGGTTTTAATTTTTATAGCACTTTGGCTCTATTGAAAATATACTCTTGAATTTGAAAGTTATTGGATTTTATTAATTTATAGAGTATGGGATCTTGAATGGATTTTATTAATTCCTACAGTATGGGATCTTTAGGAACCTACAAAGCTTCCATGATGACTTCACATTTATTTAGTAGTTTTAAGACAAGGTCTCACTCTGTCACCCAGGCTGCAGTGCAGTGGCACAATCATAGCTCACTGCATCCTCGAACTCCTTCCTGGCCTCAAATGATCCTCCCATCTGAGCCACCATGCCCAGCTTTTTACCTTTTAAAATTACTTATACTCAGAAGTAAGCTAGTAGTTTTAAGAATTTTCATGTAGTTCAAGCTCTTGCTAAAATGTTATAATCACCAGAGGAAGTTGCTGGATAACAGTTCTCAACCTCCAGAACAGCTCTGCTTTTTTCTGTTTTACATGTTAGAGTTTTATCTAAGAGTTCATTTGAATAAAAGCTTTTTGACTTTGCAAAGTTTGAAGATCACTAGGCTCAGAGACTGTATGTATGACTAGGCAAATGAAACTAGACAGTTACTCTTCTATAATAATGGAAACTCAGTAAGAACACGTGGTGGTGCTGTGAACAGTATTTACAGTTTTTGATTTGGTGTTCTACCCAGTATTGTGATTTACTTATATTTAGAAGGTGGGGAAGAGCAAGTGGGATTGAAACAAGAGTCAGATACTGCCTATCATAATAAAGGTCAATCACCCTCCCTACTCATCCACCCACCATGTTTGGTTACTTTAGAGGTATTATGGGGAGGAAAGATGTTTTTCTCAGCCACAGATGTGAATTTATCTGCTTGCATTAGTACCTCTACATCTTCCTTTTGTATAAAACAAACTAGTGGTTAAATAAATAATAAACTGGTACAATATTCCAGTGTGTGTACCACAATGTATTCATTTCCCCAATGAAGGATATTTAGGTTGTGTGCAAATTTTACTATGACAAAAACTGCTGCAATGGGCATCTTGGCACATTTCTCTTGATTGGTTTCTTGTTTCTCTAGATTGGTATTTGCCTAGAAATAAAATTAGTAGGTCATTGGGTAGCACATCTTCAAGTTAGTATTGCAAAAGCATTGTACTAAAGATGTACCAATTTACCCATGCACCATAAATGTGCGAAAATTCCTGTTCTCCATCCCTCATTCTCAGTAACACTTGATACTGTCAGGCTTTAAATTTGTCAGTCAGATGAGCATGTAACAGTATAATTTGCATTTCTGATTGCATGTGAGGTGAACATCTTTTTCTATGTGTATAGGCCATTTGAGTTTCCTCTTCTCTGAATTAAATGCGCGCATCCTTTGTCCGTTTTTCTATTGGGTGTGTCTTTTTCTCATTTATTTGTAGTTTATACACACACACACACACACACACACACACACACACACACACACACGATACTAGTCCTTTGTTACGTAAGTTACAAAACCTTCCAGTCTGTTTTTGATTGATTGTCCTTACTTTGTGTGTGTCTTTTATTATTTGTCAATCTTTATGTTTTTTGTTATTTTTCTTGTTGTCTTATTTTTCATCCTCATCGTACATTGCAGAAGTCTCTAATGTTTTCTTCCAGTTGTTTTTAAAATCATCCTACTTCCCAAGCACGCATATTTAGGTTTTTAATCATTCTTGAATTTACTGTTATATATAGTATGAACTAAGGTATCTAATTTTTTTTTCCATACAGCTAGCTAATTATGCCAACTCCATGCCACTCCTGTCAAACACTGATACCCCAAATATGTTTGGTCCATTTCCAGTTTTTTTATTTTGTTCTATTTTTTTGGTCTAACCCTGTGCAGATATCACCTCTTTTTAATTTCTGTACCCTCATAAGTGCTGATACCTGGCAGGCATGCTTTCCTTTTAATAAAAATACAATTAATAATCCATATTCTTCTAGTTTTTTTGTTTTTTTTTTTTTTTTGAGACAGAGTCTCACTCTTTTGCCCAGGCTAGAGTGCTGTGGCGTCAGCCTAGCTCACAGCAACCACAAACTCCTGGGCTCAAGCGATCCTCCTGCCTCAGCCTCCCGTATATTCTTCTAGTTTTTAATAGCTTGTGTCCCTTTTGGGATCTAATATTGAAAATTGTTCACCTTCTTTATAAATTGTGTGTTGTACATTTACATTTTAAACTGTAGTGTGGAGCCATATTGCTCATTCATTTTAATCTGTTGTGACCCTTTTCCTTCCCCTATAAAACAGGATTAGTAACAGTGCCATGCCAAGCTATGTCGGAGCCTGAGGCAAAAGGAAAATTCAGCAATAACAATTCCGTCTTTATTTTAAATATTGATATTTTGTTCACTGTAGTTTTTTACATTAGTTTTGATTTTTTTAAATGTTTAAAAAAAATTTTTAAAAATATTTATCTCGATTACATGCCACCTCTTAAATTTTGTCCCTAAGACAAGTGCCTCACCCTAGTCCCAGAGGATAAGTATGGTGAATTCCTGGCCCTTTTAAGTAGATTGTTTTCCTGAGTTAAGGCAGACATTACCAAGGAGGAGGAACTCCTTAACCTACTAGTACCCTTTAGCGTAAAACAGTTTTCTGGGGCAGCTTAGTGAAATGGAGGAAGGGCTGAGCTAAGAGAGTCCTGCTTTCCAGCAGCAGGTAGTTGCTAGAGGCTTCCCTAGGCAGTTTGCTGTCTTTTAATATTAATACTTTGAAACGTGATACCAGAGTAACAAAGCAGAATTACAAAAGGATGTCTTCTATGTAAAAGTTTGTCTCCAGAATTTATTCCAAAATACACTCTTTTTTCATATTTTGTTATTGAAATTAGGGACCATCTTAGGTCAATGGCATCTTACAGTTACTGGCTAGGCAGCATCATGGCATGGTTGCGTCAACTTGGTCATATCCATGTTTGAATTCATAGTTCGATTTGGTACAGTATTGAGACTACATGTGTTATGTTTAAATGCTGTTGAAAATGCCTTCAAAATGATTACATTGTAATTTGGCATATAATGCAGAAAATACAGCATTATGTAAGATTAAAAAAAGATTTAAGGCTGTTAAGTGTAAAATAATCCTATGTATTGATAAAGTATTGCTTTATAGTTTGGTTGGCAGCATTTTTTTCTTGATGATACATAAAATAATGGAATCTTAGAGTTGACGAAGTATATGATATGTATAATTTATGGGTATGTAATATGTATGTTTAAAACATGCATGAGGATAATACACATTAACTTTAGAACAATAATTCAAAGGCATTGGGAAAGTGAGGTTTTTATTTTATCTTTAAAAAGTAAAGATGTAAAAACGTTAAATCTGGGCAGTAGGTAAAAGAGGCATATTTTCTGTAATTTTCTGTATGAATTTTTCCTAAAATTTCGAATTAAACAATAAAATACAGAAACAAAATTAATTCAGTGGTCCTGAATGCCTTCAAGAAGAGGGGTACCAACTTATAGTCCATAAAGTATATAAGAACGCCCTTGTATTTCACTTCCTCACCAATATTGCACATTGACAATCTAGTGGGTAAAATATTGTAACTTACATTTTCTGACTTAATCCACAGTTATTTGATTACTAGTGAGTGAACATTCTTTTCTCATATTTGGCCAGTTATGTGTTTTATAAAGCCCATTCGTACATGTTTATTTTTCTATTAACCCACACATCATTTTTCTTATTGATTTGTGAGAGCTCTTTATATATAGAAGAAATTAACCATTATTCTGTTACATATGTCATGAAATATTTTCCCCAGTTCACCATTTGCCTTTCAATATTGTAATACTGTTTATGATTTGCTGTTGTTTTTTATGAAGGATGTTGAGAGGTGGTGTTCAGAACAAAGAACATCTGACTGTACTGAAATGACCTAATTTTTGAAAAACCACAAGCTCAACATCATTGCTCCCTGCCCCACCGCCCCAAATCTGATATTGTGCTACCCCTGTTTCTGAGCTTTTTCTTACACAATAATTTTGCTTCTATGCCAGCTTTTCCTACAGGTAGAATAAGGGGTCTCTACTCACTATTATTGGAGAAGCACTAGAGGGGGCTAAAATGCTCAGATCTGAACAGTATTGGAAAACTTTCCTTGGTCAAAAATAGTTCCTTTGGCCAGGGATGGTGGCTTATGCCTGTAATCCTAACACTTTGGCAGGCCAAGGTGGGAGAAGTGCTTGTGCCTGGGAGTTTGAGACCAGCCTGGGCAACATAGAGCGACTCCATCTCTACAAAAAATGTAAAAATCAGCCAGGCATGTTGGGATATGCCTATAGTCCCAGCTACTCGGAAGGCTGAGGTGGGAGGATTGCTTGAGCCCAGAAGTTCAAGGCTGCAGTGAGCTATGATAGTGCCACGGCACTCCAGCCTGGGTGACAGAGTGAGACCTTTCTC
>NW_012150063.1:2436169-2445455 GCF_000956105.1 Propithecus coquereli | reverse complement strand
TAGCAGAGGTGAGTTCCATTCCAGGAACATGCTACATGTTTCTGTTTATACACGTGTTTTTAATGCCCCCAGTACATCTTTGTAGTTTTCTCCATATTGTCTATGCCTTTCTCAAATTAATTCCTTGTTATTTTATATTTCTTGTTGCTGTTATGAACTCCCCCTCCCACCCTGTAACTTCCCGTATATTTTTATTTTCTATCTGTTTAGTAGACAACTTGGCATTACTCACTTACAAAAAAAAAAATCACTTCAATTTCTATCATTTCCACCAGATGGCAGTCTTGGTTACGTCCAGTTGTAAACCTGCTGAGAGCTCTGGTGACAAGAAAGGCAGAGACTTGGCAAACCTTCCGAACGCCCCGAAGTACAAGGACAAAAGGTTTTTTTGTAAACCTGAATGGAAAATGAACCCAGTATTTTACAATTATAATATTTATATGGCTATTGACCTTTAATCTTATATCCTACTAGTGGAGACAGAGAAGAACTGTCACTGTGCCCTTCAAAAATCATATTTTTCCCTGTCCATGTGATAAGCACCTGTGGCTTCTTGGCAACACTTTTGGTTTTATTCCAGGGACTCTCATGGTTAGAGGCAGGCTTTAATCTATCATTATTGTTTTCCTTTTCCTAAAAGCTCTATTTATATCTGAAGTTGCCGGGTTTGTGAATGTTTGCGTAGGAGCATCTTGTGACTCTGGTTTTTATCATTTCCAGATCTCTTCTGAAAGGAGGCAGTGTTTACAGTTAATATGAAAGGAAGTAGGTTTGTAACTGGCTGCTTCTACATGAATACAAATCTTAATAACCTTCCTAAATGAAACCTTTTTGGCTTAATTTAGGTGACTTCTAAGACTTATATTTAGGAATATAGAAAATAGTGAATTACTTGATCTGGGAAGAAATTGGCTCAGATATTTTCTCATAGATACTCTTCCAAGTGGCCAAAAAATAGTACTTTTGAATAGCAGTCACCTAGGCAAGCTCCTCTTTTGTACCTTTTATTAAAATTCCATTTGTTAATCAATTTGCTTTTATAACCAGGGAGTAGTAAACAACTGTAACTACATAGTAACTATGTACATTCCCTTTCTGAGAGATGATAGTCTCACTGTTGGATTGAAAAGTACAAGAAAGTATGGTAAAAATAAAAAAGGAACACATGTTTGGTTCTTGAGTACAAAGGTATGCCAAGGTTAATCCTTGCTTTTCCAAAGAAAATTGATATAAATATTTGAGGAGGTGATATAGCAAAAATTTTGAAGGATAATAGATAATCTCTTTTAGAGAAAACTATGGAAAAATCTCTCATTTTTTGGATCCCTGGATAATTCTAGTATGTAGTTGTGTGGAATAGCAAACTTCTTTAGTGTGTTGGATGGATTTACTCACATTTTGTTTAATCTCTGAGAGTGAATGTTGAAATAGACTTATTGCAATCAGCTATGTAGCTCTAGTTGTGCCTAGAGCTGTAGTGTACTAAGACATACCTTTAAGTAAGACAAAATTGAAATTGGTTAAAATTAGGTTCTTCCCACACATTTCAGAATAGTTAGAGGTAAGCTAAATTATATAAATAAAACCATAAGTTAAGTGTACCTGGATGGTTGGCTATGCAAACTGTCTTTGAGAAGGAAGGAATTCTTTTCTAATAACTCATGTTTGTATTTTGTTTATATATAATATGGAAATATACATATGCAGACACATATTTTGAGGGCTTTTAGCTTTTTTAGGGTGGGGCACATATGAACCTGGCAATTGAGACAGAATGTTCCTTATAATAGTGTAACAGTATACCACACTAATCAAATGTCATTCGCTATCAAAAATTTACACAAAAACGATTGCTTTAACACTAGAAAAAATATACGGTAGTAAACTACATTTTCTAGACTGATTTCACATCAAAAAACAACACACACAGCTGCTTGTCCATTTGAGAGAGTGGCTAATAAAGCAAACTCTGAATGTATTGTAGTTTGACATCCCCAAAAGTTTTAGCAAAGCAGTTCTGAAGATTTGTCATTCCTGCATTCTTCAAAGATAGAGTAATAAATTTTATAGCTGGACAGATCTTTAAGTATAAATTTGTAAAAGCTCAAAGTTGGAGCAAATCTGAATGCCAGATGGTCTTTCAGCAGCCTCTGGTCTGAGTCTCAGGACAGCAGTCCACTTCATCTGTGGGCAGCTCTGCCTGTCCTCGTTGCGTCTCTGTTTCCCCCCTCATTTGGCTTAATCCTTGAGACCAAACATTTAACCACAGCTCTTAGGATGCCTCCCAGCATCTTTCTATTCCCTGTTATTTCATCCATATATGTCGTGACTTCAACTGTATTTACCAACCGGGACCATTTGTCCAAATATTCTCTCATTTTCTTGATCTTTCTTAAAGTGTACAACCCAGAACTGAGCACTTATGGATGGCAGAACTATGTCATCCTTTGTTCTGGTGAATACTTTTCTGTTCTTCTGTTTAACGCCCAAATATTGGACCAGCTTTTCCAACAACCACATGGTACTGTTTGAGTCCTTTGAGCTTAATTATTTTTACTGCTTTTAAACAGACGTCTCCCATTGCACACTTGTGCAGTTTGGGTTTTCGTTAACCTACTTAGCAGGATCTTTATTCCTAGTAGGTTTTCTTGGGTTAAATTCGTTAATCTTTTGACTTGATCTTGGATTCATCTAAGAAGTATTAGCCATCTTCTTTCCAGTCATTCCAAAATTTCATATGTAAACCTCCTATATTGAATGAAACAAGTCCAAAGACTGAAGCCCTATGGTAGGCCTCAGAAACTTCTCTTCAGTATGATGCAAATTGACCAATCTATTAATTAACACCCATTAGTTAAGAATTTTAATAATGTACTGATTCACGTATCAGCTTATATCTTTCCAGGTTATATGTGAGGATAGCATGGAATTTTACATTCCTTGCTGAAGTCATTTGTGTATATCTCAATTTATCTGGAGTTTTCACTTTGACCCTATTCTTGTAGGTCCATGCAAATTTCTGGTGTTTGTTTTTGCTTATGATGTTTATCGCATCATTTACGTACTTTTAAATTCTGAGCTTCTTACATTTATTCCTGTGCAACTGGTGTTCTCTTGTTTTATTATTTTTAGGGACAGTTCCCTTTTTATCTTGTAGGTATTTATACTTAAGTAAACAAACTATTTTTCAAAATAACCCTGATGCATTAAAAAAAAAAATCAAAACTACAACTTGGTCTGCAACCTGAGTGCCAAATGCAGCAGTGTAGGTTGTACAGGGCAGAACAGTACCTAATCCAGGAAGATACCATTCTCATCTTAGACATGTCGACCCAGATCTTAACGACTGACTCTTCAGCAAGTGGCAGAAAGTGTTCTTATTCTAATAAGACCAGTATAGTTATATTGCAACATGTGTCTGAGAGGTGGAAGTAAAGTGACTTGAGTGTTTTTTCTAATTTACCAAAGATGCCACAAGGGCTACCAGCAGCCCTGGAGTCTCGAATTGCCTTGGGAAAGTAGCCAATGTAGCTTTTCACTTTACATTCTTCTCTACCTGTTTTATATTCTCTTTACCTTAAAAGCAAAATGGAAGATGGTGGCGCTGTAGGAGTGTGGCGGAGGAATTGAGCAGCATATAGGCAGTCTTCAAGGGCCAGCTTCGGCTTCCTAGCCTTGAGTTCAGACTCCTTGGAAGGGCCTGTGCCACACTCAGTGTGCTGTTTTACCTCTTATTCTCTTGACTTCCTCAGTTACCAGGGCTCATAAAATAGCAAGTGAGAAAAATAGGGGAAGGGAAGGGAACGCCCCAGATGTAGATAGTTTTGTAGGTTTCTGCAGATACATATATCATTTATAACATAAATATAGATCGTATTAATATATTTGTGCACATTTCTGTATATATGCTATACTGCAAAAAAAATTTAAAGAAGACTTTTGACTAGTGCAATAACCTTCATTTATGCTTATTTATATGAAGTTTCTGTCAGTGGAACACATGAAAAGAGTTGAGTAGATGCGGTTATGCTTTGGAGAGTATGAACTAAAATACAGATTACCTGTCGTATGAAAAAATCACTTTCAGGGAAGGAAGGGGCACCTTCAAGAGATAGGCCACAGTTTAGTCAGGGTAAACCGCTGTAACAAACGGAACCAAACTTATAATGGTTCAAACACAATGGAAGTTTATTTCTTGCTCATGTATAAAGCAGTCTGGGTGTTCTAGGTTAGTGAGCTTCTCTCTTCCATGTGGTGACTCATGTCTGAGGCTTTTTCCATCTTGTGGCTACCTTATTGCCCCAGGTCTAATTGTCATCCGTATCCCACCAGTGGGAGGAGAAAGAGAACAAGGAAAAGGTACCCCTGTTTCTTCAACCTGAAGGTGGTGTGTTTTGTTTCTATCCATACTTAATTGGTGACAACTAGTCACGTGGCCACACTTAGCTGTAAGTGCGAGGGGGATGCTGAGACATTGTTAGCCCTGGCTGGGAAGCCACGTCGCAGCTACAGCTCAACTGCTGTGGAAGATCAGGAGCACAGCATGAGGACAGCTGGCCACGACTGCCATGGGCAGCCATTCTCCAGATCAGGTGAATAGGTTCTACTGTTTGGGAGAGGTGTGGTGTACATACTAAGGCACTGTGGCAGAGAAAACTAATAATGATTCAAGTACAAGCTTCAAAAATGAGCTACCTCCATGCATCTTAGAATTTCTAAAATTAAGAAGACTGACAACGCCATATTGGCAAAGATGTGTAACATCTGGAACTTTCAGTATCATTTGTGGAAGTGTTAAATGATACAACCACTTTGGAAAAATTTCTGGGGTTTCTTATAAAACAAAACATACACCTACATTATATCCCATCAGTTCCACTCCTAGGTATTCACCTAAGAGAAATAAAAATATGTGTCCACAAAAAGACTTGTACAAGAATGTTCAGAGCAACTCTGTTCACTAGTGTCAAATGGGAAACCGCCCAGGTATTCACCAGTAGGAGAGTGGCTGAACTGTGGTATACAATGGAATGTTCCTCAGAAATAGGAAGGAAGGAACCACCAATACGTGCAGCAGCATGGACGAATCCCAAAACATTCTGCTGATTACAGAAGCTTTATGCAACGGTATACGCCATACGGTTATGATTATATGAAGTTGTAGAAGAGGCAAAACTATGCTGGAAAAGAATCCACACAGTGTGTGTTTCAGTGGGGCAGGGGAGTTGGAGACTGACTGGGAGGGGACACGAAGGAACTTTCTGGGATAACAGGAATGTTCTGTATCTTGACAAGAGGCTTTAGTTGCACGGGTGTATGCATTTGTGAAAATGTAGCACATGTTCACTAAAGATTTATGCATTTCATTGTATGCAAATTTTATCTCACAAGGTAAAATTTATAAACATTGAATTTTAGTTAATGGTACACTTGCTTAAGTATTTGGGGGAAGTGCACTGCTAACTGAAATTTATCTTGAAATACATAAAGAACTAAAGTGGATTGATGGATGGATAGGGGGATGCGTAGATGTATAGATACGTGATAAAAACAAGTACAGGAAAATGTTAAGACACTTCACGACTTTCCAAGATCAGGAAACGGGGACTGGATTTACTCTCATATATTGCACAAGCAGAAAGCCGGGCAAAATATATGAAACAAAGGCTTTGCAGACGTTGGGCCATAGGCAACATGGAAATGAGATTGCTGAGAGAAGGTAAACAGATGTATCCTTTTATTAATATTTCGGCTTACTGTCTAGAAGCAGTTTCCAGGCCATGGCACTGAATACGGGAACTCTAACAGATCCCAGTGGTGTTACTGAGTTGAAGAGACAGAAATCTGAGTTTAGGGAGCCCGCAATGCTATATTTGAGCCAGAGAGCGGTGAGCTGCACAAAAAGAACTCTAGAAACCTTCAGAGGGTTCCATCAAGTCTTGTTGAGAACTGATTTGTACAAGTGTGAGAGGAAACCACCTGGGTCTGAAGCCTCGTTTTATTGCACTTTGTTGTTTATTGTGCTTTTTATAAATTGAAGGTTTATGGCAACCCTGCATCAAGCAAAGAAAGTGGTTTCTTGAGATGGAATCTCCTTCTGGTGAAGACACTGTGAACACTGTTGAAATGACAACAAAGGTTTTAAAATATTACATAAACTTAGTTGATAAAGCAGTGACAGGGTGTGAGAAGTTTTACTGTGGGTAAGATACTGTTAAACAACATCCACATGCTACAAAGAAATATTTCATGAAAGGAGGAGTCAGCTAATGAGGCCAACTTCATTGTTGACTTATTTAAGAAATTGGCACAGCCTGATCAGTCAGCAGCCATCAACATCTGGAAGTTTAAAAAAGCTATATCATTATTTAATTAGATTCAGAAAAAGTATTTGACAAAATTCTTTTTTCTATCAAATACTTTTGATTTGACAAAATCATGATAGAAATTCTCAGCAAACTGCAAATAAGAGGGAAGTTGCTCAACCTGATATACGATTACTATGTTAGACCTAAATCTAACATCATACTTAATGGTAAAAGACTGAGTACTTTCTTTCCCCCTAATATAGGCAACAAGGCAAAAACGTCTGTTTGCTCTCACTGCTGTTTTTTTCCAGGTCATTTACTGAAATGCTCACACTGCTTGTATCAATATTGACTACAGGTCAATTGCCAGTACAATGAGGCAAAAAAATAAAATGTAATAAAAGGCATACATATTGGAAAGAAAGACACATAAAATGGTCTTTAGTTGCAGATGACATGATTATGTAAATAGAAATTCATAAAGAATCTACAAATAGGTATTACAATTAATAAGCTTAGCAAGGTCATAGGATTCAAGGTCAGTGTCCCAATATAATTACATTTTTATATACTAGAACAATTAAAAATTGAAATTTAAAAAATCAGTAACATTTGTGATAGCATAAAAAACCATGAAATATTTGGAGATAAATTTAACAAAATATGTGCAAGACCTGAACATGGAAAACCACAAACCATTTTGAGAGAAAGAAGACCTAAATAAATGAAAAGAGATACCATGTTTTTGGATGAAAGATTCAATATTGTTAAGATGTCAATTATCGGGCCGGGTGCAGTGGCTCATGCCTATAATCCTAGCACTCTGGGAGGCCGAGGCGGGCGGATCGTTTGAGCTCAGGAGTTCGAAACCAGCCCGAGCAAGAGCGAGACCTCGTCTCTACTAAAAATAGAAAGAAATTAATCGGACAACTAAAAATATATAGAAGAAATTATCGGGGCATGGTGGCGCATGCCTGTAGTCCCAGCTACTCGGGAGGCTGAGGCAGGAGGATCACTTGAGCCTAGGAGTTTGAGGTTGCTGTGAGCTAGGCTGACGCCACGGCACTCACTCCAGCCCGGGCAACAGAGTGAGACTCTGTCTCAAAAAAAAAAAAAAAGATGTCAATTATCTCCAAATTGATTTATAGATTAAATGAAATTCTAATCAGAATTCTAGTAGCCATTTTTTTTGGTAGAATTTGACAAGCTGATGCTAAAATTTATATACAAATGCAAGTGACTTTGAGTAGCCAAAACAACTTTGATAAAAAAAGATTAAGTTGGTGGATTGATATTCCCTATTGCCAGAATTACTATAAAGCTATAGTATTAATAATTAAGATGATCTGGTTTTGGTATCAGGTTCTATTTATCAAGGGAACACAATAGAGAGTCCTGAAATAGACCTATACTTTTGTGTCACTTGAGTTTTAACAAAGATGACCTGGGAATTCAATGGGGGAAAGGAAAGTCTTTTTAACAAATGATTCTGGAACAAACACATAGCCACAGTCCACAACAGCAACAACAAAATCAACCTTGACCCCTTATCTCATGCCACATAAGAATTAACTAGAAATGAATTACAGACTTAATGATAAGAGTTAAAACTGACCAGGTGCTGTGGCTCAGGCCTGTAATCCTAAATACTTTGGGAGGCCGAGGCAGGAAGATTGCTTGAGGAGTTCGAGACAAACCTGAGCAATATAGTCAGACCCCATCTTTATAAAAAATAGAAGAATTAGCGTGGCATGGTAGCACGTGCCTGTAGTTCCAGCTACTTGGGAGGCTGAGGGAGGCTGAGGCAGGAGGACGGCTTGAGCCCAGGAGTTTGAGGTTGCAGTGAGCTGTGATGACGCCACTGCACTCTAGCCCAGGCAACAGAACAAGAGCTATCTACAAAGAAAAAAAAAGTTTAAAGTGCCTAGATGATAACATTGTAGGAAATCTTTGTGACCTTGGGCTAAGCAACACTCAGATAAAACACAGGAAGAATAAGAATATAAAAATAAGTGTCATCAAAGAAAATACTGTTGAATTTGACTAAAAAAAATTAGAAACTTTTACTCTTCAAGAGATACGGTTAAGAAAATGAAAAGATAAGGCTTGCATCTGTATATAAATTTTACCTAAAAATTCAAATATTTACCTAAAATATTTGCTTAGGTAAAGCAAATCTGGTAAACGACTTGTATTTATAATAAATAACTCTTACAACTCAATCACAAAAAGCAAAAATGAGTGAAATATCGAAAAATTGAATAGGCATTTCACTAAGGCAGATATACAAATGGCAAATGAGCAGTAATGTTCAAAGTTATTAGTCATTAAGGAAATGCAAATTATAACACTGCTCACTAGAATGACTAGCATTACAAAGCCAAGCACTGCCAATTATCAGCAAGAATGTGGAGCAAATGGAACTCTCACACATTGCTCATGGAAAGGGAAAAAGGTCCAACCACTTTAGAAAACAGTGTGGTAATTTCTTATAAACTTAAACATTATACTAACCTTATGACCCAGTAGTTCCATTCCTTAATATTTACCCAAGAGAAATAAAAGCTTATATCCACACAAAAACCTGTACTTCCATGAATGTTCATATGGGCTTTATTCATAATAGTCCAAAATTGGAAACACCCTAAAAGTCTGTCAACTGGTGAATGGATAAACCACAGCCATACAATGAATGCTATTTAGCAATAAAAAGGAAAAAAACTACTACATTCATTCATTCAACAACATGGGTGAACCTCAAAAGCATCAAGCTAAATGAAAGAAGACAGACACAAAAGACCATATACTGGCCAAGTACAGTGATTCATGCCTGTAATCCCAGCATTTTGGGAGACTGAGCTGGGAGTATCTTTTGAGGCCAGGAGTTCAAGGCAGCCAGGCAACATAGCAAGACCCTATCTCTACCAAAAGAAAAAAGAAATTTAAAAAATTAGCTGGGGCCAGGCGCGGTGGCTCAC
>NW_012150063.1:2433002-2435484 GCF_000956105.1 Propithecus coquereli | reverse complement strand
AGTGTAGATATTGGGTTTATGAGTATTTATTGTAAAATTCTTTCAAATCTTTATATTTGATAATTTTTATGTTAAAATATGCCAAAAATATGAACTTGAGATGAATATCACAAAAGAAGATATTCCAAATATTATGTTCTGAGTTACTTTTCACATGGGCACTTCTATGTGACCTTCTTGGGGTAAGTATCACCAGGAATTTACTATTTATGTATTTATTTAGTAGTTAGGGGTGCGTGTGTGTATATATATATATATGAATATATTTATTATATGAGTAATTTAATTATTTAATGATTTTCTTGAGCAACTGCTGGGTGATGGTGAGGTTGGAATGAAGAGCAAAGCTAGTATAAGATGTTTTTGCTAAATAATCCATTTATATGGATTGAATTATATAATACAAAATTGATCAAGGCTGCTTTATTTTATAATCTCATCTACTACCCTCACCCAACAATCAGGAGGACCTATTAATAGAACCTAACTTTAAAATGTAAAAGTAACTAAAGTTTTATTAAAATCCAATAATAGAAGATGCCCATAGTTGATTTTTTTCTTCTCAAGAGCCATGGTTTTATAACCTTTTAGAATAGTCCTTTTTGCATGGCATCCTCACTAATGCAACATTGCCAAAACCACGCTTTCATTTGCTACTTAAAAGGAGTAGAGTGCCTCCATGTTGATCATGACTTTCATCTTGATGTCTCTTCAAGCTTAGGAAAGTGGGCTTCTGCCTTCATTTTTTGTAAGGACAGGGTCTTGCTATTGCCCAGGCTGGTCTCAAACTTGGGGCTGCAAGCAGTCTTCCTACCTCTGCTTCCCAAAGCTCTAGGATTACAGGAATGAGCCACTGTGTCCAGCCTGTTTCTACCTTTTAAGCAAAAATATTGCCCTTCTGGTAAAAAAGTACATTACAGGCTTAGGGTGGCATCTTTTGAGGCTTTCGAAGTGATAACATTTTATAACGATCCCTTAACATATATGGTTATTGCTCTTTATTCTGTAGATCAGGGGTCAACAAACTTTGCAAAGGGCCAGAGAGTGAATCCTTTAGGCTTTGAAAGCCATGTGGTTTCTGTCTCTTGACTCTGCTGTTGTGGCAAGCAGCTATAGATAACCCATAAACGAATAAAAGTGGCTGTGTGCCAATAAAACTTTATATACAAAAAAAGATTTGGGGCTGGATTTGACCTTGGCTGCAGTTTGTTGACCCCAGCTATGGATTATAAACATCACCCAAAACAAATATATGACCTGTTATGACAAAGTGTTTCTATAGTTAAATAATACAGGTGCTTCTATGAAGAGAGCCAATACTGAATCATAAAATGTTCATCAGCAAGGCCCCATGTCAGAAAAATCAGGGTATGCATATTCTGGAACTCTGTTTGATTAACTGGTATGCAAAAATCTGATTTATAGAAAATATAAAGGTATTTATCCAAGATAGCTTAGAAATGTTCCACATATTACATTACCCTTTAGTTGATAATCAAAGTATACTTTAGTTACAAATGTAAAATTCAGACAGTAGGTTTTACTTCTACTTTGTCTCTCTTTCTATAAGACTATACTTTTTTTTTTAAATTAGAGACAGGATCTCCCTATGTTGCCCAGGCTGGAGTGTGGTGGCTACAAGAGCAATCATAGCTTGCTGCATCCTCGAACTCCTGGGCTCAAGCTGTCATCCTGCCTCGGCCTCCTGAGTATCTGGGACTACACGCACGTGCCACTGCACCCAGCTAAGATTATACTTTTTTATACCTAGCAAGCAATCTAAGACCATTACCGTTGTTAAAACATTCCAACAAATCATGAAATTCACTTCTATTGAAGATTTAGTTCTACCATGTTTTTTTTTTTTGGTTGTTAGGAGTACATAAGGACATGAGTAACATCTCTGACTGGAATTTATACACTCCGCTGTGTTCTCTGTACTTAGATCAGACTTAAAGCAGAATTATTACTTAAGGACTTCCTGATGATTAGTTATGATTTGAGCGAAGGTACTGTCATGAAATAGAATTTAGAAGAGCTGAGAGTCCTTGTCCTCATGGTCATATCATTCATATTAAACAAATAGATCTTCAAAAGTAGAAAAGGAGGAAATAGAAACAAAAAGGATATTATGTTAGATATGTTCTGCTGCTTCTAGTCTTGTCCTACTCACTGTTTACTATTGAATAGATTTAATTTTTATTTCTTAATGAGAGAGAATTTTCTCATTTTCTCCCCATAGATCCAGGGACAGACTGGAAAGTGAGAGAATTTTCTAGCTGCCTGCTTCTTGGGATAAGTGAAGATAAAAAATTAGTTCCAAACAGATCATTCTTATTTGTGAAGAATAATTTAATTTCCCTTTGGTTTTTTTAAATGTAGTGAGTAGACCCCATTGTCCCAAGGGATGGGCTTTAGTAGTAATTGTAATTTTTATTATTATAATTATTTTAACAATAACAACCTTTGTCAATGACATGGG
>NW_012150063.1:2428592-2431812 GCF_000956105.1 Propithecus coquereli | reverse complement strand
CGAAGACTCAGTATTATTCAGCCTTGCAAAAGGCCTTTTAAATCAAAGATAGATTTGAATGAATTGCCAACATTTAAAATTTGGGAAATTTTACATATTAATATGAATTTCCAGCTTCTCTAGAAAAATTAGATTTGGTAATCTTGATCTCACATCGTTGCTGGAGCAGAGTGGCTGTTGCCCCTTTAGGTACCCATGTGAGGGGTTTGCCGTTGTTCCCACCACTTTCTACTTCATCTCACCCTGCCTGCTTCTCTCATTTATCGTGCCATCCCAATCCTGCAGGCTTTGAAGCCTGCAACGTCATGCAAGGATGGTCCGGGGCCCACGACACTGACATCAGTGACTGGGAGGTGTAGAAGTGCAGAATCTACCGAACCAGCACCTGAGTTTTTGACAAGATCTCCAGGAGAATCGTGTGCACATTCAAGTTTGGGACGTCCTTTGAGCAGGACCCAGATCTCCAAGATCCTTTCCTCAACAAGATTCTGAGTGTTGACCACGGGCAAAGCCCTGGACTATTCACTGAGGTAATTAGGTACAACTCTCAGTGTCTAGGGTGGGAAGGCAGAATTAAATTATTTATTGAGGATGAATATGCAATAAATAACACAGACAGGGCTAGGTCAGTGTCTGTTGGAGTGATGGTGGTGGTGGTGGTGGGTTGGGGCTGGGGGATGGGGAATGGAGCTGGGCCTCAAAGACAGGCGGGGAAAAATGTGCAGAAAGAGGTGTTCCTAGTCTGCAGTGATGGGACCAGGAGAATCACGGATTGGCTGGAACGTAGGGCCTGATTTGGAGATATTAAGAAACAAATGAGATTAGAAATATAGTTTGAGCATAAATTATAGTTCAGACTTCTAGGCTAAGATATTTGGACTTTGTTCTCTTTATAATGAGAAGCCATTGACAGCTTTAGAGTTGCATTGTGAGTGTTTGGAGAAGATTGATAGTCTGACAGATTGTGCAGTGAAAGTGAGCTTTATTTCAAAGAGACATTCAACAAGTCTAGTTGTAGGTAAAGCAAATTCCTTAAATTATGACACATTTTGTGTCTTTTCTACCGATACTAGCATTTGTTTCTCTGATATGTGTTCTCTGAGCCCCTGACCCAGCTCTCAAAGCCAACTGAATATTCCCTGGCTTTGTTTCAAGCCTTGCCATGAGAGTGACCATTAAAGGTCAGGGAGTCATAGAGCCTCTCCCAGGGGTACTGGGTCTGGCCTGGGAATTGAGGAATTCACTCAACATCCAAGAACCACATTTCCCAAGCTGTGGATGGCAGACAAGGTTTGTGTCCCAATGAAGTTCTAACACGCACTGTTCTCAGATGACTGGCAGCATTTTGAAAGTAACATGTGATTGTGTAATTTATGCTCTTTGAATTTGCAGTGAGATCATTCGTGGCAGTACAACATCTATTAATTCTACTAATTAAAAGTTTTCCAGAACAGTTCATGTGTCTGATTTTGAAATATTTGTCACAGGGTAGGTAATATGGCATTTAACTGTTGGGTAATCTTTTTTAATAGAACTTTGTTAAAGACCAGATATTATGCGTCATTGTTTCTTTTATGATTCTGTGCTTATTTTGAGAACAAAGTCTTTAAGCAATAAAGAATTGAGACACCCTATGGTTAAGATCTTTTATAAATCAGCCCATTACACCATGAATTCAATTACATTGTTTGTCAATGGCGTCACATGAGGACCAGATTATGCTTTTCTGTTTGTGTGTGTATTGTGTTCATTTGTCATCCGTGGAGGACTGGCCACCAGAAAGAAGTTGACAGTGGCCGCTGAAATCCCCTAGCCATGATTGTCACAAATTTGGGTTTGACATACACAGAAACACTTGCCTCTCATCAGACTGAAGCACCCAGCTCAGCGCTGCACCTCGTGCTGTCAGTGGTTGTTGGAAATACAAATCAAAACATTATTACAACTGAAGAACAAAAAATCAAATAACCTGATGAAAAAATGAGCAAAGGACTTGAACAGACCTTTCTCCAAAGATGATACAGAAATGGCCAAAAAGCATATGAAAAGATACTTAACATCACTAATTTTGTTAGAGAAATGCAAATCAAAACCATAGCGAGGCTTGTGCAGTTAGCCCAGCTTGAGGTGACAGCACAAAACTTAAAAAATAAATTAATTAAAATTAAAAAACTACAATGAGCTATCACTTCACACTCATTAGTATGGCTACTGTTAAAAAAAAAAAAACAGAAAACAACAAGTGTTTGTGAGGATGTAGATAAATTAGAATCCTGTGCACTGTTGGTGGGATTGTAAAATGGTACAACTGCTATGGAAGGACAGTATGGAGGTTCCTCAAAAATTAAAAATAGGGCCGGGCGCCGTGGCTCACGCCTGTAATCCTAGCACTCTGGGAGGCCGAGGCGGGAGGATTTCTTGAGGTCAGGAGTTCGAGACCAGGCTGAGCAAGAGCGAGACCCCGTCTCTACTAAAAATAGAAAGAAATTGGCCAAACAATTAAAAATAGAAAAAGTTAGCTGGGCATGGTGGCGCATGCCTGTAGTCCCAGCTACCCAGGAGGCTGAGGCAGGAGGATCGCTTGAGCCCAGGAGTTTGAGGTTGCTGTGAGCTAGGCTGATGCCACGGCACACTAGCCCAGGCGAGAGAGTGAGACTCTGTCTCAAAAAAAAAAAAAAAAATTTAAAAATAGAACTACCATCTGATCCAGCAATCCCACTTTTGGGATATCCAAAAGAATTGAAAGCAGAATCTCAAAGAGATATTCGCACAACCACATTCATAGCAGTGTTATTCACAATAGCCAAAATATAGAAGCAAACCCAGTGTTAAACAGATGACTGAATAAACAAAATGTAGTGTATACATATAATGGAATATTATTCAGCCTTCAAAAGGAAGGAAGTCCTGTCACATGCTACAACATGGGTGAACATTTGAGGAAGTGAAATGAGGCAGTGACAAAAAGACAAATACTGTATGATTCCACTTATATGAGGTATCTGAAGTAGTCAAATTCATAGAAACAGAAAGTCAAGTGGTGGTTACCAGGGGCTGGGGGGAGGAGCGAGAGGGGAGTTGTGTAATGAGTATACTGTTTCAGATTTGTGAGATGAAAAAGTTCTGCAGATTAGTTTCACAGCAATGTGAATATACTTAATGGTACTGAATTGTATACTGAAAAATAATTAAGATGGTAAATTTTGTATGCCTTTTACCA
>NW_012150063.1:2417478-2427957 GCF_000956105.1 Propithecus coquereli | reverse complement strand
AAGTACAAATTAAAACCACAATGAGATACCACTACCTACATAATAGAATCACTAAAATTAAACAGACTTAGCATAGAAAGTGCCGGCAAGGGTGTTGAAGAACCAGTGCACTCATATAGCACTGAAGGTAATGTAAATGGTAGGACAACTTTCCAAAATATACACTTACCATAGGATCCATCCTAGATGGTTACCTAAGAGAAAATGAAGCTGTATTCTCACAAAGACTTGCACGTGATTGTTCGTAGCGGTTCTATTTATAGTAGTCAAAAGCTGAAAAAAATCCAAATGTCCACTTATACACTGAGGTAGTTTCATAGAATGGAATACCACTCAGCAATGAAAAAGGAATCCAGTAAACAATGAGATACCACTATGCTTCTATTACAATGGCTAATATGACACACCATTGAATGCTGGCAAGGATATGGAGTAAGCCACTTTGGAAGACAGTCTGGCAGTTTCTTACAAAGCTAAATATATAATCTTACATGATCCAGCAATCATATCACTTGGTATTTACCCAAATGAGTTGAAAATTTATGTCTACACAAAACCTGAACATGAATGTTTATGGCAACTTTCTTCATCCTTGCCAAAACTTGAAAGCAACTGAGATGTCCTTCAATAGATAAACTGTAGTACATCCATACAATGGGTTTCATTCAGCAATAAAGGAAATGAGCTATCTAGCAATGAAGAAACATGAAGGAAACTTAAATGCATATTGCTGAGGCCAGTCTGTAAAGGCTAATACAATATTATTCCAACTACGTGACTTTCTGGAAAAGGCAAAACTATAGAAACAGTAAAAATATTAGTGGTAACCGGGGGGTAGGGGGAGGGACTGAGGGATGAACAGGTGGAGCACAGGGTTTTTAGGGCAGTGTAGCTCTTCTGTACGACACTGTAATGGTGGAGACATGCCACTATACATTTGTCAAAACCCATAGAATGTACAGCACCAAGAGTGGACCTGAATGTAGACTATGGACTTTAGTTAATAACAGTCATCAATACTGGTTCATCAGTTGTACATCAAATGTATCACACTAATGCAGCTGTTAACAATCAGGTATTTGGGGGTGGGGACAGAGGGGAGAAAGAGGATATATGGAACTTTGTATTTTCTGCTCATTTTTTTCTGTAAACCTCAAACTGCTCTAAACAATGTTTATTAACCAATAAAAAGAGTGAACTATTGATACAAGATGGACAAATATCAAAATTATAATGAGTAAAAGAAACTAGACCAAAAAGGAGTATATACTATATATGTGATTCTATTTATATAAAATCCTAGAAAATGCAAACTAATCTATGGTGCTAGAAAGCAGATCAGCGATTGCCTGGGAATGAGGCGGGGTGGGGAGTATGTTGCAGGGAGGGGGAGGCAAGAGATTACAAAGGGGCACAAGGAAACTTTTGCAGGTGATGGACATGTTCGTTGTTTTGATTGTGGTGATAGTTGCAGAGGTGTATACACATGATAAAATGTATCAACTTGTATATTTTAATTGTATACAGTTTATTGGTTATCAATTATCTCTCAATAAAGCTGTTTTTGAAATGCCAAAACCAAAAAGTAACTTAACCATTTATTCATTTTCATGACAGGACAATTGTTGACTGGGCAGTTTTGCTAATCTCGGCTGGGCTTGTCCATGGGTCTTAGTCAACTGCAGTTTGGCTGGCGGCTGTCTGGTCTAGGAAGTCTCTGAACAGGAAGACTCCCCACCCAGGCCTTCTGCCTCCCTCCCACACCCTCCAGCAGCCAGCGGGGCATATTCTTAGGTGATGGCAGGGGTCCCAGAGAGAGGCAGAAATGCATAGCACTTCATAAGTCTCTTTCTGTGTCGAGTTTTTTATTGTCCCATTGGCCAAAACAAGTAATGTGGTCACATACAGAGTCAGTGTTGAAGGAACTAAGAAGTTGTAGGGCAAAAGGCGCAGCTACGGGGAGGTCATTAATTGGGCTATTAATGCAATTAATCTATGCTATATCCTAATAATGTTTTGATTTGTATTTCTTTAATTCCATCAAGAAAGTACTTTTATGCAATTATATGTTACTTTCTTATATGCAATTTGGCAATTTTAAAATCTCTTATTAAACATAATTAATTTTCTTTTTTTATTTTTTTGGAGACAAGGTCTCGCTCTGTTGCCCAAGCTGGAGTACAGTGGTATGATCATAGCTCACTGTAACCTCAAACTTCTGGCCTCAAGCGATCCTCCTGCCTTGGCCTCCTAAAGTGTTGGGATTACAGGTGTGAGCCACCGTGCCTGGCCTAGAACTGTTTTTAAAAACACTTTCTTCTGAACTCTATTTACAATATTAACCCCAGCACCAAATTAAATTTCACAGCTAAGGTAACAGAGGCTTACAGAAGCTGACAAATTTGTCTAAGATCGCTCAGAGAGCAAACAGTGGAGGCAGGCCTTGAATCTCACTTCCTCTGCCTTAAAATTTCCCTTATTAAACTGTGTCAGGCCAAGAACACATGGCTAAGAGAAATGATAAAAATCCACATTTTTGTGCAGAATGCATTTTCCACTTTCCTTCTCCCTTAACCCATTCTCCTTCTCCTCCTCCTCCCCCTCCATTCTTACTTTTCTAAAGCATAAGTTTAGCTCTATCCATCTTTCAATAACTATTCTTTTATTCATGTAATAGCGTACCATGCACTGAGATAGACGCTGTGAACTTAAAGATGACTCTGGGACACTTCCTGCCCTCAGCTCACGGCCTCTGCAAGCCAGTCTGGTGAACAGGCAAACGCAACATGGAAAACCCTTCTTCTACTTTTAGTATTTACAAACCTGACATTTTATATGCCTTATGTCACTTTGGTGGGTTTGCTGCTGAGTGGAAGTCTTTACGATGCGATGGCTTTGAAATGCATTATATGTAACTTTTCATTGGTTATTTTCTATGTGCTTGTTTCTTTGTTTCACTGTAGGATGTTTCTGGCTCCTGTGCTCCATTGTTCTGCCATCTATTTTCTAGATATTTCATTCTTTTTTGTTTTATTCCTAGGATTTGAATTTACTGAGCTGGTTTATCGTCATTGTCTCTGATTTTTTGTTCTGATTATCCAGGTTAGTTCTTAGAGCTTTCTTCATGTTTTTGTTCCTTATTCATATTTACAAGTGATAACAGTACTGTGTTCGGGTTTCTACAATCAGTATTTCCTTTAAATCTCTTTGAAAGGAAGTAATACTGGTAATCTTTGTACTTGCTTGGAATTCTCAGCTATGTAGATACTTTCTCCAGATTGCTGTCAACTTCCTTTTCTCTTGCAGTGTTTCAATACTTGTTAATTGAATCTGTGTTTTCTTTCCACTTTTTTTCTTTAGTTTAGATAGTAGTATGGGGTGTATGGGGTGTTTGTGAATTTCGGGTAGCTATTGCTGGGAGGAGTCACCTGACACTGAAATCTACCACCTGCGTAGGAAATTCTAGACAGATTTCCAACTCTGTCTAGAATTCCGGGTTTCCAATGAAAGAATAATACTCATGTATTATAGAAAACTTAGAAAAATCCAAAAGAGTTTAAAGAACAAAATAAGTATCACCCATTATCTTAGAACCCAGAGATAAACACTCTAAACATGTTTTCTAGTAGGACTTTACAAGTACACATGAAATTTTTTACATAATCACAATTTCTTTATATCCTAAACTTCTCCATTTAACACAACAATGTGAAATTATTTTCCATGTCATTAAAAAATCTCTGAAAATACGTTCGGCCTCTCAAAGGCTGGGATTATAGGCATGAGCCACCACACCCTACATAGCTTTATTTTCTTTTCCAAATAGCTAGGCAGTTGTCCAACATCACTTACTAAATAATCTTTCTTTTTCTCTGTGATTTGAAATGTTGCCTTTCCATATTTTAGATTTTCTTATATATTCCTTTATATTGGAGTTATTTTTGATAACTTCAAAATGTTTAATTGATCTTTTGACCTATCTCTTTTTTATTATCACCTCTTTATTTTTGTGGAGTTTTGTTTTAAAATCTGGTAGGGCTAGCCTCACTTTATTACCCTAAAAAACGTTAAAGCTCATGATACACATTGCCAAATTACTTTCAAGGATTATTATGTCTGTTTACACTGGATTCTTGCCAGCACTACTCTCTTTTAAAAATTCTTTGCCAATGTGATTGAAAGTGCTTATTTATTTCTCTGATATTAGTGAGTTTGATTTGTGTGAAATATCTGTTTATGTTTTTTTTTAAAGTTTTCTACTGACACTTATATTTTAAAATTGATATGAAATTACATATGTGGATACATGTCTGACAATATATACATACCTTTAGTGTTAAGGACAAGTTCTTTGGCATGTTTATTACAAATACATTTCCCAATTTATCATATGCTCTTTGATTAATATGTTTTGTAATATAATAAATTTGAAGATTTTACTCAATTCAAGCAATCTTCTTTTGTAATTTCTTTTATTATTAAAAAAAAAATCCTCCCACCAGACACCAGATAATTATTCCAGGTTGTTTTAAAAAAATTTCTACTATGCATGTTCTGGAAGTTCAAAGTATCATTATTGTTGTTAAATATAGAGAAGACAAAATGGGACGTTTCTGTCATGAAGACAGTGCTATGATGTGGAATTTTCTCTGCATTTATATGATTACACATTTAGAATTTAAGCCTTTATCATTACAAGGTTTTTAAAATTTAAAATTATTTTAAAACTGTGGGTATTTTTGCACATTGTCTTCTCCCCAAATAGTAACTGAATTTCAAGAATTAGCTCCTGTGCAAAAATTTCCATTGTGTGTTTCAGAAATAAAGCAATAACAAGACACAAAAGTTAAATTCATTTGATTTTTTAAAATATTCAATGTGCATAATTAATAATGATTAAAGATACCACTTATTGGATGCATTCAATGAGCCAGGTATCGCGATTTACTCATTTAAAAAAATAATTTGGCCAAGATCAAGTAGCTCATTCCTCTATACCCTGCTTCTAAGTCACACTACAAAAAACCAGTAAGATTAGGGACTCAGATAACTTTCTTTGTTTAACCAGGAAAAAAAAAAGATCTCATTATCTGATCAAATGATTCATAGGGTTGTGTAAATGCCGTTGATAAAGTGGAAATCATGAATCATTGCATTCTTTCAAGGTTTGCAAAGTCTCCTAGGAAATCACCTCTAACTTTAGTGAAGTTTCCTCTGACTTGTAAATGTATTTTACACTTGTCTGTGATTAAACGATTCTTTAGTGCTAGTATTAAGAACTGTTTACCTCTAGTAAAGCACTTGAACTTGCTTGACGTGGAGTCCTTTTCTCCCTCCACTTTCTGAAAGTGCTTCCAAGAATGATCAGACACCTTCTTTTCTGAAAATAAGACCAGATGCACCCGGGGAGAGCTGAGCACTCAGCAGAGCTGAGCATATACATGGACCTTTGTGGGGTTGGCTTGAACAGAAATAAAAAAAAATTAGCTGCAGTAACAAAGTGTTGTGGTTCTCTGTCTCCAGACCCTCCTCCCCTTGAATTTGTAGGAAGACACCTTCAAAACAAAAAAATAAAGAAAAGCCTGTGTCCTTTTGCAAAATTCAGTATTTGTTTCTTTTTCTTATACCTAGCTAAAAAGAGAAATCTTTAAGCTTTTAAAAAAATTGCAGGCCGGGCGCGGTGGCTCATGCCTGTAATCCTAGCTCTCTGGGAGGCCAAGGCGGGTGGATTGTTTGAGCTCAGGAGTTCGGGACTAGCCTGAGCAAGAGCGAGATCCCCGTCTCTACTAAAAATAGAAAGAAATTAATCAGACAACTAAAAATATAGAAAAAATTAGCCGGGCATGGTGGCGCATGCCTGTAGTCCCAGCTACTCGGGAGGCTGAGGCAGAAGGGTCGCTTGAGCCCAGGATTTGAGATTGCTGTGAGCTAGGCTGACGCCACGGCACTCTAGCCCAGGCAACAGAGCGAGACTCTGTCTCAAAAAAAAAAAATTGCAGTAAAATATATATAACATTTACCACTTACACCATTTTTAATTCAGTGGCATTAAGTAGATTTACGCTGTTTTGCAACCATCACCACTATCCACCTCCAGAACACTTCCTCATCCCAAACTGAAATTCTGTACCCAATGAACAATAACTCCCTGTTTCCCCCTTCCTCCTTTCTATTTCCTGTCTCTATGAATCTGACTACTCTAGGTACCTCATCTAAGTGGAATCATAAAATATTTGTCTTTTTTTTCGTTTGGCTTATTTCACTTAGCATGATGTTTTTAAGGTTCATCCGTGTTTTAGAATGTATCAGAATTTCAGTCCTCTTTAAGGCTGAATAATATTCCATTGTATGTGTACAGCACATTTTGTTTATCCAGCCATTTAATGGTGGACGTCTGGGCTGTTCCACTTTTTGTCTATCGTGTATAACGCTGTTGTGAACACTGGTGTGCTGAGCCGGGCAGCGCCCTGCATCGCAGGGGAACCATGCCTCTGCGTGCCGTTTCTCCTCTGCTCCGCTCCACTGCAGGCCCCAGCCCTCTCACTGTTGTTACTGCAGCTATGCCAGTTTCACAAGTATAAAGAGAATTTCTGTTAAACCCCCTTCACCTTTACCCTTTCTTCCTTGGCTGGACTTTGTCCAGCCGGGTTTATTTATAAACCACACAAAGCCCATTAACAAGATCAAGCATTCAGCAAGCCACCTTTCCACCTGCGTTGCTGTAGGAAGGCACTCCAAAGGGGTAAGTCGGTGAGACATGGCTGAGGACAAAGGCAAGAGAGACTCCCTCCAGATGAATAGGAAGGGATGCCAGATAAACAACGGGTTTGTCCAAAATGAAGACAACCTAGAGCAGGATCCAGATCCGGGCAGCTCACAAGACAACCCCCAGCCTAGCACTGCGGGCATCGATGGCTCCCGGGAGCCCAACGTCCAGCGCATCCAGCCCTACGCGGGGATGCCCAAGGAGGTGCTGTTCCAGTTCTCAGGCCAGGCCCGCTACCGGCTGCCCCGGGAGATCCTCTTCTGGCTCACCATAGCTTCCGTGCTTGTGCTCATTGGGGCCACCGTAGCCCTCACCGTCATCTCTCCAAAGTGCCTAGACTGGTGGCAGGAGGGGCCCATGTACCAGATCTACCCGAGGTCTTTCAGGGACAGCGACAAGGATGGGAACGGAGATCTGAAAGGTGAGTGCCTGGAGAGAGTTCAGGAAAGAGCCAGGATGAGGTTGGTTTATTGCTCTCTCATTCCTCAAAACCAAATCATGCCTGGGTTGTCCGGTAAGCACATTCCCGTATGACTGGTCATGCCAAGCTTCTCCTTGTTTATGATTTTTTTTTTTTTAAAAATCACTCAATAGAACCCAGCAATTCTTCCACTTGATAAAAGGCTATTTGGAGAAGGCCTCAGAGCCAAATGAGTTGTTTCATTTGTTGCCTACTGAGTACATATGCTTGTTTGGACATCAAGTCTGACTTCTTACGTGGCGCAGGTTTCCTCCTAAAATCTGTTTCCTGCTTCTGTGCACTTTGTAGTTGAATATGTCCAAGTGACAGTTGAGAATTGCTTTCCCAGTATATGATGTGGCTAGTTTGGCAGTGTGGCTGAGAGTTTATTAGTGAATAGAACATAAATAATATTTTAGAAAAACATTGTGTTGTCTTTAAAAGGTATATAGGCTGAGTCTTAAAGTTTAAATGCTGAGAAATGAAGGGAAGAAAAAAGGACATAGTAGTGTATTCATCATTACTTGAATTAAGGATTGTTTGAAACAATGTTCATATTAGTAGACAAGAGATGTGAAAAATTGGCCAGATGCAGTGGCACTCTTGTAATCCCTGCTACTCCGGAGGCTGAGGTAGGGGAGGATCGCTTGAGCCCAGGAGTTCAAGTCCAGCCTCAGCAACATATCGAGACCCCATCTCTGGAGGGGGGGAAATGAAAAATTACTTTTTAAAAGCTAAGCTAATAATTTCTTGGGGAGTTATGTGTAGAACATCTTTATAATGTTTTGCTCACATGATGACACTTTTAAGACTAAGATTATGCCAGGCATAAACTGGGACTGTCCTGAGCAAATCTGTTGGTGTGGTTACCCTGGTTAATGGCAACAATGCAAAACAAATAAATAAATTAACAAGCTGATTTTTTTACAATAATAATTGGTTTGAAGAAAATAAAACAATGATATCAGTGTGGGAAGTAGGAATGGGCCGAATGTTTCTTTAAAATGTTACAAATGAATTCTTAAAACCACCAGTTTCCCTCGATAACTAATAGAGGGCTTTGCTTTTCACATTCATATCATTTCCTCTTTTTAAAATCTTCCTGCATTGTCACTTAATTGAAGAATAGTATATGTGTCCTTCAAGGCGCAGCTCAAACCCATTGTCTTCGTTAATCTTTATAGAATCTCCCTAATCAGAGCATGGGCTCCCCTCCCAGAATCTTGTGCTTTGGACTGTGTTTCTAGCATGCTTTGATCCTGCCTTGTAACATACCTAAGTGACTTCCCTTCCCCCTGCCACATGACCTTAGCACCTACAGTGGGTGCTTAGCAAAAGTGCTGTTTTGACTGAACGGACCTAAAATCCCTAAATCCAGAGATATGTTCTCCATTTCCTGGCCCTGCCTTCCTAATCTCCTTCTAGATAGACCAAAAATTCCAATAGGCATGGCAGTTTCTAATCAGATCTGATCATTTCCAATAACTTTTCCTCAAAGGACTGTTTACTTCCCGTAGTCAGTAGGTATTTGTCTTTGAGGTTGAGGGGCTTTTATTGTTGTTATTATTATGAATAATCCATCCCAGGTTTCAGTTTGTTTTTGGTGATTGCCTTCTGTCCCCTGGAGTGTGGGGCTGGGATCTCTTGCGTACTTTGTGTCTGTCTATTCTTAAAATGTATTGAGCTGCTATTCTGGCTTAGATCAAAACCCTTTTATTGGTTGGGCGCGGTGGCTCATGCCTGTAATCCTAGCACTCTGGGAGGCCGAGGCGGGCAGATTGTTTGAGCTCAGGAGTTCGAAACCAGCCTGAGCAAGAGTGAGACCTCCGTCTCTACTAAAAATAGAAAGAAATTAATCAGACAACTAAAAATATAGAAAAAATTAGCCGGGCATGGTGGCGCGTGCCTGTAGTCCCAGCTACTCGGGAGGCTAAGGCAGAAGGATCACTTGAGCCCAGGAGTTTGAGGTTGCTGTGAGCTAGGCTGACGCCACGGCACTCTAGCCCAGGCAACACAGTGAGACTCTGTCTCAAAAAAAAAAAAAGTTGAAAAAAAAAACAAACCCTTTTATTGTTTGTTGATACTCTGAGATCTCAGCCACCCAAATTGAGACACAAAGAGGACAAAGATAAGCAGCCTGTTATAGGGGAAAAGCCCAGATCCCAGGTGTCGGGTGACTTTGTGCTTTGGTCTTAGTGACCTTCAGCCTGCTGCATGGCCTCTGACAGTCTCTGATTCTAGGAAGCCACATGGAGATCACAGAAAGTTGCTGGAGATCAAATACCAGACTCAAGTCTCTGAATCTGCTTTTAGGATCTGAACTAGAAGCAAAAACACACTGTCTGCTAATTATCCTACAAAGTTCCAAATACAAAGAGTTTCACTTCCACAGCTCTTCTCAACCAAGCCTAGCATTCTCTTCTGTGTAAATTCCTGGCTTCTTTATAAGTGAACAAGGGAAAAGGTTCAAATTCAGTTAGTTCAAAGTCTGAGAGTGGAACAAAAGGCCCCTCAAATGTTGGCACAAACTCACCTTCCATCTCATCGTCCCATTGCTTCCCTAGTCCCTGTGCTCTGTGCAATTTTTGTCACCCTTTTTGAAACGTGCCCTGTGTGTGCCTGGTCCCTCCTCTCCTTTGCTTTGCCTGGAAGCCCTTCACTCTGACCCCCTTGCCCACACCCCCTGTGACCGTCTCCATAACCTGCCTCTCAGGGGCTTGCTCTGCCCCAGGCAGTCAGAGGCGAACACCCCACTGCCCCAAAAGCACTTTCTTCTTCTAATCTGGTCATCAACCCATTCCTGCCTGTCTACACTGCAACAACACCGTCCAAAGGGAATGTAATCTAAGCCACACATAGAATTATAAATTTTCTAGTAGCCAAATTAAGGAAAGGAAAAAAGAGGTAAAATTAATTTTAATATGTTTTGTTTAATCCCAACATATCAACGTATCATTGCAATGTATAATCAGTATAAAAATATTAATGAGATACTTTACATTCTTTCTTTTTGTACTAGGTCTTCAGAATCTGGTGTGTGTTTTTCCCTTACAGCACATCTCAATCCAGACTTGTCACATGACAAGTGGCTCCTAGGCTGGACAGCGTGGCTGAGACCGCATGGCCACAGGGCATGTGTTACTCTTTGTTCCTTAACACTTAGCCCAGCACCTGGCCTAGGTTAGGTGCTCAGAAACCATGCAAAGTAACAACACTGCTAGTCTTGGTTTTAAATATAAAATATGAACAAGTC
>NW_012150063.1:2393475-2416386 GCF_000956105.1 Propithecus coquereli | reverse complement strand
AGTGATAAACATATTTGGTTTCAATTGAGTCGGACACGGGTAGGGAAATATACTGATTATTATATCTGGCATGACTGTACCCATGAAGATGGCACAACCATCCCACCCAACAACTGGGTAAGTACCAGCTTGCCTGATTTACAAAGGGAAAAGGGGCAGACCTGCAGTAATTATTTATAACGCTCTTTTAAGGAAAAACATTAATGGATATAATTTATGGGAAGGGGGAAAATTTTCCCAAAGAAATAGAAACAAGGTATCCAGGCCTCCAAATATTGTTTAGATTTCTGATTTCATTGTCCAGCCGTTGGGTTCTAGAAAATTAAAACCTATTCTCTCTCATAGCCTCTTCTTCCGTCCTTCCCTCACTTCCCACTCTGTCCAACCTAGATTTCATGTCTCCTTAGTTCAGTAACTGTTTTGCTAGTAGCCAGACCCCTTTGCCTTTCTGACTTTTTGTCTCCTCTGTTTGACAAAACCCTAGCCATAAATGAACCAAATCTTCTACTTTCTCTTTGCCTGACCCTTGGTATCTGAGCCTCTGGAGAGATCACACGTTCATCATCCCCATGTGAACTGAGCCATCCAATCTTCTTGGGAATTTTGCTAAATCCAACTGATCAACATGCCCTTCCTCCTCCTCTTGAAACATCCTCCCTGCCTCAGCTCCGTCTTACCACTCTTGGTGGCAAACTCAACTTCACAGAGAGAACAGAAGCCATCCAGTCCGCCTGACCCCATTCTCCTCCTCCTCCTACTCACTTCTTTTACAACAGAAGCCAAGTTCCTCCTGTTTTGGGTGACCGGACTTAGCAAATAAAAATTCAGGGTGCCCAGTTAAATCTGAATTTTGGATAAACAATACATAATTTTTTAGTATAAAATATTGCATGGGCCATACTTACACTGAAACATTATGCGTTGTGTATCTGGAGTTCAGATTTGACCGGGCATCCTGTATTTTTGTCTGGCAACTCTACTCTTGTCCCAGCCCAGCTCCCCCACCTGCTCTGGCTGTGTCCTCTCCTGCTTTCTTCGGAGCCTTTTACTCTGGGTCATCTCTCCCCACTCCAGTCTCTCCTTCTCTCTTCTTGACATTTAAACACTCTTGCTACTGGGCATCAACTTTCAGGTGACCCAGGGACACAGAATCAACAGGTTTCCAGGCTGACTGTATGACCTTCTCCCCCAGCCTCCTGTCCCCCAGGTTCAGTGAATGGTGCCACCACGCAGCCTGAGAACAGGCCAGCAGCAGGCCCTGGCAGTTTTACCTCGTTAAATTTTCCTCCAGCCCACTCACTTGTTAAAATGATAATGATACTAGCAAACATTTACTAAATGCTTACTATGTGCCAGGCTCTGTGCTAAGTGTTTTATATTCATTAATTCCTTGAGTCCACTCTACCATCCCATGAGTTAGGTGTAATTCCTTTTGCAGATAGGCAGACTGAGGTCACACAGTTTGTAAATGAAAGGGCTAAGGATCGGGTCTAGATAGTCCAAATCCTTAGTCTGCTTTTAAAAATTGCTGCCTGTACCTCAAACTGTGTCATCTCTTGCCTCTAGGACAGTCACAGCAGCCCCTTTTGTCATCTAATTTTTCTATCCTTCTCTGCTGCAGTGAAGGTTGCATTTTATAATGTAATAGTTAATACGCACCAAAATATATGTAGTATGTGATTGGTGGATAAATACCTCATGGTATAACCACGTGATGAAATACTCCCCAGCAATGAAGCGGAAGGAACTATTCGTACATGCAACAGCACGGATGAATCTCAGAATAACTGTGCTGAGTGAGAGAAGGCAGACGAAAAAAAGGGTACACACTGCATGATCCCATTCACATGAAACTCTAGAAAATGCAGACTAAGCGTAGTGACCGGAAGCGATTAATGGTTGTTTAGGGACGGGAGGGAGGTAGAGAGGGGTGGGAGGAAGGGATTCCAAAAGGCCATGAGGATGGATGGATTCACTGTCTTGATTGTGGTAATTGTTTTAGGAGTGAAGCTATTAAATATGTCAAAACTGATCAACCTGCACACTTTAAATGTGTGCAGTTTATTGTATTCCGTTATACCTGAGTAAAACTGTTTAAAATATATGTGATGTATATCTAACCTGGAGAATATAATCATATAGTGGATATCAGTGATGCAACCCTCCTCCCCCCAGTTAAGAACTCGAACTTTACCAGCACTGTTCACGCCACCTGTGCGCTCCGCCCCGGTCCCTTTCCCACGCTTCCCCTTGGAGGCAACCACTACCTTGGAGTTTGGGTTTTTCCAAGTCCTTACCTTTTGTTTTGCCTATAAAAAATATACTATATATATTTTTTTAATTTATTTTTGGAGCCGGGCCCACTGGCAGACACCTGTAGTCCCAGCTACTTAGGAGGCTGAGGCAAGAGGGTCGCTTGAGCCCAGGAGTTGGAGGCTGCAGTGAGCTATGATTGCGCCCATGAGTAGCCACTGCACTCCAGCCTGGGCAACATAGCAAGACACAGATACAAAAAAATAAAATAAAAAATTTCACTTTTTCGTTGTCCCTATTTTGAACTGTATGAGAAATGTCATGCTACGTGTAGTCTTCTGTAACTAGCTTTTTCACTCGTCGTTTTAAAGATTTATTCATGTAGTTTCAGGTAGCTATGGTTCATACATTTTCATTGTTGTGTAATATTTCATTGTGTGAATATTCCATGATTGACTTATCCACTCTTCAGCTGACAGGCACTTGGGCTGTTTCCAGCTTTTTGCTGTCATTAACAGTGTCAATATAAATACTCTCATTACTCTATCTAGGTAAATAACTAGGAGTGGAATCACTGCGCAGATACTGCACGCTCAGCTCTACACGATAATGTCACATTCATTATCGAAGTGGTTGTACCAACTTACATCCCCTCCAGCAGTATAGAAAATACACATTCTCATTAATTCCTGGTATTGCCAGACTTTATAATTTTTGAGTGAATGTAAAATAGTATCACACTGAGGTTTAATTTATCTAATTATTGATGATGATTTATCTAATCACTAATGTAGTAATTAAATACTCATGCTGTCGAATATCTTTTCATACCTTTATTCACTTGAGCTTCCACTTCTATGAAATATCTCTTTATGGTTTCTTTCCCCAATTTTCTTTTGGATCGTTTGTCCCTTTGAAATTGCTTTTTGTAAAAATTCTTTTTGTACCCTGGATACTGGTTTTTTTTTGGTCATATACACTATAAATACCTTATCCTGGTTTGTGTCCTGGCAGGCCATGGGGTGAATTTGCAAGGGTACGTTTCCTTGAAAGGCAGCAGCTACTATGTGGTATCAGCCTGGTGTTGCCGTGGAAATGTGGACCCAGTGTGACCAAGTCTTCCAGCTCTAAAGAAAGAAATTTATGTACAATCCCCCAGTTTTAAAATGTTTTCCAGATGTTCTTCTTGGCATGAAATGGGCAAAAGGCCTAAGATAGGGCTCCAGGAAACACCCCCATTTAAGGACCCACAGAGTAGACTAAGAAGGAGTGGCCAGAATTATGGCAGTGCAACCAGGAGAGGCGTGTCACGGAGCATGGACAGGAACATGTCTAGAAAGAGGAAATCGAACATTGCTGGGTACCAACACTTGAAGTTGCTCAATTTTTATTCCTGAAGATCAGTAGAGTTTTAAAGTGAATTATTCTAATAATTTTCTGGGGATACATTTTAAATATTGTCTATCTGGACTCAAGCTCCAACACCAATGGAATGTATCTTTCTCCCAAATTGACCATTTGCTTTTCTTCACAAACAGGAGTCCAGAGCCTGGACAGATGACTCAAGGAAATATGTCAGTTCCTCAAGTTGGCCTTGTCTTGAATTTGGGAGCATTGGTTTGCCGCTGTGCTTGCTATGACCAGCTCCGACTGTACAAATGCATCGCAGCCATGCTTGTGAGGCTGCAGGCCAATGGGGGTGTCTTGGGGGGTTCACTTAGCCTAGTCCTCTCCCTGCAAGGAACACTCTCAGGATTTGTGCACTCGTCGCATGGGGCCAGGATGGCAATGATCGTTTCTTTGTGGCAGTACCATCAATGAATGATGTTAAGTAACTGATGTGCTATTTTCTTTGTTTGCTAGTTAAGTGTATATGGAAACTCCAGTTGGCACTTTGATGAAGTGCGAAACCAATGTTATTTTCACCAGTTTAAGAAAGAGCAACCCGATTTAAATTTCCGTAATCCTGATGTTCAAGAAGAAATAAAAGTGAGTATATCTATCCACACAGACATCTCCATTAATGCAGGCTTAGGTGATTATTTGAAACACTTTATATTGAACAATAATTGTGTGGTAGTGTAATTAAATTCCGGGATTAAGGTGTCTGATGCAAATATAGACACTCAGATGTGTCAGTGGCCCCTTCCTTCATCTAACCCAGAGTACTCTAAATGGAAGGGGTCAGAAACACCTGCTACCCTCTCTCCGAGTTGCCCCTCTGCCCCTGCCCTGCTGGCGCAGAGAGGTGGGTCAGAATGTGGGCTTTGGGGCATGTCTCTTGAGCCTGCAGTGGGCCTCGGGGTGAGTTATTTGGCTTTTCTGTGCTTGGATCCCTCATCTATGAAACACAGTTGATGGCAACATTTGTCTCATAGGGCTGTTCGGAAGATTAGATGAGATAACCCATGCACAACACTTCTGTAGTCATTCAGTAACTATTAACATATTGCCCGCTCTGTGCCAGGCCCTGTTCTAAGCACTGGGAATGCACCAGTGAATAAAAGAAGGCCTGTCCACAAGGAGTCTCCAAAATACAGAGGGGACAGCAGACAACCAAACCCTAGATATATAGGGTCAGGTGGTGCTGAATGCTCAGGGGAAGGGGCATCGGAGTGCCAGGTGGAAGTTGTTCTTCTATGTAAGGTGCTTAGGAGACACCCCCATGATAAGGTGCTATTTGGACAAAGAGCTGAAGTGTGGAGGGGAGCCATGTGACTACGTGGGGGAAGAGAATTTCAGGCAAAAGGAAGAGCAGATCTCGAGGTGAGAGTGTGGTTCACGTATTTCTGGAACGACATGGAGGCCCGCATGTAGAGCTGCCAGATGTAGCAAATAAAAATACAGGATATCCAGTTAAATTTTAAATTTCAGATGAGCAATGAATAAAGCAATATTTGGAACATTGCCCCAAAAGTGTTGCTTACCTGAACTTAAAATGTAACTGGGTGTCCTGAATTATATCTGGCAACCTCACCGGTGTGCTGGAGTGAAAGGAGTCAGGGAGCTGAAGTCCAAGAAGTGAGAGGTAGGGGCCGATCACATGGGCCTTGGATGCTGTTGTAAGGTCCCTCTGCAGACAGGAGATGTCCCATAGCAACCCAGGTGAGCTCTGGTGGGCTCACACACGTGTGGTGGTGGCAGTTCTAACAATACAATTCACAAAACATATTAGCTGTGTTGTTCTTTTTCTTGCTGCTGGTATGGTAATCGTGGGCAGGAATTTAGTGGACTTGGGGAGGGCTCTGAGGGAAGTAGCTGGAGAGGAGACTGAACAGAACAGGGAGCAGTGGATGCCTTCCTATAGTTCACCATGTCAGCCAAACAGAGAGGACGCAGGCTGCCACGTTGGAGTCACTAGGGGCACCTAGAACCCTCAGTTTATTTTTGTTTTGTTTTGAAATAACAGTTTTATTGAGACGTAATTCACATACCATAAAATTCACCCCTTTCACGTGTGTAATTCAGTGGTTTTGTTATATTCACAGAGTGTGCACCTGTCACCACTCATTTCAGAACATTTTCACCATCTCAAAAAGAAACACCCTGCCCACTGGCAGTCACCCCCCATGGAACTTCCTTTTCCTCCCCCGGCTCCGAGCAAACACTAATCTACTTCCTGTCTCTATGGTTTTGCTTATTCTAGACATTTCATATAAGTGGAATCATATTATGTCTATCCATTTATCTGTGATAGGTACCTGTATCTACGTTTAGCTATTTGAGAGACTGCCAAACCACTTTCCAAAGTAGCGGCACCATTCTACACTCCCACTAGCAATGTATAAGGGTTACAATTTCTCTACATTCTCACCAACACTTGTTCTGTCTGCATTTTTTATTATAGTCATCCCAATGCATAGGAAGTGGTTTCTCACTGCTTTGACTTGCATTTTCCAAATGGCTAATGATGTTGAGTATCTTTTCATGTGATTATAGTTCATGTGTATATCTGAATTGTAGAAATGTATATCCAAATCCTTTGCCCATTTTAAAATAGGGTTATCTTTTTATTATAGGGTTTATATTCTGGATACATGATTTGCAAAGAATTTTCTTCCACTCTGTGGATTGTCTTTTTACTTTCTTGATGGTACCCTTCGAAGTAGAAGAATTTTTAATTTTGATGATGTCCGATTTATCTACTTTTTCTTTTGTTGCTTGTCCTTTTAGTTTCATATTTAAGAACCATTGCCTAATCCAAGATCATGAAGATTGACTCCTATGTTTTCTTCTAAGAGTGTCATAGTTTTAGTTCTTATATTTTAGGTGATTTGTGATCCATTTTTTGTTAATTTCTATATATGGTATGAGAGTACGAAATTCAGCTTCATTCTTTTGCACATAGGATATCTGAGCAACGTGTTTAAAAACACTATTTTCCCCTATTGAATTGTCTTGCAACTCTTGTGGAAAACCAATTGGCTGTAAATGGATGGATTTATTTCTGGACTCTCAATTCTGTTCCATTCATCTGTATGTCTAGTCTTATGTCAGTACCACATACTGTCTGGATTACTATATCTTTGTGTTAAGTTTCAAAATCCAGAAGTGTGAGTCCTACAACTTTGTTCTTTTTCACTATTGTTTCTTTTTCAACACAAAGTCATTTGTGTTTCCATATGAATGTTTGAATCAGCTTGCCAATTTCTGCAAAATAGCCTGCTGGGATCTTCATAGGGATGGCATTGATTCTGTGGGTCAGTTTGGCAAGTATAGCCATCTTAGATTAAGTCTTCCAGTGTGTGAACATGGGATGTTTTTCCATTTATTTACGTGTTCTTTAATTTCTTTTGACAATGTTTTATAGTTTCCAAAGTACAAGTCTTGCACTTTTGTGAAATTTATTCCTTTGGACTCCTTAGTTTTAAGACTATTTTTACTGTATATGTTTGATGTTTCAGAATTTAGATGAATGGCATTGGGATATGTTCTAGAAGTAGGCACTATGAGTCAGGGTGGCCTTGTCTCGGTGAGGGTGGAGGACTTGTGGGGGTGTGGTGAGTAGTGTAGACACGGTCACCAGACTAACTCAGGTCTAGTTTTAAACTTCTCTGGTGGGGTGTGGACTCCTTTCCTCTGTCACCAAAGCTCATTTAAACACCCACACCTGCCCCTCCCCACACACTTATTAGGCACTTACTGTATGCTAAATGCTTTACCTGGATCACTGAATGCTTAGAACAAGCCTAACTTATGGGATTTTATGATCATTTTACAGAGAAGGAAATTGAGGCCTAGATAGGTAAAGTCACCCTCCTAAGGGGGTGATGAGCACTGGGACTCGAGTCCACGCTCTTAACCACAATCCCACACCTGCTTTGAGGCAAGCTATGTCTCTCTCTCTCTCTCTCTGTGCAAGGAGGTTTTCAGTTGTAAATTCATAAAGGTGAACATAAACCAGGCCGTTTATCAGGTAGTGGATTCTTCCAGGCTCCTTGTGGCAATGGTGACGGGTTGTCTGGAGATGGTGAGACAAGTGTGATAAATTTTGCCAAAATGTGCCAGCCCACACATTGTTTTTTACTAACCCAGCTGTACTCTTCCAGGTGTATCCACGTAGTGGAGCGTGGGAATAGGATCCTTATTTACTGGCCCTTTAGGATGAATCCCTCATGTGATGAATCATTACTGCCTCTGCTTGAGAAGTTACACATTATTTGCCAAGCTGGTTTAGAAGATTTACTATTAGAAGTAATTAAGAAATTCTGAGAAGCTGGGAGGGGACGCTCTTTGCTCCTGGGAAGGGATCTTTCACATGAAGGAGACTTGCGACACTCTCCTCCCCATCCCACCCCCAGCAGTGCTTATCTCTGCAATAGAGTCAAGCAGGTTAATAATTTGAAGCCCAGAGAGTTTGTGGGGAGGAGCATATGGAATGACTCCTGCTTGCAGAACAATTTGCACTCTGGGAACCTGAGCCTCTTCCTGCTTCCTCCCATCAGGTTTCAGTTTCCCCACACAGCGGGAGGCTGGCACGTGAGAACACCCAAGGTAGAGCGCCCTCCTCTCTCCTCTTTCTCCTCCCCTTCACATTGGCCACTGGGGACCTGCTCTCCCTGAACCTCTCAGGGCTTGAGTGCTTTCAGCTGGAGAAGTCAGGAAGCTTTCTCCAAGGAGTTGGGGGCTTGCATTTGTGTTGTATTTTATACTTTTCCAATCACTTTGGTTTTTACTTGCTCTCCAAATCCCTTATTTGAGGAAACTGAGGCACAGAGAGGTGAAATGAGCCAATGAGTTAGCAGCACAGCTAGGAAGAGATTCCAGGTGACTTGGCCCCATATTTGGGGCTCGGTGTGATCCAGGACCTGCCATGTGGGAATGCTGAGCCCTGGAGTAGGGCCTCCTGGGGAGTCACTGCGTTCACAGCAGCTGGGAATGAGAAGCCAAGATGCCCTTCCTTCCTTCCCCCCAACCCCCAGGCTTCAGGTGCAACCCAGAGCACAAGCGCAGGCTCTGTTCTGCTCCTACTGAGCATGGTGCTGCTGGAGACAACAGCTCAATTCAACATAAAATTCACTCCCTACCTGCTTTATAAACCAGATCTGTGTTCCATGATAATAATTGTGCTATTTACTGCACCTCTTACATGCCAAGCGCTTTATTATAATCATTCTCTTAACAGCATGTATGTGTGTTGACCACGTGCTAGGGGCGTGGTGATTGCTAAGATAGACACGTGGTATGGCTGGTCTGGGGCTTATATTCTGGAGGGGACGGTAGACTACAGATGGCTACGATGACATGCTGAGTGGTCATGACAGTGGGAAGTAGGAGCACGTAGGGCAGGTGCTTTGCCTGGACATGTTTGCAGAGGAGGCATGAGCCCAGCGAGGAGGCCTGTGTGGGAGTGTGGCAAGCAGAGGGATGGCGTGGATCATGGCACGTTAGAGGTGCTGGGAGTCGTCCAGTATGGCTGGGACGTGATATATGGAAAGGAAGAGTGACCCGATGACACTAGAGAGGTGAGCAGGGGCCAGGTTGTGAGCAGCACTGAAGGCCCTGGTAAAGATTTTGGTTTAAAACGCCTTAGGCAGGGACATCATTTTTGATTTGCGTCTTGAAAAATCAATCTGGTTTTGGAGAAGGGGTTTGAGTAGGGCAGGTTTTGAGGCAGAGGGCCCAGGGGAGGATGGTGCAGTCATCAGGAAAGAAATGCTGGTGGCCTTGGACCAGCAAGGGTGGCACGGGGAGAGCAGAGAAATCATCAGGACTTAGGAGTCTGGTGTGAGTCCCAGGTTTCAGATTTGAATACCAGGTGGAAGGTGGTGCCCATTTACTGAGATGGGAGACAAGGGAAGAGGAAGGGCGATGTTGCAGTTGTGCAGAGTTTGAGCTGTCTGTGAGATATGCAGGTGTTCAGTGGATAGTTGGATATAAGGACACGGAGCTCAGGGCAAGGTTTGTCCTGGAGATAAAACTGTGGGATTTGCTGACACATGGATGATGCCTACAGAGCTCAGGTGAGCCAACTGTTGTCACGTGGGAATGAGGGCCAGGTGTTGGCAGAGCTTCCAGTTAAAAGAAGTAGAGGGTGTCAGTGTTGCAAACGTGCCAGGGTGCCATGCGGTTCCAGTTCTGGTGCCATCACTTGCTAATTGTATGACCTCGTTAAAGCCACTTCATCTTCCTGAGCCTCAGTTTCCTCACTGGCAAAGTAGGAACAATAATGGTGCGTACATATACCTCATAGGGTTACTTGAAGATTAAGTGATAAACCTTGTAAAGTACTTAGTATGGCGTGCTTTTGATTGTGTAAGTATGTGTTAAAGAGTCAATGCATGGATACTGGAGTAAACAAATACTGTTGTGAAGTGAAATGACCAGGAGTGTAGGATGCAGTCCCGAGGAGCACTAGCTGCAGAGTGGACCGAGGAGTACAAACCAGGGGTGGGGCATGTGGAGCTAAGGTACGTATTTCCAGAAGACGAGATTAGTCAACTGTGTCAAAGATGCAGAGATCAGATAATATTACATGAAGACCGAAGGGTCCGTTGACTCTAGCAGCAACACCTCAGAAACCCTGCAAGGTGGGTACTGTTTTATTGGTGAAGAAGCCAAGGCTTAGCAAGGTCTTGCAGACGCCCTACCTCATGCAGCGGGAAGTGGGGGCGCTGGGATGGTGCCCCAGTGGTCAGATTCCCAAGCCCTAATCCCTCCTTTACTCCCTGCTTCTGGGTGAGTTAGCAAAGGATTTTTCCAAGATTTCTGAATAGGAGTAGGGACTGTTTTCCTTCTCTTGCCTATAGCAGAGGAAATAGTTTTCCCTTTACTTCTCAAATCCTTTCTCATTCCTTCTTGAGATGGACAACCTGAGGTTTATGTTATTTTCAAGAGGATGTCTTATACCACATATAGGAGCAGAGCTTTTCTATTTTCCAAACAGGGCTTTTTATGTAAACAGGCCCCATAACTCAAGCCATCTGAAAGGGGAACCATATTCAAGGTTTCACGAATTTGGGTATTATTAATGTTGACTTGATTCCTTTTTTTTTTACTCAGAGCAACAAGGTGCTTAAGGAGAAAAGAATTAAAAGATGCCCAGTGGAAAAACCAGGGCTGCGTGATGGCCTGGGAGTTAGGAATCAGGGACACAGTGTACAGAATCCGTGGCACCTGTGTGGGTCACCAGACCTAGAGAAACCAGGCTCCATGCCCATTTTTGCATCCAGCACCTGGGAGAGCTTAACTGGAGTAAGGAGGTTAACTGTTAAAATCTGGAACTCCCTTTTCTCCTGGTTAAGAGAATAAATAGCATGAAGCAAATATTTTTCAAAGGTCAATCTTGGATCATCTGGGTGATAATCCAAATTAACAGCATTTAAAATGACTCTCAGAAAATATCCACCCAGCTTTTGCTGTTTTGTCTCATCAAACAGTGATAACGTCTCCTTTTATACCAAGACTGCACACCTTCTCTAGGGTACACATTTCTCAATTTTAATGTCAGGTTAAAACTTAGCAATGCTGAGATCCCGAATTGAATAAGGACCCCATGAAGAAAACGACTAGCTTTCTTCTAGGAAATCAGTGCCCAAAAGCTTAATGTTTACGCACGGTACTGTCACAGGCTGCTTGGATGCCTTTAGCTGTTTGTACTCTGTCCGGACCAGTGTTCACGCTTGTAAAGAATAGCACCACCTGGGGGTGGACCCCAGTTGTGTGGAGTTTGAAGCTTATTAAAATTTAGGGCCTTAGAGTACAAAATTAGGTACAGAAAAATCAGCGTTTAATTAGAATGAGAAAAGAAGGGGAGTTAGAAGTTCTGATTGAAGTGTGAGAGACCTTGAAGCCTAACCTTGGTTAGTTAGCTTCATAGTAAGTTGGCTCATGAAGCCACCAGGAACTTGTTTTACAAATACGCCCCCGCGCATCCCTCCCCACCTTGCCTGTTTCTTCTCTAGCCCTCACTTCCTGCTCTCCAGCTGCAAATCCTTCCCATGGCAAATCCTGCTATTTTATCCTCTTGTATTACCATATTCCTCTATTTTTATCATAACTTTATCAGAACTTTGATTTAAATATTTTTGCATTACTGTTTGTCTAGCTGGAGACTCTAAAAAAATCCAGGAGGCACAGAACGGCGTCTGTTGTGTTTTGCTCATGGTTATAGTTCCAGGGCTAAGCAACCGGCCTGTAGCTGGAACTCAAATACTTATTGAATTGAATGAATTTGCTAAGAGGTAAAGAGGCTAGTGAGAACAAATTTGTGGGTTTTGTGCCCTAAAGAAAAATTCCACTGGGTAGAGAGCTTGAGGTCATCTGGGTCACCTGTATCCACTCTGAGGATTATCACCCCCAGAGCCTGCTTTTAATGTGAAAAATTGGTTCAAGTTTTGCAAAATCTCAGCTTAAAGGGAACTGACGTCAGCAATATTAACCCTTGCAGTTAGCCTTTGGGACCTTTGATTTGCAGTACTCTAGAGACCCCCTATTCCCATGCAGATAGAAGAAACACGTATCAAACAAGTGATTTGTGAGCTAGCTATCCTTTGGGACCTGTGGCTTTGTTCCCTCCAAAGGTGCAAATTGCATGCCCTTGAAGCTGGCCCTACACCTGTGACTACCTCCAATGAAAGGAAATCCCATTTTAACACTTTCTTTCTCCCCCTCCCGTTTGCTCACACCCAGAAGCTGTCTTACCCATTGCCCTCTCTAAGTTTCTCATTTCTGCTTTCCTCTACTCAAGCTCCTTCCCTGGAGGCCCCTAGTCTTTTGGTCCACTTCTCTCATCTAACCACTTCTCCAGACCAGTCTTCATCCCCCCAATCTTTGACTTCTGCATTAAAGATGCCTGGGACCCAGGCAGGCCACGACAATGCTCTCAGTGGCAGGTGGGGCAGAGGGGAGGCTGAGCAGGCAGTGATTACCTTCTCTCCAGCAAGCGGTGTTGGAGAGTGGGGCAGGGATGGAGAGAAAGCCAGGGACATTCACACAATAATTTTGGTCCCCATCACACACCTTTGGAAGGAATTCTATCATCAAAGAATAAAACAAAATGTATGAGAACTATTTTAGTTCAGGATTACTTTCTTTGTAAAATTAAAGCCAGTAGAATAGTGGCTTCTTTGAAGAATGTGCAGTTCATCTTTGTCATCTGAGTGTATTAAAGACAATGGTTGCATCTGAGTTCTGCCACCAGATCCCCACTGTTCTTAATAGTTTGCTTAGTTCACAGTTGATTCTATTTTGGTTTGGATTCCTTCCATATTACTCCTAATAGGAGATCTTTTAATACCTACCCACTTCATCTCTCATTTGCCTTCCTGGTAAGGACTGAAATATTTAGCCATTGAACAAATGGTTATTTTCTTTCAGTTTGCAGTGACCATTAAAGAGTTGGCCTTAAGGGAGATGAGAAATCATCCCAGTTTCTCCTGAGTCCTATCTTTCATTATGGTTGCATTTTTTTTCTTTTTTTTTTTTTATTTCAGGATATTATGGGGGTACAAACAATTTGTTTACATGTTATGACTTTGCCTCACCCAAGCCAGGATTAGAGGCATGCCCTTCCCCCATGCAGTGCTCACCACATCCATTAGTTGTGAGTTTACCCACCTACACCCCCCCAATCCCCAATGAATATTACTACCGTGTGAGCACTTTAGTGTTGATCAGTTAGTGCCAATTTTATGGTGCGTACATGCGGTGCTTATTCTTCCATTCTTGTGATACCTCACTTTGGAGGATGGGCACAAGCTCTATCCAGGAAAATATAAGAGGTGCTAGATCACCATTGTTTTTTGTAATTGAGTAGTATTCCATTGTATATATATATACCATATTTTATTAATCCACTCATGAATTGACGGGTACTTGGGTTGTTTCCACATCCTTCCAATAGTGAATTGTGCTGCCATAAACATTCGAGTGCGAATGTCTTTATTATAGAATGTCTTTTGTTCCTTTGGGTAGATGCCTAGTAGTGCTATTGCTGGATCAAATGGTATTTCTATTTTTAGCTCTTTGAGTTACCTCCAAATTCTTTTCCATAGGGGTTGTACTAATTTGCAGTCCCACCAGCAGTGTAAGAGTGAGTGTTCTTACCTCTCCACTTCCTTGCCAGCATTTGTTGTTTTGGGACTTTTTGATAAAGGCCATTCTCACTGGGGTTAGGTGATATCTCATTGTGGTTTTGATTTGCATTTCCCTGATGATTAGAGATGTTGAGCATTTTTTAATATGTTTTTGCCGGCCATTATTCTGTCTTTTGAATAGTTTCTGTTCATGTCCTTTGCCCATTTATTGATAGGGTTGTTTGATTTTTTTTGTTGTTGATTTTTTTTTGAGTTCTATATAGATTCTTGTTATCAGCCCTTTATCAGATGTGTACAAAGCAAGTATTCTCTCCCCTTCTGTAGGCTGTCTATTTGCTCTAATAGTTTCCTTGGTTGTGCAGAAGCTTCTTAATTTGATCAGGTCCCATTTATTTATTTTTGTTGCTGCTGTGATTGCTTTGGGGGTCGTCTTCATGAATTCTTTGCCTAGGCTGATGTCTGAAAGAGTCTTCCCTACATTTTCTTCTAGGATTCTTAAGGTTTCATGTCTTAGGTTTAAGTCTGTTATTCAGCGTGAACTGATTTTTGTAAGAGGTGAGAGGTAGGGATCCAGTTTCAATCTTCTGCGTGTAGTTATCCAGTTTCCCAGCACCATTTATTAAAAAGATTCTTTTCCCCAGTGTATATTTTTGTCTACTTTGTCAAAGATTAGATTACCATATGTGGATGGTTTCATTTCTGGGTTCTTAGAATCATATGGTTTTTGTTCTTTTATTTATGTGGTGAATTGCATTTATAGATTTGCGTATGTTGAACCAGCCTTGCATCTCTGGGATAAAGCCCACCTGGTCATGGTGGATTATTTTTTTGATATGCTGTTGGATTCGATTTGCTGAAATTTTGTTGAGGATTTTTGCATCTATATTCATGAGGGATATTGGTCTGTAGTTTTCTTTTTTTGTTGTGTCCTTTCCTGGCTTTGGTATCAAGGTGATAATTGGCTTCGTAGAATGAGTTGGGGAGGATTCCATCTTTCTCAATGTTGTGGAATAATTTCTGTAGTATAGGTATGAGTTCTTCTTTGTGTGTTTGCTAAAATTCGGGTGCGAACCTATCTGGTCCAGGACTTTTGCTTCTTGGAAGGTTTTTAATTGCTGCTCCAATTTCTGTGGTTGATATTGGTCTGTTCAGGGATTCTATTTCCTCCTGGTTGAACTTAGGGAGGTTGTATGTTTCCAGGAATTTGTCCATTTCCTCCTCATTATGTGGTTTTTGGGCAAATAGGTTTTTATAGTATTCAAAGATAATGTTTCGTATTTCTGTGGTATCTGTTGTAACCTCTCCTTTTTCATTTCTAATTGAGTTTATTAGAGTCCTTTCAATTTTGTTTATCTTTTCCAAAAACCAGCTTTTGGTTTTGTTGATCTTCTGTATAATTCTTTTGTTCTCAATTTCATTTAGTTCTGCTCTGATCTTAGTTATTTCTTTTCTTCTGCTAGGTTTGGAATTGATTTGCTCTTCCTTTTCCAGTTCCTTGAGACAGTTTGTTAGTTTGTTGATTTTTTGAGCTTTGTTTTTTGGATGTGCTGGGTTTGGCGGGCTGTCTCAATGAGCTGCCGGCTGTCCCCACTGCTTCCCTGTCCCACTGTCTCATGTTAGTCCAGTAGAGGGTCCTGCACTCTTTGTCTCACTCTGAGCCAGGTAACTCTTCGGTGGTTTCTGGGGGCAGAGCCTCCCATTCAGCATTCACCTCCTTTGTTCTGGTTCCGCTGACTGCCAGAGGCGAGGTGCCTGTCTCCAAACTCTCTCCTGCAGAAGGGTCCACTCAGACCAATCCCTCCCCCACCCAATGTGGACCTAGCACAGAGCACCGGGGAGTTCAAAATGTTTCCCGCTATTGTCTCTTATCCACATAGCCTGTCATCCTCTGCCACAACTTTGCAGTGACTTTAGGCGCTTCTCTGCCTGAGTGGATGTGGAGGTTGGTGGAGGAACAGTTGTCCTCCTCTGGGTCAGATCACACTATCCTGGCTGGCCGGTGGGCGCTGCCATCCCAAGCTCTACTCCCTATTGTATGTCTTGCACTCTCCATACTTTGTGGTCGATTCTCCAATTCACCTCTTTTTTCCCCAGTGCTGCTTGTCCCACGCTGCTTCTCTGCAGATTCACGATGCTGTTCTTGTGGGAGAGCGATCCACTCGTGTGTAGCTGTTCGCATTCTTCACCCCCTACTCTGGAAGCAGAGAGCCAGGAGGTCACCACTGATCTGCCATTTTTTCTCCTCCCATTTTTTCTTTTGGAGCGGATTCTCTAAACTCTCTAAACTTTGCTCATAACATCAATTACAAATGTAATTGTAATTCTGAACTCAAATATGAAGGCGTGGGAGTCCCCGAATGCAACTGAGAGTTCATTATAGTAAGATATAGCTATGCTAAATAGATAAAAATAGACTATATGAATACTGTGCTTGTTTTGCATGAAGAAATATCTATTTATGATGACAAGTCATTAACAGACAAAACATTTATGAAATGCTATGATAATAATGTGTAATTAATGTAACCAAGCATTTTGCTTTTTCATGTTTAGGAAATTATACAGTTCTGGCTTGCAAAGGGTGTTGATGGTTTTAGTTTCGATGCCGTTAAATTTCTTCTAGAAGCAACGCATCTGAGAGATGAGATCCAAATAAATAAGACTCAAAATCCGGTAAAGTTTGTTTTCAACTTTTTTTTTTTTTTTTTGCCTTTTCTGAAAATTCGTCAGTGTTTTCTTTTTTAGCTTGAGATGCCAATTATGAATATGAGTTTTGTCCTGTCTCTAAGAAGTACTTTCAATCGTTTTCTTTAGATACACAGGAGTTTCAAATGCACATTCCCAGATATTTCCTTCTACTAGTTCCTCCAAAGTGAGGGATCCCTTCAGGAGGCCTTCAGTGACAAGGGTTCTGTGGACACAGATAGTGTGGATTCTACCAAGGGCCACAAAATGGAGGACATTTACTCAATGCAATTTTTGTCATCTTACTCACGCTCAAGTGAGAAGGCCTAAATTCCACAGGCGCTCTTCTCATTGTTAAAGGACACATCTTTGGAAACGAAGGGAATTAACACTTGCTGAGTGTCTACGGTATGCTATGGGCTATTATGATATTTAATTTAACTCTTTCAATATCCTATGAGAAAGGTTTCATGGTCCTTGTTTAGCAAATCTTAGAGAGGTTATAGAGGTGATAAACAGGATTCCAAACCATGCCCATCTCACTACAGAATCTGAGCTCTTCAGGGTTCCATACCAGTGATTCCTGACTTTCTCCTGTGTCCCGAGTGAGACGGTATTCACATGCTACCCCACTCCTCCGGTTGACCACCATTCTATTTTCAATGGCCAAGTAGACAGAAGTCCTAAAGTATGTTCCAAAATGCTGGATTTGTATATTCGCACAATAGAATGTTGTTAGTAAAAAAAAAAATAATAATAATAATTACAGTGACATATAGCAATATAGGTAGATCTTAGTGATGTAACGCTTAGTGAAAATCTAAAATAATTACATATAACGTGATACCCTTCTAATAAAGTTAAAGAAAATGAAATCCATATGGTTAGATGGTTTATTATCAAGCTTCTAGCTTTTTTCCTGAGTAGTAGTTTATGGGTACTTGTAAGTTCATTAAAACAAATAAATTAACTACTAAAGAGAAGTTGGCCATGCAAAGGCCAATCATGAGAGCATGTCAAGAACCAAAGGTTATGATTAAGCTAATTTTTCTTGCACATGATTTCCAGTGAAAAGGAAAAATGAAGGAAAAAAAGGTGCTGTATTAGCCAGTTGTCCCAAATAGGAAGAACTGCTCCTTGGAAAATAAATCCTGAAATAACCTTGCTAATTATAATGAGAGGTCATAAAAGAGGAATATGTTTATAGTCAATGACACATGATCAGAACAATGGGTTTCGTGTGCTACCTGAAAAGAGCTTAAAGAATATGCAATTTCAGAAAAAGACCCATGATTCCAAAAAAAAACTTTCACTTGATTTAGCAAGGAAAATTCACTTATAAAAAAGGAGTCCAGAAGCAGGCACATTCCTGTAGTCCCTAGCTACTTGGATGCTAAGGCAGGAGGATTGCTTAAGCCCAGGAGTTGGAGTTGGAGCCCAGCCTGGGCAACATAGCAAGACCCTGTCTCTGGGGGGGGGAAAAAAAAAAGGAGTCCAACGAACAGATGGCCATGCAGGTTTGGGATGTCCAGCCAGTCCAGGCCATGTTCCATCCCAGGACCTACAACCTTGGTTTGTATGAGATGTAATCTTTTGCTTTTGATTCTAGGAGATCATTGTAATCCTAGGAAGGCACAGAAATGAATATCAGAAAAAATTACTGAAACCCTGAGAAACTATAACAGTAAGAATAAAGGATACAGATGGTAAAGAAACAAATTTAAATGCATGATATTAATATTTTTGTGAGCAGATAAAGTCATATAATAATGAGCTCTATAATCAGTAAGATCATCTCTTTTGTCTTTAAAAGCATCTGAAGCATTGACAATTAAATGTTCAGGAGGACTTTGTTAAATACATTTATAATCAATGCTTTGATGTCCCGAAAAATTTAGTTTGCTAAAATGGGTAAGTGGTAGTTAAATTAGAGAAAAAATGTTTGCTAGATTTATAAAGTTTAACAATTTAGGCATCAAATGAAGTAGTAATAGTGTGAATAGTCTTCTCCAACCACAACCACAAAACTATCTTTGAGCATGTGCCTTGCTTGGAATTAAGCCCTTTGAAGAGATGCCTATATTCACATAGAGCCAGCTGTGGGCATGTGACATGTGAAATGATGGTAACCATGCTGTCCTGGCTTTCAAAGGACACGGTCACCCACTACTCAGAGCTATACCACGACTTCACCACCACCCAGGTGGGAATGCACAACATCGTCCAGGGCTTTCGGCAGATCATGGACCAATACAGCAGGGAGCCTGGCAGATACAGGTAACCACAGAGCACGATTCCATTCTTCCCAGGCATGGTGTGTGGTCTGCAGTGTATACCTTTAATTCAGAGGTTAAAGTAATAATTTAACAAATCCGTATATGCCAGGGTCTGGTTGCATTCTCTCATGTTGCATAACTGCAGATTTTCAGTTTCCTCTTTTGTAAAATGATGCTAATCACAATACTTACTTCACAGGAGTTTTGTGAAAATTGAATTAATTAAAAACAAATATATTAGCTAAATGTTAGCCATGAACTATTATTATTTTTACCATTATTATTGGAGCTATAGTTCCTTGTACAATATGAATCCCTATGTTTCAACTAAACCGTAATATATATAAATACATTACAAAAATACATTTATATACATAATGTATATAAAACACATAAAATTGTACTTGGCACATAATAAATACTCAATAAAATTAACTATTGCTAAGTTTATATAGATCACTTAATAGAATCTACAGAAAATGGGTTAAGGAAATTTCCCTTCAGAGCTGGGTGTGGTGGTATACCCTTGTGATACCAGCTAGTCAGGAGTCTGAGGTAGGAGGACTGCTTGAGCCCAGGAGTTTGAGGCCAGCCTGGTTAACAGAGTAAGATCCTGTCTCAAAAAAAAAAAAAAAGAAAAAGGAAATTTCTCCTCCTTAAAGTAGGTACTCTGGTTACTATCTCCATTTTATAGATGAGGAAACTGAGGCTCTGAATATGCAGGCAATGGTCACACAGGTAGTAATGGCAGAGATGGAATTTGAACTGAAATGGGCTCCTCAGACTTACCCATTAATGTGCACAGCCTCAAATGCTAAAGACAGCATTGATTGGGGTCATTTCAGGCAAATGTGTCTTCCCCAAAGAGTGTGTGGTTTTCAGCAATCGAGAGTGCACACCAACAATAAGGCAAGACGTCATAAGGACTCAAATGCAAGGGGAGGTTCTTTTAGGGAAAACCCCTCACCTTATATTTGCAGACATGTACTTTAAATTTTAAATGGAGTGATGAGAATTGCTAAAGAAAGTCTTCATGGATGTTAACTGAGTTTTAGTCAGGTTTAGAAAGAAGAGAATAATACTGATTGAGATCCGAAAGTGTTTCTTAACTCTTAGGCATGACCTAGTATTAGGCCAATCTTTGGGTTCATTACAAATGAGAGATTGTCTAGGTGACCCAGCATGACATTTCTTGCCCATCTGGCTTGACTATGCTTTCTACTGACCCCTAAGCCTATAAGGTTGATAGTGTGCATTCAGGCTGCGGATGGTGGCTCACGCCTGTAATCCTAGCACTCTGGGAGGCTGAGGTGGCAGGATTGCTTGAGCTCAGGAGTTTGAGACCAGCTGCGCAAGAGCGAGACCCTGTCTCTAGCCAGGCGTGGTGATAAGTGCCTTTAGTTGGAGCTACTCAAGAGGCTGAGGCAGGATGATAGCTTGAGCCCAGGAATTTGAGGTTGCAGTGAGCTATGATGATACCACTGCACTCTAGCTGGGACAACAGAGTAAGACTCTGTCTCCAAACAACCAAAAAAAAAAGTGTGCATTCAGCCCCTACATCTTGTAAATGAAATATAAGCAGCTGCAAAGCATCTTCCCAGTCTTCTGACAGGCCCTAATGACATTGAACCCTGCCAACTCTCTTACAGGTTCATGGGGACGGAAGCCTATGCGGAGAGCATTGACAGAACCATGTTGTACTACGGGTTGCCATTTATCCAAGAAGCTGATTTTCCCTTCAACAATTACCTCACCATGCTAGACACTCTTTCTGGGAACAGTGTGTATGAGGTTATCACATCTTGGATGGAAAACATGCCAGAAGGAAAATGGCCTAACTGGATGGTAAGTCCTCATGCCCAGTGCAGCACGTTCAATGCAATCCCTATCAAAATCTCAGGAAAATTTTGAGAGGCATTACAATAAAAAACAGGATTTTAAAAAATCCCAGGAAAAGTAAGGAACCCATAATAGCTAAAACAATCTTGAAAAAATAACAAAATTGGAGGACTCCCACTTCTTCATTTCAAAACTTACAACAAAGCTACAGTAACCAATCAGGATGGTTCTGGCATAGGAACAGACATAGATGAACTTGAGAGTCTGGAAATATATTTATCATCAATTGATTTTCAACAAGGCAATGAAGGAAACAATAGTCTTTGATAGGGATTGCATTGAATCTGCATGTCACTTGTGGCAGTCACTTGTCGCCGTCACTCCCTCTTGACAATATTCAGTCTTCCAATCCACAAACGTGAATATATCTCCATTTATTTAGATCTTCTTTAATTTTTTTCAATGACATTTTGTATTTTTCAGTGTATAAGTCTTATACTTTTGGTTCAATTTATTTCTAAGTATTTTATTCTTTTGATGCCATTGTAAATAGAATTGTTTTTTTATTTTTATTTTTCATTTTGAAATGGGGTCTCACTATATCACCTAGGCTGGTCTTGAACTCCTCGGCTCAAGCAATTCTCCTTCCATCTCAGCCTCCTCAGTAGCTGGGATTACATGCACTTAAAAAAAAAAAATTAGAGACAGGGTCTTACTATGTTGCCCAGGCTGGTCTCAGACTCCTGGCTTTAAAGGTCCTCCTGCCTCAGCCTCTTGAGAGTCTGGGATTACAGGCCCATGCCACTACACCCAGCTGGTTTTTTAATTTTATTTTTGGATTGTTCATTATTAGTATATAAAAATACAATAGATCTGTATATATTGATCTTGAATCATGCAACATTGCTGAACTTGTTTATTAGTTTCTAATTATTTATTGTGAATTCCTGAGGAACTTTTTGTGGCTTTTAAAAGTTGTTTAAAGTATACGTAACATAAAGCTTATCATTTTAAACATTTAAAAATGTATAATTTGGTGGAAGTACATTCACAATGTTATATAACAATCACCACTATTCATTTCCAGAAATTTTCATCATCCTGAATAGAAAACCTATACCCACTAAACTCCCTATCTCCACTCTGATATCCTCCATTCTGTTTTCTGCCTCTATAAATTGCCTATTTTTACCTATCTTATTAAAAGTGGAATCATACAATATTTGTCCTTTTGTTTCTAGGTTATTTTACTTAACATAATGTTTTCAAGTTTCCTTCATATGAAAGCATGTATCAGAACGTCATTCCTTTTTATGGCTGAATAACATTCCATCGTACGTATATACCACATTTTGTCTATCCATTCATCTGTGGATGGACATTTAGTTTGTTTTCCTCTTTTGGCTACTGGAATAATGCCATGAATGTTATTCTACAAGTATCTGTTTGAGCCCCTGCTTTCAATTCTTTTGGCTATATACTTCAGAGTGGAGTTGCTAGTTCATATAGTACTTCTATGTTTAACTTCTTGAGCAACTGCCGAACTGTTTTCCACAGTGACATTCCCATTTTACATTCCCATCAGCAATGTATGAGGGTTCCAATTTCTCCACATCCTCGCCACCACTTGTTATTTTCTGTTTTGTTTTATAAAATTATACCCATCATAGTAGGTGTGAAGTGGTGTCTTGTTTCTTTTTCATTATTGAAGAATAGTTTTGCTGGATATCGAAATCTTGGTTCACAGTGTTTTTTTTCTTTTATCACTTTGAATATGTCATTCTATTGCTTTCTGGCCTCCATGGTTTCTCGTAAGTCAGTTGCTAATCTTATTGAGAATCCCTTGTATGTGATTTACCAGTTTTCTTTGTTCTTTTAAAGATTCTTTCTGTATCTCTTGACAGTTCAACTGGTATGTCTAGGTGTAGGCTTTAAAAATTTTCTCCTACTTGGAGTCCATTCAGGTTCTTAGATGTGCAGAATTGCCTTTCAGCCAATTTGGGAAGTTGTTGGCCATTTTTTTTTTTTTGAAATATTATTTCTGCCTCTCCTCCTTTCGAGATTCTCATTACACATGTGTTGGTATGCATGATGGTCTCAGGTCTCTGAGACTCTGTTCATTTTTCTTCATTCTGTTTTTTCTGGTTCTCAGACAAGATATTCTTAATTGATCTGTCTTCAAGTTTTCTGATTCTTTTGCCAGTTCAAATCTGTCAATCCCCTTTAGTGAATTTTTCATTTGTTATTGTAGTTTTCAACTCCAAAATTTCTATTATTCTTTTTCTTAATTTCTCTTTATTGATATTTGATGAGACATTGTT
>NW_012150063.1:2390309-2391225 GCF_000956105.1 Propithecus coquereli | reverse complement strand
GAAATAGTTCATCAGTCAAAACAATTTAAAAAGAGGGCACATATCAGAAGTCTTTCTCCCACACCTGTCGCCTCCTTGTTCCCTTGTCTCACTCCCAATGGAAGAAACGTTTTTGTTTCAATATTCTTTTATCCAAATATGAGAAAATATGAACAGGCACCCTCTAAATTTCATCTTATTTGCAGTATCATTGTGAAGTAAATCGTTATCACCATCATTTTGTTGCTCTTCAGTGGCCAAGACAGAAAATTGGTCAGTTACCCAGCAAGCAGTGGGGCTAGGACTCAAATCCAGGCTTGCTGATACCAAGGTACCCATAGCTACCTGGCTTCTCTCCCTGAACTTTCTGAGAAATAGGGTATATCTTCCAGAAAACTGTATAGAGCTATGTTCTTAAAAATATTTGCCTTTCAGATTGGTGGACCAGACAGTTCCCGGCTGACTTCTCGGTTGGGGAACGCATATGTCAACATGATGAACATGCTTCTTTTCACACTCCCTGGAACTCCCATAACTTACTATGGAGAAGAAATAGGAATGGGAGATATTTTAGCCTCAAATCTCAATGAAAGCTATGATATTGTAAGTTTAATACAATTTAATCATGTACCACAGTTGTAAAACCAAGTACTAATTTTTTTTGTTATATCTGAGACTTTACTATCTCTATTCCATTGCTGAAAATCATGGTTTCTTTGCTTTTCTTTCTGTTAGACAGTAAGAATTTTCAGCTTTCTTGGTGGTTTGGGAGCTTATTAAAAAATGCTGCTCTTTGAGCCACACAACTATCTTGGATAAAGCCCAGGAATCTGCATTTTAAAGGTGTTTTCTAGCTGATTCTTAGGCACACTAAAGGTTGAGAACCAGTGTTTTAGTCTGGAATATTATTCATTGCCCTCTACTTGAAACATGAGTT
>NW_012150063.1:2388719-2390204 GCF_000956105.1 Propithecus coquereli | reverse complement strand
CCTCTGGTTAGCACCAATTGGTGATACCACCATAGGCAGGTGCAATATTAAACAATTGCTGATTGTTTTCTGCAGATGCCCTGGAGATATACGCTGTTGCTTACACAGAGCCAGCTCTGGGATCATAAAACTCCCAACTAAAAGTGAGCCACCAGAAAGGGCAAATAGTGACAGTTCTCTAGGGATAGAGCTTTTGGCAAACTTGAAACCCATTCTATCCTTCCACTGGCTTCTAGGCTGCTGGTTTTCACAGCTACTATAGTTGCAAGGCTGTTGGTTTTCAAGGCTATCATGGACCTGAGGAAAAGGGCATGAGATTAGGGCAAAACGCTACAAAACTCACTGTTCTGAGATCCGGCTGTTTTTCTTGAATAACTACTCCTTGGATTTTTGCAAGCCTTTAATTTTAGGAGATCCAAAAAAAGTGGATTTTTACGGTTTTTGCCAGAATTCACCTTGAGTTTATGGAGATTTTTGGAGGCCCTTACTCTGCTATTCTCACAGTGCCCCCATTATCATAACTTTTATAATGTAGTTTTAGCATTTGTTTTCTTAATATATTGAAAGTCTCTACTATCATAGGTGACTGGGACCTCTCTCAGCCTGTGAGAGGCCCTGATCTGTGTCCATTGCTGTGAACTTCTTGTGGAAATATTTCCTTATCTCAATTCTGGCGGGGGGGGAGGGGGGAGGAAAGTGCTCTGTGTCCAGAATGCTTGAGAAATCAAAGAGTTTCTTGTCAGATCTCATGATAATGAAAAGAATAAAAGGATGGAGGCAAAAATTAACCTAGTTTTCTGGCCATAAAAATAGAATAATACTTTACAATGGTCTGTAAAAATATAAAGATCATTTTAATTCATCTAAGAAAATAAAAGTGGCTTCTCTTTCCCTGAATTGTAGCAATCAAGTTCTGGTTCTAAAACTCAAGTTCAAAGGCTGGTTCTGCCTCATGTTGGGACTTAAATAAATGATACAATTTCTCAGAACTTGTTTCATCATTTGTAAAATGGAGATAATATCTGATAGCATTGTTGTGGAGGAGGGAAATAAGATATAATATAGATGTGAAAGTAATCTTTAAACAGTAAAGCGTCATGCTAAGGATATGAACATTAGAGTTGAGTTGTGGTGTTACGGAATATGGAAAAGAGTTGTCAGGTAGCTTTTTTCTTTTTGGTTTGTTTTTTTTTTTGGAGACAGGGTCTTGCTCTGTTGCCCAGGCTAGTACACAGTGGCATCATCATAGCTCACTGCAACCTCAAACTCCTGGGCTCAAGTGATCCTCCTGCCTCAGCCTTGCAAGTAGCTGGGACTACAGGCATGTGCCACCATGCCTGGCTAATTTTTCTATATTTTGTAGAGATAGTTGCTATGTTGCTCAGGCTGGTCTTGAACTCTAAGGCCTTAAGCAATCCTCCTGCCTCAGCCTCCCAAAGCGCTAAGATTACAGGTATGAGCCACCATGCCCAGCTAAATAAACTC
>NW_012150063.1:2323046-2387210 GCF_000956105.1 Propithecus coquereli | reverse complement strand
GCTTGATTTCCAGTGACTTTTACTTTCTTCTGTGTACTCGTGTGCCCATCCATTAGTTCCAATTTATTAGAGAGTACATGTGGTGTTTGTTTTTCCATTTTTGAGATACTTCACACTTAGGATAATGGTTCCCAATATTACTTTAGTTTTCTTTGTCCTGCTAGATCTCAGGTGACCATAGCATAAACTCTCCTTTCATTAATATGTTGTCAAGTGTAATGCACAGCCTCAGAGTTGAGCGGTTTTCATTTTGTTTTTGTTTGAGGCTACAGATTTCACAATTGTGTTGCTGGGTAGATGACTGATCTTGAACCTTTACATTTGCATGGTTAGCTTTCAAGTGTATGAGATCCAACTTCCCTAATACTTGATTAAAGTGAAACTTTCTCTTCATCAGCTCCTAAATTTGTGTGTGTGCACTCATGAGCAGTAACCAGGCTGGAAAAATAAGCAGGACAGAATTCAGGCTCAATTGTACAGGGCAGTATTCTTAAATTCACCATCACTGTACCACAGTAGAATGAAGTAGCCTAAGTTGGTAATAGTACATCATGAAATCCTACATTATTCATTTTTAAGGAAAAGCAGCAAAGATTCCAAGTATGTATTAAAGTTCAATTAGTACAGTCTATTTAAAATTCAAGATGTTATTTGCCATTTTCCAATTAAAAGTGTTAAACTGGAGTATGTACTAAATGTTAAGGCCTTTTTATCATGAATGCTAATAAATATAAGCACTAGCTAAGAACTAAAGGGAATTAAATAATTATGAAGCGAATCAGGACCAAAGTATATTTCTTTTAATAACCAGACCACTGTTTTTTCTTTTGACATAGAATACCCTTCTCTCAAAGTCACCAATGCAGTGGGACAATAGCTCAAATGCTGGCTTTTCTGAAGCGAATCACACCTGGTTACCCATCAGTTCAGATTACCACACTGTGAATGTTGAAGTAAGTATCACTGAACATTTTATGTTGAGTCTGGAAGAAATGCGTTTCTGTACTGACAACATACACTCACCCTTAGCATGTCTAACACCCTGATATTTAAATCAATCACAAACTTCCCTTGCAGTTTTTAATTTGGAAGGAGTTTATAAATCACGTTTTTGTGAAAATACAAACTGGTACACAAGTCTACCACGTGAAGTATCATACAGAATGTACAATTCTTCATTGGAATGGCCCTTAGTAAGGCCTTTCAGCTATGAAGGAAATTTTATGGAAAATTTTCAGCAAGTTGAACTACCCTTCCTCCTTTCTTTCCTTCAAAAGGCAGGGAGGGAGAAAGGTAGGTGGGCGGGCAGGCAGGAAGGAGATCAATCAATCAACCTAGGGTAATGTGGACTTGAGAGCAAGGCTATTTACCTGAAGAGATAGAAGACATGAAAATCCCTAAAGAAGCTGTTCTAGAAAAGCACACCCTTTGGCTTTTGCCTATACTTTTTTCTCTTCTCATAGTGATCAAAAATTAATGTCATAGGCCGGGCGCGGTGGCTCATGCTGTAATCCTAGCTCTCTGGAAGGCCGAGGCGGGAGGATTGTTTGAGCTCAGGAGTTCGAAACGAGCCTGAGCAAGAGCGAGACCCCGTCTCTACCAAAAATAGAAAGAAATTAATTGGACAACTAAAAATATATAGAAAAAAACTAGCCGGGCATGGTGGCGCATGCCTGTAGTCCCAGCTACTCGGGAGGCTGAGGCAGGAGGATTGCTTGAGCCCAGGAGTTTGAGGTTGCTGTGAGCTAGGCTGACGCCACTGCACTCTAGCCTGGGTGACAGAGCAAGACTCTGTCTCAAAAAAAAAAAAAAAAAAACACAAAAAAAAACCCCAAAAAATTAATGTCATACACTAGTGAGAATTTTACTGGTAAACAATCTAATTTAGGGGAAGAGAAATGACTGGCATTACGTGAGGATACTTAAGAAATTTATAGGCCAGGTACAGTGGCTCATGCCTCTAATCCTAGCACTACTGGAGGCTGAGGCAGGAGGATCGTTTGAGGTCAGGAGTTCAAGACCAGCCTGAGCAAGAGTGAGACCCGATCACAACAAAAAACAGAATAAATTAGCCAGGTATGGTGGCACACGCCTGTAGTCCTAGCTACCTGGGAGGCTGAGGCAGGAGCATCACTGAGCCCATGAATTTGAGGTTGCAGTGAGTTATGATGACTCCTCTGCATTCTATCCAGGGTGACAGAGTGAGATTCTGTCTCCATAAAAAAGAAATTCATAGCACTCTCTCTCATTCCAATCTACTAAGTAATCTGAAAAAATGCCCCACATTATTCAGATATAGAACTTCACACAGAGTCTCCTGTCCCCACAACTCCTCACTCCAAGCATCACTGAGGATTCCTGGATAGTATAAGCTTTGTTTTATATAGTTGTAGGTCTTAAAAGCACAAAATAATATACATTTAACAATTACTTTGGATTGAATACCTCTATTGATTTTCATTATTTCCAAAATATTCCTGTAGGCCAATCTGAGTCCAATATGTAGGAAATCCTACATAAAAATGCACACCAGCAAAGACAGAAAAATGTAAATGCAAATTAAAATAATTTTTTTTCTATCAGATTAGCAAAATCTTTAAAAATGATCATCATGAGTGATGCCTAGAGGGCTACTAAATCATAATCATTAAATCCCAGGCAATGCCATTTTAATAAAATACATGCAAATAGTCCTAGAAAGGAATAATGCTACTAACAGATGAGAATTTAAGTAATTTCTAAAAGAAAGTAAAATTAGCATTACAGAGAAACAAGAGCATAGAAACTGGAGTCTAAAACACAGGAGAAAATAGCTCCAACAGGGACAGGTAAGAGCACTGTAGGAATTTCCTAAACTGCTGTAATTGGCTGCAGCAGTATTTCCCTAGGGGAAAAAATCCAAGGCATGTTTGGTGATCACATGAATGTTGGAATGAGTAAAGGAAAGCTTGAAATAGCTTGTAGAAGCTTCAAACTTCTATAAGTGCAGCAAAAGAAAGAAAAGGAAAAGAAAACCTGATTCTACTGCTGTCCTCTGGCTAATTCACTGTGGAATGTGCTCAGAAATGAAAGCTTTTACTACTCAGCTCACAGAGGCCAGGAGAGGATGGTGGGACTCCAGCAAGCTTATAACTGTAAGAAGGAAAAGAACTCTCAGCCTAAAGACAAGCCAGATCCACATCCAATTTGGCTTCTCACAATTATGAGAGGTAGGCAACTGAAGACAGGCAAACAAGGAAGATCAAAACACAAGAGCAAATGGATCACAAAGAATTACATGGCATTTGAGGAAAACAAAAACCATGAGAGGGAGACACCATTCCTAACAGAACACTGTAGAAACATGAGACTTTACCCCAGATTGTTGTTTTACGGAGCTCCCTGACACTTTTTTTTTTTTGAGACCAGGGTCTCAAAACTCTGTTGCCCAGGCTAGAGTGCAGTGGTGTGATCACAGCTCACTACAGCCTCAAAATTCTGGGCTCAAGTGATCTTCCTGCCTTAGCCTCCCGAGTAGCTGAGATTACAGGTGCGCGTTATCACACCCAGCTAATTTTTTAAACTCTTTGTAGAGATAGGGTCTTGCTACAGGCTGGACCTATCGCTACAGGCTGGTCTTCAACTCCTTGCCTCAAGCGATCCTCTTGTCTTGGCCTCCCAAAGTGCTGGATTACAGGGGTGAGCCACCAGGCAGGTCCTTGACATCTTTAAAGAAGTGATTAGACAGATACCTTAGAAATGTAAATATTGTCAAAATAAATAATGAAATAGAAGTGCTAATAGTGCGCTGAAAAACTGATTCAGGGTTTGTCCCAGAATGCACTGAAAAAAAGGCCAAGAAGCTACTAGTGTAAGAAAAAATTTGATACATGGAAGATCCATCCAGAATTTCAATATACAACAACAAAGAAATTGTAGAAGGGAACAGAGACTGGGAGGAAACATATAACCAAAGAAATAAAATATATATAATAATTCAAAGATAAAGGAAGACTTTATCTTCTTTTAGAATGGCAAAGATAAATAGAAAACCCTAAAACTACTCAGAAAGAAACCAAACCTGAAAATAGACTGCCTGAGAAAAAGACTGAGAAATGGACTGGCATCAGACTTCTCAACGGGATACTAGAACACATTAGAACTTTATCTTCAAAGTTGTAATGGAAACTTGATTCTAAACCTAGCTATTCAAACTGGCATTTAAGAGTAAGAGCAAAATAGAGATGGAAGAGCAGGGTACTAAATTTTACCTGTATAGCCACTTTTTGAAAGAATAATCAGAGGACTCCAGCAAAACCAAAACTGAATCTAAAAGGGAGACACAACATACACAATATAGTGAGGAAAAGGAAACGACAAAACTTAGGGATAATTTTTGATGCATAATGTAAAATAAGGTATTCTGGAACAAAAATCTTAGTGATCTGTTTCTATATGGGAGGTGGTGGTGGTAGTGTATGAGAGGGAGGGAAGGAGAAAGAAAGAAAGCAGGCTAACATGCTTATCTTGTACAGGAAAAAGAGTAACTAGATTTGAGCTGTCCAGTAGCCGTTAACTACTGTGACTATTAAAACTAAACAGAATTAAAAATTCAGTTTCTGGGTCACAGTAATATTTCAGCTCATTAACTAGTGCCTACCATATTGGATAGCACTGATATAGAACATTTCCAGCATTACAGAAAGTTCTATTGGACAGCATTGTTCCAGATGTTGAGAAAAACATTTTAAAGTGGTCATTACAATTTTAAGGGTAACCATAAGACACATAAAAATGTATAATTTTCAAAGAATATTAGAAGGAAAAAAGTTACATAAATAATTGACCCAATAAAAAGCTAAAAAGAAAAAAACCCAAAACAATAGTATAACTATAAAGAAAAGATTAAATAAGTCTTCAAGTGTTTATCTAAACAAATAATAATCACAAAGATGAATGGGTTAAATTTACCTATTAAAAGGTAAAAATACTCAGATAAGACAAAAAATCCAGACATAAGAGAGATACCTAAAACAAAGGACACAAAAAGAATTAAAATATACAGCAGATAAATAATAATAAAAAGAAAAATAAAAAGAAAGCAACCTAGTTATAGCTTTAAAAAAAAACCAGATATATTTTTTGACCTAGTAGTTCCACCCCTAGATACGTTTCTAGGAATACTTGCACATGTGCAAAATGATAAATACACAAGGGATCTTGACTGTGATATAATTTTTAACAGCAGAAGACTCTAGAAATAATTTAAATATTTTATCAATAGAAACCAGTTCAATTATGGGACTAGTATGCAGCTTTTAAAAAGAATGAGGGAGCTCTATATACATTGATATGAGATCATTTCTAAATAAAAAACAGTATAAAATGGTAACATGCCACCATTTGTGTAGAGAAAGAAAACATGTCTACATATATATGTCTACATATATTTGTCTACATATACAGAATGTATCATTTCATATGATACATAAGAATGAAACAACATATAAACAGTGTCTCTGGGAGGGGAACTGGGAAGCTAGGGAATGGTGTTGACGAAAACCTTTTTATTGTATATGTTCTTGTTATTGAATTTTATACTATGTGCACGCATTTCTTCCTAGTCAAAAATAAAGTTACAAAAAGCAGGCTTGGAAATATTTAATAGCAGACAAAATAGAATTCAATATGAAAAGCATTTTATGAGACAAAAGCAATTTTAAAAGTGATAAAAGAATATTCCACTAAAAATCACGAATGTTTCTAAAACTCAGGTTATCTAACGATAGACTGAAAATATATAAAACAAGTACTCAGAAATGCAAGGAGAAATTGACAAATCCACAATTACAGGGAGAGACTTCAACATACTTCTAGAAAGTGATAAATCAAGTAGACAAAAATAATAGCTAATACTTACTGGGCACTTCTTATGTGAGTGGCACTGAACTATATGCTTTTCATGCATTATCTAAGGCTAGAGAAAATGTTAGTAACTTTGACAAGTTGTGTACATATATACCATAAATACCTTTGTACCTGATAAACAGAGAATACACAGCTTTTCAAACACCCATTAGATAGTCATTAAAGACCACATGTTAGGCACCCACCCCTAAAGAACAGTAACTATCCCCCACCCCAGTAAACATGGTTGGCAAGAGAACAATGAACATTATCAGTGATTTGGCAACAGCTCTTATGAAGAATAATTTTGCATTATGTATCAAGTGTCCATATTCTTTGTCAAAGTAATTTCTGATAATCTATCCTAAAATAAAATATTGGGAGGGGAATAAAAATATAAGAAAATGCTAGAAACACAAATGTTAAAATGAAAGGGAATGGTTAAATTTATGGAGGCTATATAATGGGAAAATGCTTGAAATGTCAAAAAACATGAAAAGTACAACATCAAATTGCATATGTTTTATTTATATGGCTGTATAAGAAAACCACATTTTTTTTTTTTTTGAGACAGAGTCTCACTTTGTTGCCCTGGCTAGAGAGAGTGCCATGGTGTCAGCCTAGCTCACAGCAACTTCAGACTCCTGGGCTCAAGCAATCCTACTGCCTCAGCCTCCCAAGTAGCTGGGACTACAGGCATGCGCCACCATGCCCAGCTAATTTTTTTCTATATTTTTAGCTGTCCAATTAATTTCTTTCTATTTTTGGTAGAGACGGGGTCTCGCTCTTGCTCAGGCTGGTCTCGAACTCCTGAGCTCAAACAATCCGCCCGCCTGGGCCTCCCAGAGTGCTAGGATTACAGGCGTGAGCCACCACGCCCAGCCAAGAAAACCAAATCTTTAATGGATATATACTACTTTTATGGTTAAAAATATCTACAATTTCTAACTTTCACTGTAGGCAGCTTTTTGCTTTGCATCCTTTTTGTAACTTTCTATTCCATCATTAGCTATGCAAGAAATACATGTCTGCTGAAGTTATATCTCTTTGTACAACAGCAACCTATACATTCTATAAAAGAGAACCAATAAGCCCAAATTCATCAGAAGTCTAAGTTCATTGCTATGATACTGCTTTTCTTCCAGGCATTTGGCAGTAACAATACAGCACAAGGCGACTTTATTTAGGCAAGTTAAATATTCATTAACTTAGATACGGACATTTGTTTTGGGATTCCTAAAGTTGTCAAATTTGGTCTCTACAGAAATTCTATGATGTAGTAGAACACTAAGCATATTGCAATGACTCCCATACAAGTTGAAAGCCTGAATTTGCAATTTCTATCAGTTTTTATATAAATTATTATCTACTTATTAATACCTATAATTTGGCAGTTATTTTAAGGGGCAAAATTGAAGCAAGTGTTTTTGGTAAATAGTTCCTTACAAGATACAGAAAATATTTAAAAACAATTTAGAATTCAATATTTATGTAAATATTCTTTTTAAAAAATAGGTCCAAAAGACTCAGCCCAGATCGGCTTTGAAGTTATATCAAGAATTAAGTCTACTTCATGCCAATGAGCTGATCCTCAACAGGGGCTGGTTTTGCCATTTGAGGAATGATAGCCACTGTGTCGTGTACACAAGAGAGCTGGATGGCATAGATAAAGTCTTTATCGTGGTTCTGAATTTTGGAGAATCGACACTGCTAAATCTACAGGAAATGATTTCAGATCTTCCCGTAAGACTGAGAATCACACTAAGTACCAATTCTACCTACAAAGGCAGTGAAGTTGATACAAGTGGCATTTATCTGAACAAGGGAGAGGGACTCATCCTTCAACACAACACGAAGAATCTCCTTCATCACCGAACAGCTTTCAGAGACAGATGCTTTGTTTCCAATCGCGCATGCTATTCCAGTGTATTAGACATACTGTACACCTTGTGTTAGGCACCTCTATGAAAGAGATGACACTGGCATTCTGCTGGTATTTTAAGCATTTGCAGTAGTTTCATGTATAGCATGCTGCTGGATAAACTTTATGAACAATCATTAATTCTCAGATATTTCTGTAGCTTGAATGTAACTGCTTTAGGAAAGGTTCTCAAGTGCTTTGAAAAAATGTTTGAAAGAAAATTATCACTTGTAGGAACTTGTAACTTTTTTGAGATAGCATCAATAACATGATAAAAACATGTTAGGACCCCAGATTTTTCAAAAGCTCTAATGAATTTTAATGTGAAGAATGTTATCTTTTTCCTTAAAATGCAGGCATAAAAATTGTAGGATGACTCACTGCCACTGTGTGTAAAAACATTCATTAGCAAAGAGGCGGGACATTGATTTGTAAACTGGTCAAAGAAAATCCCAGTGAAACAGACAAAATAAAGCTGTACTGATTGGATGGGAGGCCTAGAGTTCTGTCACCAATTCCTTCCTCCCTCCAGGTCCTTCTAAGGAGCATGATTTGAAAACTACTTTCCTAGGTTATGGGGCATGTGCATCAATGGAGAGAACAGTATAAGCATGTGAGATACAGACTAAGCAAAATTTTGATGGATAAACACGTTTAAAAAAATTATTAAATAACTTAAAAATCTTACTTTTGCTAATTCAATTGGAAATAAGACTATGAAGTATTTGACTGTTTCCAATTCCTAGTTGAACGTAGCGTTTCAGAATTTTAGAAATTTCTTAAGATCTTCAAAAACACTGGTGTTGTCAAGTCCAAGTTCCTCATACAGGAATTTAATTTGGGCTGTAATCTAAAAGAAACACATTTTAAAAATCAGATAGAATACCTCTGTGGTAAAACGCCGGTGTTTAAGCTTCACTTTGTCTACCCATCTTCACCTAACACTGAAGTCGGCAATTTATGGCAAGAATACTTTTATTCGGGACAGAGGTGGAAGGCTTTCAACAATTAAGACTCAAAGCTTTCTTTACCAGAGCTCACTTACCAAGTACAACAGAGAGCGCTTTCTCTCGATTGCTTCGGTGTCCCTCCCTCCCTTTGTGGGTCTCAGCCACAGACCAGACTTTTGTGAAGTAGCTTTGTCATAAACCCTGTGGCAACCACTGAAAACTTGAATATTAAATAAAAAGCATCTCTACTTGGGAATCTGTCAGCTGAGAGGGGCTTGATAACATACCTTTTTATGAGAATCCTCAATCACATGATTGCCTCCAGGCTGAATATCTAGAATAATATTGGGGGCCTGATAGCCTGAAAGAGTTAACATACAAAAACAATTAGAAGGTCTTTGGAAGATTGAGACTCATTTCTCCCCTCTCATCCTGAGTACTCTATTCAAATAAAAGTAAAGGAATAAAGGCAAAACCCACCAACAATAAAGAGATGGGAGGCGGCAAGCAGTAAAAGACAAATTTCTGAAGCAGGGAAAACAGGGAGGACCCAGGGGCTGAGGAAGCTGGATGGAAGGCACCACACGGAGAGGGCTGTGACCTGGAGACACCAACTGCAGCAATGAGTGGGAGTGCAAAATGGAGCTGAATACAGGGAGGCTGCTCACTTATATGTGGGTCCCCCTGCCCTTGAACTCACAATGTGTTGGCATCAGTTTCAAGGCGAAAAGGAGGAATTCTTATCTAATAAAATTGAAACAATATCTAGAGGAAATTAAAGCAGCTAGTTTGGGCACTGATGCTCCAAAGGAAAAACCTCACCATCTTGTCTTTTAGATTCCCAACAATAATGGCTCAATTAATATTGTTAAGTGAATGAATAATTGTATGATAGTACATCTACAAGTTATACTTGATATTTAAATTTACTTTTTTCTTTGTGTCCTGTATACCTTATTTTAATATTGTCCTTTGAGGTGAGGCAGTTAATATACATCAACATAGGAAAACAACTGTTTGTCTTAAATTCTGGACAGATGATTTGGTTGTAGCATGAAATGCGTAATATTACTCTGAGCTGTGTGCTGAGGGTGTTAGCCTGTTTGGCCAAGTTTTCTGCTTCTAGATGATCTCCTACCTTCACCCATGTCTTCAGTATGCTTCGTGATGGCTTCCTGGAGTTTCTTGGTGTAGTTCACAATTCCCTTTAGAGGTACACGTTCATCATTTTCATAAGCTGTTATGTGAATTGAAGGATAATGCTAGAAGAAAGTACATGTACAAAGAGTTTACATTATTCCTCACGGTCCCTCCCCGCTGTATAGACCATAAAAAACATTTATCTCCAATTTTTTCCTCTAAGTGCTAGGAGTTTTTTCTCACTTTATATTCTTGAGAGCACCTCAGTATTATAGTACTAGACTACTTATTGCCTGGAATAGCCTTTTCTTGACTAAAGAGACCTTATCTGATTTAGTAATTAAGGCATGAAAACTCTATTCCCCTGAGGTATTAAATTGAAACAAACATGGAACATGAGGAGAGATGGTACTGAAAGATGTCTAGGTATTACAAGTAGAAACATCTCTAAAGCCCTACTAATTTCTGCCTCTGCTCAAGTATCTTTTTAATATCTTCTCTATCACTTTAGGATCATATAACTGTTTTTCACTACCTGAGGCTTAATATTTTGATAGGGACAGTAACGTTTTATGTAGTTCTTGTGTTTTTCATCAGATGAAGGATTCCCCCATTCTTCTAATTCTTCTAATGTCAGAGGAAGTGAAGTATCCATCATGGTGTTGAGAACATCCAAGAAAGGTGCCTTAAAAAAAAAAAAAGCCAAAGAAACTTAGACTTCAAATGAAAGGTTGGTAAAAAGTTTCAGAAAAAGATTACACTTTATGAATATACATACTGATATGAGAGGAAACAGCTCAAGAAGCCATGTAGATTCCTAGGAGCCAGACTACTCAGTCCTGAACCAGGGCCTGTAATCTATAACATGCTTTTAAAGTATTCACACTCCTTAAATGACATTTATATAATAAGAAATGGTTTATCTTCTAATTTTATAATTTTTATTTTTAGTTTGGTGCCTTTTATTCATATATATTTTTTTTTATATGAAGTAATAAATGCTACTGCCTCTCACCCATTAGGACGGTTACTGTTAAAAAAAAAAAAACAGAAAATAACAAGTATTGACATAGATGTGGAGAAACTGGAACCCTTATGTACTGTTGGTTGGAGTGTAAAAGGGTACAGCTGCTATGGAAAACAGTATATCATTCCTCAAAAAATGAAACTTAGAATCAGCATACGATCTAGCAATTCCACTCCTAGGTCTATATCCCCCAAAATTGAAAGCAGGGTCTTGAAGAGGTATCTATATACCCATGTTCATAGCAGAATTATTCACGATAGCCAAAAGGTGAAAGCAACCCAAGTGTCCATCAATGGATGAATGAATATGCAAAATGTGATATATACATACAATGGAATATTATTCAGCCTTAAAAGGTAAGATATTCTAACACGTGCTACAATATGGATGAACCTCAAGGATATAACCTAAGTGAAATAAGCCAGCCACAAAAAGAAATTATTTTATATGCTTCCACTTAATGAGAGATACCTTGAGTAGTCAAATTCATAGAGACAGAAAGGAGGAAAGGGTGGTTTCCAGGGGCTGGGTAGGGGGAAGAAGGGAATGGAGAGCTATTTAATGGGTGCAGAGTTTTAGTTTTGCAAGATGAAAATCAACTTCTGGAGACTGACTGCACAACCATGTGAATGTATTTAATGCTACTGAACTGTTCACTTAAAAATGGTTAAGATGGTCAATTTTATGTTACTGTAACCACAATTAAAATTTTTTTAAAATTAAAAAAAGCCCCCAACAACAAAGAAAGCCTTTCTCACCAGCTGGACATTTTACATTAAAAGTAATAAATGCTAACTGAAGAAAATCTGGAAAATATCCAAGGTGAAAGAAGAAAAAACCACCCATTAGCTCATGACCAGGGTTAAAACATTTAATAAAACGGAGGCTCATTTTTCACTTAGCTTTATATTCTCAACATGCTTTTCAGATCTCCCTTATATTAACATTAACCAAGTATAGTGAGCATTTGCAATTCCTTTTGGCTGCCTAGCATCTGGACTCCTTTTCTGCATTTGAACACCCCCAGCATTATCAGACAGAGCTTGCCTCTCACTGTAGAGATCCTAAACGACAGACAGCACCTATCCCAGCTTTTCTTGCAGTCTGGGAGTAGCCACATGTGTGACTTAGGTCTATCAATCAGACACATGTGCTCCAAACTTTGCATGAGAAGTCAATGATTCAAAATAGTAGTGATCATGGAGAGTGTATTCTGGTAAAAGTGCCACAGCTCTATCTAGTTTCTAGAAGTAGCACTGGCAGTGTGTGAAGGGATCTGTGCTCAGTAGTGGCAGTAATAATAGCTTCACTGGGCCAATTCTACGTTTCTGGCTGTGCAGCCTCTAACACTGGTTCTGAACATACCCACCTTTCCCTAATACCCTTTACTAAATCCCTTTTCTGTTTAAATTAGAGTTTTTCGTGCTTTTAATTAACTTTGACTCATACGTGAATCTCCCATTGTTGGATATTTAGGTTGTCTTCAATTATTCACCCTAATAAGTAATCTGGGATAAATATCTTACACAAACATTTCTGATTATTTCCTTTCTAATTTCTAAAAATCAAGAGTTACTTGTGTTTTCTTTATATTGTAAATAATCCTGCCATTATTATCTTTGTACATAGGTCTTTTTCCTCCATACTCAGTATCTCTATTTTTTAAAAAATAGATTTATAGATTAGGGCCATTTAAAACTTAATTACTTATACTTAATACAAGCCCACAGTGTATACCCCTCACCTTCAAAATAAAAAAAAAAATCCTGAAAATTACTCTCTTCCAGCTCAGCCATCATTTCCCACAGTATCTAACCAGGTAGCTGGAGAATGACACAGGTGAAACCAACTTCTATAATCTAACTTCATAATTTTGGACACCAGGAAAAGACTATAGCATATTTTCAGAACAGGATAAGATATTTCAATTAAAGTACAGAAGAACTATGCCCAAAAGACCATTAAGAATAGAGTATCTTGGCTGGGCGTGGTGGCTCATGCCTGTAATCCCTACACTTTGGGGAGGCTTAGGCAGGAGGATCGCTTGAGGCCAGGAGTTTGAGGTTACAGTGAGCTATGGTCAGACCACAGCACTCTAGGCTGGGCAACAGAGAAAGACCCTGTCTCAAAAAAAGAAAAAAAAGGGAGATCTAAAAATAGAGAGCCCCTACATTCAGGACTGAAATGTTGATGGGAAGTAGACTGTCAAATTGCCTAGGAGTGAGAAGATTCAGTGCATTCCAGAGTCATAATAGGTTCTAGCTGACCTCATGGAACTGTGAGACATATGCTTCTACTCTTTTCTACCAATTCTAAATATTATTACAAATAAAAAATGACTAATGGGAATAGTCATTAATATTTTTCAGTGGAAATCCTTAAAAATTAATAAAAAGAACACTGCCACAGAAGAGTAAGAGTAAATAGCTGGATTAAAATAACTTTAGATGTTCTCCTAGAGCTACAATTCTGTGTTTAAAACTTAAAAGCTTTATCAAACTCCTATGCTATGGTAAAACTATAACAAAAAAATATTTTTAAAGCTGCCTCTGGCTTCCCACCTCCCCCACTCTGTAAACAGTAGAGACAAGAGCGTACTCACCTCCAAAGTCACCGCCCTCAGGAGCGCTGGATTAGAATTACACAATGCTCCCACTAGCACCCCTCCAGCACTGAAAGCAGTCAGGGATGTTAGACTTGGCTGAGAAAAGCCTTGGCCATGAAGCGTCTTAATGCAAGCCTCTAAGTCTGCAAGGCCATTGAGTTTTTTAGTTAGGCGGCCATCAGCGTGCCACTGGAGGCCTAACTCACCACCACCCCTGAAATTAAAGGGCAAAAAAGTTTAATGGAAAAATGTTAATGATGTAGGCTGGAGTCAGCAAACTACACCTGGAGGTCTGTTTCTGTATGGCCCTAGAGCTAACAATGGTTTTTACTTTTTAAAGGTTGGGAGAAAACAACAAGGATTATGCAACAGAGACTGTATGTGGCCTGCAAAGTCTAAAGTGTTTACTATCTAGTTCTTTAGAGGAAAAGTCTGCCAATCCCTGATATAGACAATCAAAAATTGATTCAACAAATATGTTTTGAGTGCCTGCCTACTATTTATCAGGGATTATGCTAAGTGCAGACCTTAAAAATATAAACAATCAAAAAATCCCCTGCCCTGGAAATCTTAATTTTGTGGGGAAAGACAACAAAGAGTTACTAAGCAATGTGGTCCCTGCTATAATACAGGAGTATTCAAGGTGTTACAGAAGCAGAGGAAAGAATATCCATCTGTCAGGTTAGAGGTACATACAGAGTCAGGAACACAAATGCCCAGACCGAGATGTGAAGGAAGAACTTGAGTTTCCAGGAGGGCAAAGAAAGGGAAGGCATGAAGACACAGATACAACGCAGCAGGTGCAAGGGCAAGGCGGTAACAGAGCATGTCACTTTACAGGACATGATGATAAATGCTACTTCAGAGACAAGCCAGATCATCATTAGGAGTACTATACTGAGGAATCTAGAGTTTGTTCTGGAGATGGGGAGTTGGAGAAGGATTTTAAGCAGAAACATAAAATTTGAGTCTTGAAAACAGCTAAGATAAAATGGAAGTTTTTGGGGGGGAGGGTTCAGGAGAAGGGATGAAAATCTTAAAATTTTTAGTTTTTTATTTATTTTTTTAGAGATGGAATCTTGCTATGTTGCCCAGGCTGGTCTTGAACTCCTGGGCTCAAATGATCCTCCCGCCTCAGCATCCTGAGTAATTGGGATTACCGGCGCACACCACCATGTGCGGCTTTACAATGTAAGTTAAATGGAAAAAAGGAGTTCAGCTTGAGAAGCTGCTTAAACCTAAACTCAAGAGAATTAAATGGAAATAATAATGTTACTAAATAAGTACAGAGACTGGTACATCTATTCAAAAATCCTAAAAATCTACTTTTGCTTTTTTTATCAACAAATTTGTTACAGAATCAAGCTCTACCACCACAGGTTTAGGAATACATAAATCCAACAATGCAAGTGAGAAAATAAGCTTTTGCTGCCTGATATATTGTGATTCTAAATATCTGTCACAATGCTCTAGCACTCACATGCTAGGTAAAAATGTACTCACTCACCGAACGTGGCAATACGCTAATATCCACCCATCGTCCACTAACACTCGCCTCTCAGGTCTGAAATTCATTTTCAAATCCATTCCATAAGCTCCATAGACATGTACCAAGAGAGGTTTCTTCTGCAAGTCCTCAGAGTCCGTTTTGTGGAAAACAGTCATTGGCACTAATTTTCCATCCTGGAAATGAAGAATTACTATGCATGTAAAGAAGAGTCTTTTAAAACAGTTTTATCCCCAATTTAAAACACACTGAAGATTACTGCCCCCACCCTTATGTGCTACCTATTGATGTTGAGCACAAATTTGTTTAAGACAAAAGCATTATGGTCTCCAAAAATACAATACGGTCTTCATTTCAGCTACTTTGCTACAGTCCTGGCTATAGTATTAACCAGAAAAAAGCAGCAAGGCTGGCTGCTCTTTTATTAAATACAGCTTTTCATGATAGTAATGGAATTTTAAGGAGTTCTTCACTACCCACTATCACTGTAATTTTTAAAATTTTAGGTCAAGCCAAAATACCTATTAAGGTTAGAAATCCTAGTTTAGAATTCTTCCAATGCCTAGGGCTAGATACTGTCATTTCTCATCTTTGAGTATTTACAAATATGCTGACTAAAGAAGTCTTGCCAGCTCAATTTTGTCTCCTATTGTCAGAATTCTCAACTATTAGGACCTGAAATGTCTTACTGACCTTACTGATATCTACCCATCTCCTCTACGAAGGCCTATTTAACTTTTTTTAAAAAAATTTTTTAATTATTATGGTTACATAATAGTTGTATGTATTTATAGGGTACATGTGATATTTTGATACAGGCATACAATGCGTATTAATGAAATCAGGGTAATTGAGGCATCTATTACCTCAAGCATTTATCATTTTTCCTTGTGTTAGGAACATTCCAATTCTACTCCTTTAGTTATTTTAAAGTATACCTTAACTTACTGTTAACTATAGTCACTTTGTTGTACTATCAAATATTCTTCATTGTATCTAACTATATTTTTGCACCCATTAACCATCCCCACTTTATCCCCCTCTCCCTGCTACCCTTCTTAGCCTCTAGTAAGCATCATTATACTCTCTGTCTCCATGAGATCCACTGTTTTAATATTTAGCTCCCACATACGAGTGAGAATATATATGCAAGATTTGTCTTTCTGTGCTTGGCTTATTTCACTTAACATAATATTCTCCAGTTCCATCCACGTGTTGCAAATGGCAGGATTTCATTATTTTTTATGACTATATGATATTCCATTGTGTGTATGTACCATAATTTCTTTATCCATTCATCCACTGATGGACATTTAGGTTGATTGCAAATCTTGGCTATTCTGAATAGTGTTGCAATAAACATGGCAGTGTAGACATCTTTTCCATACACTGATTTCCTTTCTTTTCTACATATACACAGAGGCCTATTTACCTTTATTTAAAAAAAAATTTTAAAGTGGTTTAAGTTTTTAAAATTTTAACATTTAAGTTACTTTTAGCTCATCTAACTATTCCCCAAGTGTAGCTCAAACTCATCAATCCCAGTTGATTGAAACTAGGCACCCTCTGGACAAAACTCAGACAACTCAAAGTACTTCTGATTTTCCTTTCATAGAAAAAGGGTGAAGAAGTTGGTTCTCACTCTGCTTTAAGAAACTAATGAAATAGCCCTAGTTTACATAAGGAAATAATATAATCAACCAACTCTCCATACATTTTTCATCCTCATTTTGAAGTCTTCATTTTGGGGCAATAAATAGAGACATCATAGTGTTATCAAATAAGGAGGAAATCTTTCTCTCATAATTCTTTATCATACCCAACTTGTTAAGACAGCATAAGTGAATTTTCACTTCTCAGTAAGATTCATTCTTATAAAACCTGATGTAGATTAATTTCTATAAACAATCTTGGTCTTCTCCCTCCTCCACCCTGCTTCTTCCTCAACTTCAATTATACAATCAGAAAAACTTGCTGGTTGAAAACTTGTGAAAGGAAGAGGTAAAGATGATCGCTAGTCCTGTGATGGGCTGGACCCGAGTGAACCAGCAGTGCAAAAGTGCCCGTGGAAATGTACCCAGCTTCCAGGTAGCAGCTGCTTCCCTCCTCCCTGTGAAGAATCCCTTGGCTCTCTAAGAACTTAGCTTAACCATTCTTTCCATTTGGGGTCCAATAGTTACAACATTTTGGTAGACTGGTATAATCTTATGTTTGTAAAACTAAACAATACCTAAAAGTATATATTTTGTTCACAAAAAAATCTAGAAGGTAAAAATAATATTACTTAAGATATTAAAAGAACATCAATGAATTAAAGAAAAAATTCATAAAAATAAAGGCTTGTGTTGAAATTTATTCTTTGCAGTGTGAAACTACCTAATGTATGATATGCTAAGGTCTGAAAATTCCTTAAATTCAAGGCTACAGTTTATGTATTAATTTGTTCCCTACTTGCATAAATTTGTAAATTCTGTATATTGAGTATATCTGGAATAGGGATATCTGTTATCTCCTTTTCTATGTGTCCTCTTTCTCCACTCCTCCCCCTGCCAATCTTCCCTCTTTTACTCCATTTTGGCCATTCTGGCCTCCTGTATACTTCTTGAACTGTATCATTTCTTCCCAAATTCGGGGCCTCTACACAAAATGGAATCCCTTGTCCCCTTTCCGGCCTACTCTTAATCGCCCTAGAGGTCTTATCAGAGACATCACTTCCTCAAAGAAACCTTTCCTGATCTTTTCAGGCTAGGTATGGTCCCTTTGCCATATGCTTCCACTGTACTCAGTACATCTTCCTTTGCAGCAACCAGTGTATCGGTAATGACTTCTTCAATGTCTGTCATTTTCCCTGCTAGATGTAAGCCTCATGAGGCAGGGACTGTATTAGTCTAGTTCACTCTAGTCAACTGCTTACCACCTTCACAATTTTTGCCGTAACTGTGTACGAACTCTATTTACTTGATTTTTTCTTTAAATCAACTTTTTATTTATTTATTTATTTTTTGAGACAGAGTCTCACTCTGTTGTCCAGGCTGGAGTGCGTGGCATCAGCCTAGCTCACAGCAACCTTAAACTCCTGGGCTCAAGCGATCCTCCTGCCTCAGCCTCCCGAGTACCTGGGACCATAGGCATGTGCCACCATGCCCGGCTAGTTTTTTCTATATATATATTTTTAGTTGTCCAGATAATTTCTTTCTATTTTTTAGTAGAGACGGGGTCTTGCTCTTGCTCAGGCTGGTCTTGAGCTCCTGACCTTGAGTGATCCACCCGTCTCGGCCTCCCAGAGTGCTAGGATTATAGGCGTGAGCCACCGCGCCCGGCCTAAATCAACTTTTTAAACTCAGACATGAATGATATGTGGAAAAAAGGGCTTGACGGGCCAGTTATAAATTTTCTAATCCATGTTAAAATGAATGCATAAGTATTTAAAGTTAAAAAATATCCATGTATTCCCTAAAATCTCTTGGGTCTTATTGTGGTATAAGAGAAGCTTAGGAAACTATGCTAATGTAACCCCAACAACTGCTCAGTATCTGGCAAACAGTATGCTTTCAGCAAACCGGAGCTGAAAGTGGAGATTACAAAGACCTACCTTGCTTTTGGCTTCTATACGCAAGACACGACTAGTCTTTGTGATCAGGTCTTCATGCCCAGTTTCCTCAAACAGTTTGCTTTCTGCAAACTTATATGTGTAATATTTTGGGGGACGTATTGGAGAACAAAGCTGAAAGGCGCAGTTCTTTGGGTCATAATTTGAATCCATTATGAATCCACAGGCCCAAGGAGGGAGCTAAAGAAATAAAACAGTTGTTTTTACTCTTTATCTAGATACTAAGTATTATATTATTAATTAAATTTCTGAGTCCACTCCAGACAAGATGATGTGGACATCTAGTTTACTTTCTATTATCACATTATGCCTCATTTAACGATTACTTTATCACAACAAAATATATTTCAAGTAAAAAACAAACTCTATGTTAATGACCAATAAAATAAAAAATTATAGGAAAATGATTTAGCATGATTCTAGATTTATACGAAATAGCTTTAACATAAAAGTTTATTTTGGGGTACAAGCTTGGCAATAAAATAGCAAAATGGTTAAGAATAAGAGCAAATCAAATAGTAATTCTAGAACACAGTGACATCTCCAAGATCTCCATTCTCACGGAACATGAAATCTCTCGCATGCGTGTGTTTTTAATAATTTACCCACAGTCCTTACCCTGCTGCCTGGACAGCTGCAGTGATGACAGTTATTATTCCGGAGCTACAAATGGGCTCAGCAGCACAGAAGCATTGACAATCTGTCTCTAACTTTAGCTCCCAGGCTAACCGTTGTGCAGAACAAAACCTTTCCTGGCACATCTACTCTGAGAGACTCGCAGCTATTATGCTTAAGATTCTTAACTTTAAGAAAAAAGGAAAGGAATCAAATTTATTCTCTTAGAGCAGCAGGGTCCAGCTTCAAGCCTTCCACTAACATCTCTCTACACCTTTTAAAGAACTCTGGTAAGCGGGTTGACAGAGGGTTAGAAATGGTACTGAAAGTCAGAACATTAAAAGAAAATTGCCTTTCTTTTTTCCTGAGTAATTGTAGAAAGAGCAAATTCCTTAGAAAATCAGAGGCCCAGCAACATGACTGGTGGGCACTGCTGAAAAAGGGTAGATGGGGGATGTGTGCATAAAGAGTGTACTATTTCACCTGCAGAAACGACAGCCAAAGAGTTTATGTTCTCTGAACAAATTTCTTCTAATTAACCCAAAGCATCTATTTTCTTGAAACACTAATAAAGGCACACATTTGCAGTGTCTGAGTTCCTAATTTATTCTCCTTAGACTGAGTATTACTTTAAAGGAAAATTTGTCTATTCTAATGTAAGATATAACTAGAGAAAAAAAGTGTAAACATGTAAATTGATAAATCTGGTAGCGTAACTGTAAGTGAGCAAACTAAGACCTGAGAGGTTGAAGCATTGCTGCGAACCTCATAAGCAGGCCTCGGAGTGAAGGTACAAGTTTCCTGAACCCACAGGCACACGTTTCTCTGCCCTTTGGTGAGACTTCAAGACAGTTTTCACGTGACCCATGTAGTAAACTGTCTTAGCTTTAGAACAAGGGCTTCCAATAAATCAAAAAGTCTTTTGGGTGTTTTTCCAAAACTAAGAGGACCAAGGTTAAAGTTTTAATCGTAACAAAAACCACTGTAAGGCTCCGGATTTTTTAAAGTTTGTCCAGTTGATGCATAAATACGTATTAACTATCTTAAGGATATCTTAAGCCACATTTCCTATTGCGACAAACCTGCAGTGTATCTGTGTATATTAATGAACAGCACCCGAAAATAAGTTGGCCAGGTGATACAGATATCCCTTAAATATCTGACAGAAACAGATTCAATTTAACATTACCAGCAAACTACAGTCGTTTCATTGAAAGAATGATTAAGACATACATGCTGAAAGAAAATGGGCCTGGGGATGCAGACTCCTCCTCTAAATAAAATAAATGTTAGCACAGAGCAAAAATGTCCCAATTTGCTTCAATTAAATATCATAACTTCTTTTTGTGGGGGAAAAAAGCTACCAGAAAATATTATAGTGATGATATGATGACCAAGGATAGGAGCCAAATATATGGAAGGTTTTACATTTCTACTGCTTTTTTTGAACTTTTTTGAGTTCAAAAAGATCTTTTAGTCGAGTGCCTACTAGGCAGAGATGTTACATATAGAAATACTATATAATGCACTCATGGTTTGGTTAAAGATTTTTGTCCTTTGCATGTGGTACTGTCTATGGATGTTAATCAATGTTATCCAGGTTCATGAAAAGGTCTGATCTATAAAATTCTCTATAAGTAATACCTGGAATATAATATGGTATTTGATTCCATTTGATGATGACATAGAACATTACAAAAGGCATAATAGGTACTATAGTTTGGGAAGAGTCAAGAAATGAAAAGATATAGCTGCAGTCCCCAACCCTGGGGTTGCAGACCAGTACCAGTCTGTGGCCTGTTAGGGACCAGGCTGCAGAGCACCCCCTCACCCGCTCATGAAACTTAGGAATGGGGGTGAGGGAGTGCACAGCAGGAGGTGAACTCTGGGTGAGGGAGTAAAGCTTCATCTATACAGCTGCTCCCCATTGCTCGAATCACTGCCTGAGCTCCGCCTCCTCCCCTCCCCTGTCCTGTCTGTGGAAAAATTGTTTTCCATGAAACAGGTCCCCAGTGCCAAAAAGGTTGGGGACTGCTGAGATAGAGGGTATAGAATAAATTAAAGACATGATATTTATTCTAATGGAAGTTAAACCATGGAAACTAAAGCGTATCTTTAAAATAGGAATACTTACAAAAAATGTAAAAGGTCCTATTTACTTAGAAGTCACGTCATATTATAGCAGAGTAAACTTTATATGACATTCCTAATTTTCTTGACACAGAATTTTGTTGTAATAAATGCTTACTAGAAATTATACATTCTCTCTCATCCCTATTCATATAGATCGCACTAAGGATAGATGCTCTGCCTGTGTTCCAATTAAAGATGTCTGAATTTGGGATCAATTAGCAAGTGAAAAGAAATACTCTGAATCCATCAGATGAAAACAATAAGAAAATCCCTGAAGTCAATCACCATTTATGTTTTAGGATACCTATACATAGGAGACTGGACATTATATTCGATAATTTGATTTTAGGGATTAACTGGAGAATTTCAGTTATTTTAGGCTCTCGTTATTTCTTATTTAAACCAGTATAACAATCTCGAAACTAGTTTCCGTGCCCCTTGTCTTTTTGCTTCAGTCTACCCTAATATGGCTGCCAGATAACCATATCGAATATAGATAGCTTCACTCCCAAACCACTGCCCTGCTCACAAACTTGAAATGTTTCCCCTTCGCAATTTATGCATATATTCCTCATACCAACAGTCAAAAACCATCAAATCATATCTTTACCCCCCAGAAATGTATTCTGCTTCAATAAAATGGAATTATTAGCAGTTTCCTGAACACTTTCTGAACTTCTCCAGCACAGAGCTTTGTTTGATGGCTTTCTCATCCTGGAATACCACATCCCTCCTCACCTGTCAAAATCCTATCTATCTTCATTGGTTTGTTTCAAATTGAACCAACTTGACCAAAAGCTTTCCTAAGCCTTCTTTCTCTCTTTTGAGCCCCACAGCATATTTTGTTTTTGATACTACTTATTTAAATCCACATTATACTTAATCTTTGTGTACTTGTATAATCTTATGATAAACCGTATCTTCCGTAAGAATAGATACCTTGTCTTATTATCTTTCCACTCCATAATGCCCAATACAGCATTTTGCACGTAGAAATTCGATAAACAGTCACTAAGTTGACAGGAATTACATCTTAACAAGAATTTTGACAATATTGGAGTTAGAGAGATATAAGTGGTCTACATTGCTTGCTGGTCAGTTGGCTCAATAACTCTTCATATCAAGCACCATGGAGGCATCCTCTTCCCTTCGTGCCTGCTACCTTAACTTATATGTGAATGCTGCTTTAATACTGGACAATAAGGTTGCCATTCACCAATTTTAGCAAGTTCACTTGTGGAGGCAGATTATCCTTCCTGGCACCCACAGGCAGTATCAAGTAGTCAGCCTGCCAGGCAGACGTGCCACCATCTGTGCTGCTGTGGAGACCACTGCCACACCCACATTGAAAGAAACCAAACTGACCCCCTCACATTCCACATGGATAAGAAAACTGGCAAAGAGAAGACGATGTAGCCACAAGCATACAGTGGCCAAAACACAATGGATGTGACTACTATCCCTACTGGGGATGTGGGATGGGGAAGCTTAGCAGTAGGTGGTTAGGCTCTAGTTGCCAAGTTGGCCTGACTTATTGCTATACCTAAAATTGTAGAGACATATAAAAAGAGAATATAATGGCACTTTACTTCTGAAGTCCATGCTGTAAGAGAGTATTTAAAGGAAAACTGCATTAAAAGCAAGGTCCTCCAAGTGACTCTAAAATAAACTTCCTAAACCTGATAAAGCATGAGCAAGTATGCTAAATTCCATTTAAATTAAATTCCTTTTAAGAAAAAGAACATTGCTATTATTCAAAATTTAATGTTCTGTTAAGCAAAACTGCATATATATTTTGATTAACAGTATTATCTTTTGAAAATTAAATATACCTTTAGAGACCGAACTGAATCATCTGCCAGACCAATCACATTAACATAAAGTAGATTGCTGTGCTTCAGGAACAGAACACAGTGATCCTTAAACATGTCCATGTCTATAACTTTGGTATTTCTCTTCATTGTGAAAAACAAATCCCAATTCATAATTGCAGGGGTATCAGCTGCTGTTCTCATTAGCTGTACAGAACAAAGTTAGAAGAGATCTAGGTAACAAAACATGAAGGCTATAGCATCCAGAGATGAAATCACAGAAAACTAGACTATACTAGTCTTCACTATTTCATGAACAGCTGAAGGAACTAACCGCATCAGGGATAAAGTGTGACTATCATCACATGGATGAGCCCAGGCTAGCCTGCTGGATGATCAGACACTATGACCCAGTGCTTAGCTGACAGCTGACCACTGGACATTCAAGTGAGGCAATGACAGCCAGCTGACTATGGATGCCTGAGTTAGCCTAACTGACACCAGCAGAACTGCTTCGCTGAGATCAATCCAAATTGCCAACTCACAAAAATCACAAATTTATAAAACTGTTCTTTTAAGCCACTAAGTTTGGCTTTGATACATATAATCAGGATAGAATATGTTTTATTTACTAACCTCTTAGACACAATTAAAATACATAGAGGCATTATTAGTTCTAAGAGAAGAGAAATGGGATTGGTATGCATAGGAAGCTAGCATCAATTTCTACACTTTAATAAAAGCCTACAAAACAATGAACTCTTAGAGCAAGAGTCAGCCCAAATGGGGACAAGGAGAATTCAGGATTACCTTGAATTCTGTAGGCTCTCCAACATTAGTGAGAATGTATAATTCATCATCTCTGTGTTCAACATAGTAAAGGACCCCACGTATTCGCTTCTGGATAAGTACTGGTGGGTCCCAAGGACTCAGGCCATCTATTAACCACACTTCAGAAGTGGTCTTGTTCATAATATTCATGGTGAGGAAACGACTGTCTTTTGTAAGATAAAGGAAAATAAAGTAGCTAGACAGAGAGAGAGAAACATGAGAGCCCAGTAAATTTCAGTTGCATGCTATCTTGTTAATGACATTATCTTAGAGGTAGTCAGTAAACACGTTAATTTTTTTTTTTTTTTTTAGTTGTACAGCCCAGCAAGCTGAGAAAGTAAACATGCTAATTTATAATGCAGAAAGAAAATAAAAATAATTCCTTAGTGAATATTGTTTGTAAATTTAACAACTGGCTATTATTTTCCTTATTTCCACCACAGAGGCAAAATCATTTATTTCTAACATTTTATCATAAACATTTCTCAAACACACAGAAAAGTTGAAAGAACTGTAAAGCGAACACCCATATACCTACCATCTAGATTCTATCATTGCTAACATTTTGCTGTATTTCCTTTACCACATATCTATGCATTCATTGATTTATCTTTATGTGGATGCATTTCAAGGTACACTATAGACATCATCTCTCACTTTATCACATTAATACATAATGTGGCTTTTTGCTGAGAGAAGAAATAAACTTTCCAGAGGAGATATGAAATAATAGGGAAGAAAAGGGACACAAAGCTTATTCTTGTTGTGTTCTTTCTCTGTATGTGTATTGTATTTTTCCTCCCCTTTCTCCCAGTTTTACAATAAAATAGAATGATGTGAGGAAAAACCCTCACAATATCACTAACTTAACACATTTAAAAGATGAACTATTTTACTTTTTCTACCTTTCCTTCTAAGGTTTATTTACATTTCATGCATGTCTTTAAAAAGAATTATAATATAGATACAATTTTTGATTCTGCATTTATTTCACATAATAGCAATATTCCCCCTATATTAGTTAAAAGTCTTTATGATTATTATTTTTAATGGCTACCTAATATTACATCAGGTTGAATTATAATTCTTAAAAATTCAGATTTTAATGTTTCATTATAATAAAGAATATAACCTTCCTTGACTTTTGTAATTATTTCCTTAGGACAAATTCTTAGGAATGGAAATACTAATTTAATGATTGAGAGTATTTTTATGACTTGATAAATATAACCAAATAATATTCTAAGAGCATGGTACTACTGACATACTGGGTGGCTTTAAAGGCTATATTCACATTTCTCCTTACTATAAAGTAATCTATACTGAAGATACTCAAAACTGTCAAGAAGCACGATAACCCTGAATCCCTTTGCCCAGAGATAAGCACTGCTTATATTTTGGTACAATTTCTTCTGTATTGGATCACATTACCATGTTTATTTGCCAACTGTATTTCTTTTGTGAAATGTCTGTGTCCATTTTAAACTTGTAATGTGTTTAAATTATTCGTATATAAATAGCTCTTTACAAATTAAAGGTATTAATTTGTCTTTTTGTTGAAAATACTTTCCTCCATTATGCTGTCTAGATTTTAATTTATTTGCTTAGAAGAAACGGCTTATCCAAGATTAACCAGACAATATGTGGAAGAAATGACTAAAACCACTTGCCAGATAGACTAGAAGGAGTCATTCCAGGCTAATTCCATTTGTTACATGAGGATTTAGGTTCTGCCACAAAGGAAGAGCAGTGGCTGAAGAGTTAGCTGTACAATTTCATTTAATTCTTTAACTGTCTGTGGACTTCAACAGACAGATTTCTAAAAAAGTTAAAGCAGTACCTCTCAAATTCCTCTTACTTGAACTTTCTAAACTATCAAGTGTTTGGTGTGGCTTAATACGTTCAAGGTTACGCAGAGCCTGCCTCACTGGAATCTCTGGGGTTTGGATCCCCAGAGTCTTCGGTGACCAGGCTGCCTCCCAGGCTTTCCTTATTTAGCTCTGTTCCTGGTACCTGGTGGTAGGACCACACTGTAAATTGTACACTGAATAATAGCATTTGCACCAGAAAAAAATATTTTTTGTGGGGGAGGGTTGTTTTTCAGTAACTTAAAAATTAGGTCTTTTAATTCTGTCTAGATCTTTCCCTTCAGAATCTATATAATGCTGCTTTCCTAATAATGTGTTAATTAAATGGCTCTGGAAATATTTGAAAATGGAAGAACTGATATTCAAAATGTACCAATCTTTAAGAACAGAATAGCAGGCATTTTCCCAAAACAAGATTTTTGGAGGCACTCTGATATCAAAATAGAAAACTAGCACGGAACAACCAAATTTACTGAAGTACTGTAAACAAAGTAGATGAAGAACCTGGCTGGTGGGGGCTCTTTCTGGGCACATTTTTAACAAAATCTTTTTCAAAATCAGGTACCCAGAACTTTTTAAATAAATTATAAAGTCAGGAAGTGAACTTTACCTATGGATTAGTTTTATGGGCTGGAATAATATAATAATGTAATTTCTCTACCTCTATTTTTTAATATAAACTGAAGATTGTACAAGATTTTCTTTAAGGTCTTTTTCAGCTCTGAGATTTTTATGAAATGAAGGGTTAGTTTTCTTGTTTTGGGTACCAATGTCACCATCATAGATTTAAGATTAAATTCTACTTTTTTCCTTAGAAAATTTATTCAGACATTGTTCAAACTACACTGTTAAATGACATATGAGGTGACAGGACTCTCGTAGTAAGGCAAAATTTGTTTGTCATATATCATTTGGAGAAGTATATCTGGGTAAGACTCAAGAGATTTTGTAGGATAAATTTATCATCATTTCCTCCCATGCCTGGTTAAGTGGCTATGAGCCCTATAATTTATAAGGAATTATAGAAAATTAGTTTTAAGGAAGAGTTACCAAAGAGTACTGGAAAACATAAATTTCAAAGGCCCATGGACATCATGTCTCAAAGCAAAGCAATTTAAAATTCAGATAATCCATATGAAATGAGTAGTGAGTGAATTCTGTGCAAATGACACTATGGTATTCTAGTTATGACTTATGAGAGATTTATAATTGCTGTATGGCAACTCTATTAAGTGTTTTAACAATTCTTCTCATGCATCACAGTCCAGAGAGAATATTAAACTCAGCATTTGCAGTTTAATGATGTATCTGTGTTTACTCTGGAGTATGAACATAATCAGACTCCAAGTTTGAATACAAACAACTAATAAAAGAATGATCATCTTAGCCTTATACCTCGTTCCAAAAAAAATCAACATTTTAAGTCAACCAAGATCAGCCCTTTAAATAACTGGAAAAATTATTCTAGAGAAAAAGATTTAATTGAATCATTCCAGTACCTCGGGTCTTTTTCTGTGTAAAAACGTTCATTACGTTTATTATCACCAAAAGTGGCTCGATATACATCATGACAACGAAGGTTCCTCTGGAAGGTGTAGAATAAAACATCTTCTTCTTCTTCATCCTTTACCCATTCTGAAAGAAAATAATTAAAGAATTATACATAGCCACCAGTATACAGTTAGAAAAAAGAGGCACAGCACATTCTAATTTTGAGCGCCAAAGATAAGAGATGTGCAAGTCTATCCCCTAGAAATCGAAATATAACATAGGTTTGACTGTTATCTAACCTGTGTTATGTATAAGCCAGAGAACTTTCCACGGAATAAAACACTACTACCTCAGTTCTAAGTTTTTAAATAGTTATCAGTCTTAGTGTACTCAAATTTTTAAATAAGAGTTAAATGTTCAACATTTAAGAATGAAGTTGGTAAAGTCACATTTGCTTTCAGGAGATGACTTGTATCTAAATCTACAACTTGAAACTTGAAGTCTAAAAAGATATTGCATCTTTCTCTCATGCCTGAATCTTTTCTGTCTGCCTTCAAGCCACAGGATATCTCCAATGACTAAATACATTTTAATGCTGGTTCTTGATCTCACTAGAAGCTGTAAATGGAAGTTTACGCACAATTCATCATGACTACCACTTTGTTGACAGTGATTGTAAGTCAAAATTTTAGAGGTTAGATTGTACAAAATGTCTTAGTATCCATTAGATAGGGTATAATTTCAATTCATTGCTAAAGTATTTAAATAATGGAGAAAATGATGGCAGAAAATAAAAAGGAAGGACTCTCTTTCATTTACATAGCCAAAAAATAATTTCAAAAGTATGGGAAATTCTCTTACTATTGTCTTTTCAACACAGAAGACTATTTCAGTTGTTGGCTTACCAAAACTGGACACATTTGGGAAAGAAGCTTCCATTACAGGCTGATCACTGAGCTTCACGACTATACAGGTAGATGCTTCAGAATCCTCAGTTCTTATCTTGGCAGCCACATATTTTTCATCCGGAGCAACTCTGATACAATCAATGAAGGGCTGGTCTAACTTTAGTTCCTCCAGATTGAATAAAACTTCATAATTATCATTGTCTGCTGCATAAAGAAAAATATATGAAACAGATAATTCCACAAGATGTTCCTTTTTGTTTGTTTGGTCTTTTTTGAAACAGGGCCTTGCTCTGTCACCCAGCCTGAAGTACAGTGGCATGATCATAGCTCACCATACCCTCAAGCTCCTAAGCTCAAGTGATCCTCCTGACTCAGCTTCCTGAGTAGCCAGGACTACAGGTGTGTGTCACCAGGCCTCGCTAATTTTTCTTATTTTTTATAGAGATAGGCTTTACTATTTGTCCAGGCTGCTCTCAAACTTCTGGCCTCAAGCATTTCTCCTGCCTTGGGCTCCCAAAAGTGCTGGAATTACAGGTGCCAGCCACCACGCCCAGCCCCATAAGATATACTTAAAAAAATTTTAAACTGTAATTTCAATGTTTTAAGTTAGCACTCACATTATATAAGAGGCCATATTCTAGCTTCCTTCAAAAATGATGGCAGCTTGACTTGCACATAAACTGGCATAAGTTATTTAATATTATCTTATGCTATTCAGTATTATTCTATGCATCAATCTATGAGTTATTTGATATTATTATAGTCTAGTATTTACAGACTACATAGAACCTAGAATATAAGAGAATAAAAATGACATTAAATAATATATGTAAAACGCCTAGCACAGTACCTGAAGCATAGTAGATGCTCAAAAAATGCTGGATCCCATTTTCATTCTCCCTGCATAAACTTTTGAGTGTAATTGTTAACTATATTTTAGCAAACCCAGTTATTAAAAACTAGTCATTCAAAAAAAAAAAGAAAATTCAGAAATAACTTTCAAAAAATATTTTCTATACTTTTGAGAAATATCAAATTTCCTATAAAAAATGTGAAATCTGAAAAATTGGAGCATGTTAAAAGGAAAAATCGTGGTGTACCTTCTTCATCTTTGCAACGAACCAAGCAGCAACCTTCTTGATAATAAACGAAACCACCATGTTTAATCTGACAATGAAAAGAAATGAATGGTTTGTTTAATAATAATTTGATTAACCTTTTAATTGTCTGACTATTCAAAATGAAGAAGAAATGAGATCTCATATAAAAAATAGACCTGTTAAAGTATAATAATGAACACATATGAAATCTAAAATGGACCACTTTTTACAATATAGTTGGTAAGATATGGTTTTCATATATTCATGATCACTAGAGAGGTTTCTAATACATAAATACAAGAGAAAATAAAGAAAGGGTATAACAAACCCTATGTCAGTTTTCAGGACTGTACAAATCACTTCAGCTATATTTTGGAAACATCTGATATCTGCTTTTTGTTTTTTTGAGATAGAGTCTTACTCTGTTGCCCAGACTAGACTGCTGTGGCATCACCCTAGCTCACAGCAACCTCAAGCTCCTGGACTCAAGCGATCCTTCTGCCTCAGCCTCCCGAGTAGCTGGGACTACAGACATGCGCCACCATGCCCAGCTAATTTTTTCTATATATTTTTTAGTTGTCCAGCTAATTTCTATTTTTAGTAGAGACAGGGTCTCGCTCTTGCTCAGGCTGGTCTTGAACTCCTGACCTCAAGGGATCTTCCCTCCTCGGCCTCCCAGAGTGCTGGGATTACAGGTGTGAGCCATTGCGCGCAGCCCTAACATCTGATATCTGTATAGTGAATTTGATTAACTGAGATCAAGTGGCATGTTTAAGATAATCCAAAATGATGCAGATGGGGAAACTTACTCAGACTAGCCAGCAAACCCAGTCAATAACTTTCTGAGATTCTTTCCTTTAAAATATGTTGTGATCACCACCTGTACAGTCTTGATTTGATTTTACACAAAGTATCTCATACTCTGTGAGGTGACAAATACAGAGAATTTGAGATTGAGGCAATGAATATTACCCATGCATGAATAGTGCTCTTGTCTAACACCTACATATTAAATGCAATTGATTGATATGATTTTGGTGGCTTAAGACACATTTATTACTTGCTAGTGAGTGGCATAATTTAAATCTGGAATTCTTAATTCTTAACCTACTGTTATTACCATTTTACTATGTATGTGATTTTCACTTATAATCTGTGGTTCTGTTTTCCAATCTTATTGAAAAATTTTCAATATGTACGGTTAATCCATTTCATTTGACTATTTGTCACTGTGGTAACCATAAAATGGTTAAACAAATACTTGTCTTTCCTGGTATTATACTACTTAAAGTGAATTTCCTTTTATCAAAAAAAAGTAGACAAACTAATCAAATACTTTTCAAATAATATAGTAAGGAAATATGAAATAGTTTGATTTTGACTTCTCCTTGGAATAATTTAAAAATTTTAAAAAATCAGAACTGGTTGTTCCCCAAAGCCAGAATTAAGATATGCTTGGAAATTCACCTTAGTATTGATCTTTACATTTATTTTAAGGATCACACTCTGCTTATTCTTTGTTCTTTAAGTTTTTCAGCACATTTTAAAGGCCAAAAGCAGTACAATTTTGATGTGGGATTATGTCTATAAATCACATTGCATTTTGATGCATAATATCGAAATTTTTTTTTTTTTTAAAAAGACATAAGATATCCTACCTCCGCATTGATGATTTCATATTCTTCTTGTGGCTGTGTTTCTAATTTTGTTCTCACTTTTTCAAATGCATCCATATTTTTTGAAAGAGATTTTTCCTTTTCTTGTTTAACAGGTAGAAGATCCTGGAAAAGGTTTTATTGGTATGATCAAAATATTTCAAACTAGGAAAAAAAAACCTTTGCTTTATAAAGATGATTTTTATTTCCTTTTCATATAAGTATTATAATGTTAGGTCTATATCTATGAAATAATATGTGATTCACAGATTTTAAATGCTCTTTCTTTAGCTCATCAATAAAATGATCTTTTTTCATTTAAAAAAATATAAACAAAGAAAATAAGGTAGACACTTGATGGTTATACTATTATTTTAAATGGATAAGTCTTTAGGATGCAGGAGTACTAAGAAGCTCTGGAGAATGTTCAGAAATATTATGGAAAAAATTTATACATAATTAAGAAGAAAGGGAAATTCTATGAATTTTTACATTTAATAGTCAGGAATAAGAGGTAGAAAAATAAGTCTTTGAGTTTTATAAGTACTTTAGTACCTACTAAAGAAAGGAAAATATCAAAGAGAGAGGAAGACATTATTGTTACTAATAAACAAATTATTTTATTCACAGCCAGAGTTATAATAAAATTTTCCTACGTTATTAACCATAATTTTCTTCTCTTGTGATGATAACCCCTAAAACACAACTGTTTATGAAAAAGTGAATTGATGCCTTATAAAACAGGGCTGCCTTTTCAGTTTCTTTAAGGAAAAAATAATATATTCACTTTATGAAAGGAAAAACAAGGAAAAAATAATGGAGAATTAATCAACATAAGTAGAGATATAGATGAAAGCTAAATAAGCACTCACTGTGTCTTACTGGGAATGTCTAAGAAGCTGAGAGCTTTAGTTGACCTCCAGTGAGCAAATAAATAAGCTACAAATCAATAAAATTCGGATAAGGCAAAACCTTAGTTGTCAAATAAAAGTGTTTAATAATTCAACACTTCACAGGTTTGCCTTGTTTAAGCAAAAGAATTCTAGCCAAGATTTTCAACTTTAGCTCTCTGCCAAAGATGACAGCTGTACAGTGATTTGTACCAGAAGGGGCACTAAGCCTTTGGTAAGGATCTCCAACAGCTGGAAAATATTTATTGCACAAGTATGCCCATGATACTTTACCAACATTGTAGAGAATGTAAGTTTATAAATATAGATTATATTACAAAGAGTTTACAATCTAAAATTAAGCACAAGGATAAAATAGAAAAATCACCAAAACAAATTAAATAGAAAATTAATCATTTTCACAAAGGTTTTCCTTTCACATTTTTAGGGATGCTTTATAATTTGGATTAGATTCAAATGATCATTAATGGTGGTTGTGGTAGTCTGAATCATTCAGCCTCTACTTCTAATCATATAGTTAATTTTTTGAGTAATTACTTCAAGTCCAAATACCAGAGGTTATATGTTTACTTTTCATTTGTTTTTTGGCATTTCTAGAAAATCTATGGTTTATCTTTAGAGTAGTGAGGCAAATATCTATATCAATAATCCCCTCATATTATCCAAAAGAAACATTAAAAGTCCTAAGATCACTAGAAATCTATCCTGAATTTATAATATACCAATAGGAGCTGCTTTTTTATTTCCAGATATAGGTTTGCCTACTCTGTAATCCCCATTAGAACTTTTGAAGTAGAGTCAGGATAGCTATGAGAAGTACCTTTCTCTACTACCCTGAAGCTTCTAGCACATTCTACATCATGGAGCTGGGCTCTGCCACTTTTAAATACTCATTCTTACTGAGAGCCATGGTCGACATAGTGCTAAAGGCAACACAGCTATTTCCAATATTTGTCCTTTAAATTTACTTTACATTCCTGATTAACTTTTTCTGTCATAAATCCAAATGAACTGAATTTATCTGAGTCAAAATGACCCTGAAAGCAATAGGATTTTTGACTGCCTTAATGAAATGGAAGTAGAATTCAAGAACTTTCTAAAAAATTCCTCAAAAGGAATTACTCCCAAGGAAACTGAAATTTTATATAACATTCATAAAGCATTCCAAGTTGCTTTTGATTTTTGTTCTGTCCCAGGAACACCTACTGTTTTAGGTTTTCATTTCAATTTCAGCAAGCATTATCATTAGGGAACAGAGCTAAAGTTATCCATTAGAGCCAGGTATCTTAATACTTTAATAGTCTAGTTGTTTCAGGGGCATATAGTACTTAACGGAGCTGAAGTAAGGATGGCTTTTAACTTTCAATTTTAAGAAGGTTTACATGTACAGTATTTATGCAGTAAAGGAAAAAAGAAGCACTCCTTCCCACCTCCCAAGTGACCATTTTAACAATGAAAACTGTTAGAAAACAGGAGAATGGAATGTGTAATTTTATTATGGCAAAAAGTTTGAAATCTAAAGACAGAAAAATGGTAAAGTAGAAAGACACTGGACAGCCTTTTAGTCAAGACAGTACCACTAATAAATGTCTAATTCCAAGCCTGAGGCGGGGAGAATACAAGGGAGGCTTGGGAAATCTTTTGCCAGAAAGTAAGGAAATGCACAAAGATTAATGGAGACATGTTGAAAAGACACAATGACCAGTACGAAGGAGTTCCTATTAGCCAAATTTGGGACAATTTGAGCATAAAAAAGAATAATGACTATAACTGAGTATAACACATTAAATAAGTTCCCATTGATTATATTTGTGAAAATTTGAGTAACTCAAAAGAATAATGACTATAACTGATTATAATATACCAAAAAAATTAAAACCCACAATAATTGAATAATTAAATAATCCACAAGCAAAAACCCCCACCAAACCAAAATAATAAAAAAAAAGATGGAACAATAACAATTAAAAAAGGAAACTCTTCTATACCAGCTAATAAATGTAGAAAGAATAATATAATTAGAAAATAATCATTTAGCAAGCCCCAATGAAACAAATGATTTGGGTAAAGATCATTAATGGTTGTTAAGCTCAGGTTAAAGAATGCTGGGTAATACAACATTCTCACAGTACCAATGTATTACCCTATGGATTCCTTACTGACTGCAAAGGAAATAATGTCCCTTTAACAACAGAGAAAACTAATAGTTATCACTTTAACCAAAATGATTGAATTTAGCATCATTAGTAGTAGGACAAGCTGACATTATATGTCTCCTGATAATGCAATATGAAGCGTTACCTGAAGGAAAACAGAAAAAGAGTAAATCTAAAGGAAGTAGAAGAAAATAAAATTAATTTGTTTCAGTGAAAGTGCTAACAAAGAAACTGGAAAGAAAATCAAATATAAAGTTGGTTCATTTAGAAACCTATTAAAATGACAAGTATATTGCAAAACTGGTCAAGAAAAAAGACACATAAAGAATATGAGAAATGAAAAGGGTGGCATAATTACAGATACAAGAGATTTAAAAAAAATAATAAACATCTTTGTTAATAAATTTGAAAATATAGATGAAATGGATAATTTTCCAGAAAGAAAAAAATTACCAAAATTGATGCAAGAAATAGAAAAGCTATCTAAGTCAATAACCATTAAAGAAATTATATCGGTAATTAAGTGTTCCCTTCTTGAAAGAGATACCAAGCCCAGATGCCTTCAAAGGTAGCTTTCTTGGATCTTCAAGGAACAGATAATCTTCTCATATGCAAACAATTTAAGAAAATAGGAAAAGAGGTAAAACTATTCAACTTATTAGGCTAATGTAACTTTGACAGCAAAACTGGACATTAACGAATTAAGACAATTAAAAAATAAATCTTAATCTAAAATAAAATGAGATAAATCAATTAAAATTAAAGTCAGAGCACTCTGCCACTCAAAATCCTCCAGTAGTTTCTCATTTTGTTCAAGAAGAAAGGCAAAAATCCTTACAATGGTCTATAAGGCCCTAAAGGATCTTGCCCCATTACTTTGCTGGCCTCATCTACTACTACACTCCAAGCATGCCCACTTGTAACAGTTGAGCCACACTGGCCTCCTCGATGCTTCTTGAACATCTTGGGCTTGCTCCCACCCCAGTTTCTTAGAAATTGCTGTGCCCATGTCCAAATACCTCTTTTAAGCTTTGCTCAAATGTCAGCTTCTCAGCTAGGCCTTTTCTAACCATCCTACTAAAATAACACCCCTCCCTACCCCCACACCGCCTATTCATCCTTTCTCTATCTCATTTTGTTTTTCCCTGTACCTATTGCCTCTGATATACTTTGTATTTCATTCATATATTTCTTTTTTCTTTCTTTCTTTCTCCCCTTGACCCCATGGAGGATGGGAAGCTCCATGAAGGCAGGGATTTTTGTTTATATGGCTCACTGTTATATTCCCAATGCCTAAAATGGTGCATAGTAGGTGTTCAACAAATATTTACTGAGTTGAATAAAACACAGACAGCATAAAACATAAAATTTTAAAAACATATTTAAAGACATCATGAGGCCGGGAGTGGTGGCTCACACCTGTAATCCTAGCACTCTGGGAGGCCAAGGCAGGAGGATCGCTCAAGGTCAGGAGTTCAAGACCAGCCTGAGGAAGAGTGAGACCCGTCTCTACTAAAAATAGAAAGAAATTAGTTGGACAACTAAAAATATATAGAAAAAATTAGCCGGGCATGGTGGCGCATGCCTGTAGTCCCAGCTACTCGGGAGGCTGAGGCAAAAGGATTGCTTGAGCCCTGGAGTTTGAGGTTGCTACGAGCTTGACGCCACGGCACTCTTGCCCAGGTAACAGAGCAAGGCTCTGTCTCAAAAAAAAAAAAAAAAAAAAAGACATCATGAAGTGAAAAGACACAGAACAAATATGGAGAAGATATCTACAAGTACATATTAAAGACAAAGGACATACAAAGAACTCTTATAAATCAGAGAAAAAGACAAAAACACGGTCAAAGGACATACATAAGCATTCAAAAAGACAAAACCAATAGGGTCCATAAATGTAAGACAAGATGTTGACCCTCATTGTTAATTGGGACAATAAAAATTAAGCAACATTCACATACTAATTATCTGTCAAAAGGACAAAAAGAGAAAGGTCTGATAATATCAAGTGTTATTCAGGATATAGAGATAGAACTCTCATATATTCTGGTGTTAATCAATTTAGAAATTTTTGACAAAAACATAAGGATGTGCATACAATCAGGTATTATAATTCTAGGCATATACTCTATAGAAAGACTAACACATATGCATAAGGAGGTACATATGAGATCATGCTTTGCAGCATGCTTTTTTTGTTAAGTTCAGAAACTGGAAACAACCTACATGCTTGTCCAAAGAAAATGAATTGTGGTAAATAACACAATGGAATACTACACAACAGTTGCAATAAACTAGAGATAAATGCAATAAATGCAATAAACTAGAGATACATGTGTTAATGTAGAATCTCAAAATCATAATGTTGAGCAAAAAAGTAAAACCAATTGTATGTATATTATCTATATAAACTTTCAAAACATGCAAAATACTATCTGTGGATATAAATACATGTGTAATTTATATAGAAACATGCATGGAAAGATAAAGGATAATGTGCTCCACTAGGGAGGTAAAGGAATATGATCAGGGAAGTAGATAGGAGATTTCAGACATATTTATAATTTTTTAGTTAAGAAAAAATTCCCATTGTGTAGTGGGTACATAGGTAGGTATATGTGTTATGGTATTCTCTATGACTTCATATATATTTGTGATAATTTATACAGGTTAAGTATCCCATATCCAAAATATCTGGGACCAAAAGAATTTCAGATTTTGGAATATTTGCATTATACTTCCGGTTCCAAAAATCTGAAATCTAAAATGCTCTAATAAGCATTTCCTTTGAGCATTTTCTTTGAGTACTTAAAATGTTTCAGATTTTAGAGCATTTCAGATTTCAGATTAGGTATGCTCAATCTGTACTAAAAGGTATTAAAAAAGAAAGGTACTGTGAATTAGGTTAACTGAGGTCTAGTTCTGACCCTACTAATTTTCCTACTTAACCTTAGGTTCTGTGGCTTCAGTTTTTTCATGTGTATACAAAGAGCTCACATAATTCCCGATTTCTACTTACTACAAAGCTACAGTACTTCAGAGTGTGGTATTGGCATGAGGATAAATAGATCATGACAACTGAGCATCCAGTAATAAACCTGTGAATTTATGGTTAGTTGACTTTTGACAGGGATGCCAAGACAATTCAATGGGAAAAAAATAGTCTTCAAGAAGTGGTGTTAACTGGATAGCCATAAAAAAAAGAATAAAGTTGTACCCTAACTCTTCATACCACAGACAAAATGAACTCAAAGTGGATCATAGACCTAAAGAGCTCAGACTAGATGATTTCTGGCATCTTTTTTCCAGCAATAAAATTTATGATTACATGAAAAGAAAAAATCCCTTAACTATTAATTTATGCCATAGACACTTATTGCTTATCTACTGTGTGGCAGTCATCAGGCTATGTGTTGGGCGAGATGTATATTATAAAATTCTTGTCTTTAATGACCTCCCAATCTAATGGTGAGAGAGAAAAAGTATAAAATGATATAGTAAGTGACAGCATAGAGGTAAGTAAAATGTTATGGCCCTTATGGCTTCAATTACTACCTATATATAACAGCTCTTCTCAAATTTCACACTTGATCTTAGCCAAAAGGCCGAGAAGTGATTCCCCAAAGTCCAGACTCACAGATACAACTGCTATCAAAATCTCCACTTTAATAGTGAGTTATATTTATGCCTTCCCCTTCTTCACTCTTAGGATCTGAATAACAGCAAGGACACATATGTGGCTGTGAAATAAGTTCATCTGAAACATAAAGATGAACCAGATGTGTTTTAGAATTTTGTGATTATCAATCCCATTTCTATTTCAGTTTACAGAGGAACACCACCCTGCAATCAAATACAATAAGATTTTAAAGCAAAACATCTACTAAGTGGGATAAATAAAGATCATAATACCTTTGTGTCAATTTAGGTCAGGTTTTGCCCACTCCCCACCCTCTCCAATCAGTTTAAAAAAACCCTTTCGCTTTGTAAGAGGTTTTTGGATTTTAGAATCCAAACGGCAAAGGAATTATCACCCTATACTCTATTCTTCCATTAAGATGTCTCCCTTTGATGAAGTTTGACCGATTTTCTCTCTTCAATATTCCCTCAAATCTTCTATTTCTTTCTATTTTTAAAGTTATGGCCTTAGTTTAGGTTCTGATCTTCATCTGAGTTACTGACAAGGCTCCTTACTTCCAATCTATTATCTGCAATTCTCAGTGTGATTCTTCTCCTAAAATGCAAATCTGATTTCACCTACATTTTTCAATGGCACTCTATTGCTTTTAGAATGCTGCTGAAAATTCTTGCAAGATACACAAAACTACTTCTATGTGACCTGGCCCTGTTTACCTCTTTTGGCTTATCTTTAACCATTTTGGCTATACTACTTTGTAGTGATGTCCTCTTTTAATTCTGAGCTCTTATACATGCTGCTGCCTCTGCCTAGTTCCTTCTCCTACTTAGGTCTTGATCAAATGTTACTTCCTAAGAAAGGACATTTCTGATCATAGTAACCAGAGTAACTTCTCAGGAGGTAACATTTAATCAAGATCTAAAACAGGAGAAGGAATTCATGTAGTGGTGAATAGGATTAGGGAATAGTATGTAAAGGTCCTGAGATGGATGGGAAAGAGTGGTGTTCTTTGATCTGGGAGATGACCATTGAGGCATAAGCAATGTGAATGGGGGCAGAGGGTCATGAAATGAGAGAGGGGTTAGATCTTGCATGGCCTTAGATTTTATGGTGATGTAGTAAGTTCTGGAAGGGTTTTAAGCTGGAGAGTGACATAATTTAATTTATATTTTAAGATCACTCTTCTGATTATATGGAAAATGGGTTGGAAGGGAATAAGACGGCAAACAAAGAGCCTGGTTAGGAGTCTTTAGAGTGGTCCAGGTGAAAGATAACTAGAGTGATTATGGTAGAGATGGAGAAATATGGACAGATTCAATATATATTTTGGAGGTTAATGCAGTGTTTCTGAAAGCATGTCATACATTATTTGGGGCATATAAACATTTTAATAGAAAGAATAGAACTAGGACATCAAATCAGTGATTTACTGAATGTTATTTCTTGGGATGAGACAAGTTGATTAAATAATTAAGTAAATAATAGATTAGGTGGTATGAATATGGCAAAAGTCACAAAACTAGTTTAGGACACATTGTTAATGGACATGATGGCAGGGTCAGGGAATAAGAATAAGAAAAAATGTTTTCCAGTGTTCTTGTCTGAATAAATGACTATACAGCAATGAGATAAAAAAGACCTGAGTCAGGGGTAGGGGAGATGAAGTTCAACTATAGATAATTTGTTTGAGACGTCAATGACACGTCCAACCGGACATTGCTACTTAGGCAGCAAAACACTACATAGTTCAGAGGGGTGTCTGGGATGAAGATAATAGTTGCTATGGTACTTAAATCCATGGAATGGATAAGATTAATTAGGAAGAAATTAAAGAGAGAAAAAAGGACCAGGACCAAGCCCTGAGAAATCCCCAAATTCATAAGTCACATGGAAGAAAAGTTAGAAAAGGAGACTGAGAAGGATAGGCTTGTCAGAGAAAAACCAGGAAAATGTGGAGCCATGAAGCTAAAAGAGCAGAGTGTTCAAAGGAGGAATGGTCCAATGTGTCAAATTTGCTGGGTGTTTATTCAAGAGTATGAAAGGGTTGAAATATGTAACATCTTTGGTGACACTGACAGAGGTGTTAATGAAGGAGTGGAAGCCAGACTCAAGCAGGTTAAAGAGTAAATGGAATGTGAAGTAATAACCAATAATGAAGTTGTACCTATAAGGCAGTCCCACTCTAAGGATTATTACAAGAAAATTATTGAGACTACAACTTTTCTTTTCTGTCTGGCTTTTCTGAGTTTTACTTTAAAATTTCTCTTTTCTCCTTCTTTCCTGATGATGTTTTGAACCTGCTGATTATAACCAGTGATTCTTACACATCACAGATCACAGTGAAATCAAAGATCACATTGAAGAAGATACCTGTCAACCAAGCTATTTAAGAGACTATTGCAGGAACTGCTAATCTGTATTGCAGAAATAGGCAAATGACAAGTTTAACCAGAGGAATTAGTCTTTTCTCTTTACTTACTCAATTTTCTTTTTGTATCTTGTTCAAATTATCATGATCAAAGCTTCTGGGAATTATTTATGTAGGCAGAGCAGGATGATGTGGAGGATTAAAAAAATGTGGTATCTGGATAGATGCTAGTCTTTAAATATTACTAGCTGGCAAGTGAGTGTAATGGAATAAGTTCATCTTGCCATCTGGCTAATATAAAATGGAAAGCTAAGGTACTTGCCAATAAGAATTTCAGAATTGAATGGATTCAGTTAGGTTTAGATCAGTAACACTTGATCACCAAGCAACTCCACTTTCTAAATACAGATTCACTGTCAGTGGTAGGCTTAGAGTTTCAGAATTACCTGAGGAACTTTAAAAAAACAGATCCCTAGGCCTCAACCATTGAGATTTTGATCCAGCAGATGTGGGGTGAGATCCAGGAACCTGCATTTCTAAAATGCTCCTCAGGATTTCTAATATACAGCTAGGCTGCAGACATCGGTACTGAAGAGTCCCAACTTATAGGTGGTGATTTGTTGTTAAAGTAACAAGGTGGAGGTATAGAATCATAAAATTTTAGCATGCGGAGGACTTTAGAGAACACAAAGTTGAAGCACCCTATTTTGTTCCATCAGGAAAATTAAGAGTCCTGATTAGCTCACAGCCATACCAGTCATGGCTGGATCATTTGCCTTCTGGCATTTCTTATATGTGTTACCTCCTCTTGTTCTTTATAACTCATATAGGTAATAGATCTTTACTTTAAGCAGACATATTTTAATCAACCTAAAAGCACTAACTACTTTTTATACCTTGTTGTATTCTGTAAGAGGAACTCAGTGGATGCTTGAAGAAAGAAGGATATATGCATTGTCTAGAGGTCTCTTCATAGCTGCAGGGGTATCTTCATAAAGCTTCCTCAGGTCTTAGTGATCATAAAAGATAAAGACCACAACTTTTCCATCACATCATTTCTCATAGAGGGAGTGGCTGATATATGACATGTGAAAGCAGGACCACTTTATCAGGTAAAAGAATTACTTAAAGAGCTACTTTTCTTGGAGTCATTGAGTCAGGTTAAAGTTTCTAGGTAATAGGAATCTATATAAGAGAATTGAAAAGTTGCTTCAGGGACAACTGGAGGGAAAAAATAGTCAATCTCCAGTTTAAGGTGTGACCTAATCTCACAGCTGTCACCCGGATGGTAGTTGCTGCCTACTATTTATAAACTAAGGGTTAAAAATACAAGATGACAAAATGTTCTAAACACGACGCAAAATAAATTGATCTAATGGCCCAAAGTTTAGTTCAATAAGTAAAATGTAAAATTTTATCTTTCTAAAGTAGGATAAGGCAGTGCAAAGAAAGATAAAAATGAAATAAAAGTAAGGTATAAAGAATTTCTAAGTGAATAAAGTAGAATCAAAGTGCTAAACTAAGACAAGATGCTATAAAAAGGAAAATAATTTGAAAGACTAAAACATAAAGAGGAAAAGTCTAGGGAGACTAGGGACTAACAGATAAAAAGTTAAAAACAAGAGAAACACAGTAGTTGAGATTCCAAATAGGTCTGAGCTAAGAGAAGGGCAAAAATGGAATAAAAACGAGAAAAACTGGGTAAAAATAAGATTAAAAAGATAGTTTCTAAAAAGAGAAGCAGCTGCCCAGTGTCCATGAACAGAAGAAAGGACAAAATCAGATTCATACACATAATGGAATATTATTCATTTATAAAAAGAAATAAAGTTCTGATATATGCTACAACATGGATGAACCTTGAAAACATCATGCTAAGTGAGGCTAAGCCACTGAACTGTACTCTTAAAAATAGTTCAAATGGCAAATTTTATGTTACATATTTTACCACAATAACAGAAAGCCAAAACAGACTAAAAGAAAAACCACTATGCAAAGAAACAGTTAAAACCAGAAATTAAAATCATAAAATATTGCAAGAATATCACCCTCAGATGTAATTTAAGGAACCTAAGAAGTAAAGGTAAGTGAGCTATGTCACAGTGGAAGCAGCACAAATAGATAATTTACTCTCAAAGAAGCAGGATGACCATATAATTTACCATTCTAACCAGGACACTTTTGAGAGGAAAGGGGAAATTATTTATAATTACACAGGGACAACAGGTGGACTGGGACTGTCCCAGGCAAACCAGGATATGTGGTCACTCTACATATAAGGGCAATCAGGTCCTCAAGGTTGAGTTCTGCCACACAGCTTGAGGTCTGGCAGAAGTGTGATACTCCGAGAGTGTCTTCATGAAAGATCCAAGTGATCAGAAATGCATGACTGTTTTTCTTTTCTTTTTTTTTTTTTTTTTTTACAGAAAAATAACACACAATTACATAGCCTTTACTGAAGTTTACTAATTTGGGATTCATAAAACAATTAGCATATTATTAGATTTTATTAAGAGCTATAATTTGGTATTCTTGGAATTTTAGAAAGCTGAATTATGCTTTCAAATGCACTGGCAGGCACACTAAGGAAGTCTTGAGTTGAATCATTTTTAATAAATCTATATTTTTATAGATTACATTAGAGCTCTATAAATATATGTATATATTCTTTTATACTTATATTTGACTACAGACAACCAGAAAATTTTGAAAATCGAGTAAGGATTATTAAGAAATATAGTACTGATATTCTAACCATTCTTTATTTTTAAACTAAAATTAATCTTAATGACCTACAAATAGGTTAACTTAAACAGTCCATACCTTATGTGAGAAGCTCCGACTTGGGATGTTTCTTGCTAACTCTGATATCTTGGGTTTAGTCTGCAGACACTTGTTTAGGTGATACTTTTTCAATTTTATTCTATTGTAATAATGATCAGCGAAGTTACAGTGATTCAAATGCTGTTTCTGCATGCATTTCCCAAGGTGAGGAATACTACACTTCAAAGCTTGGAGAAATAATTTGGTCTTCTGCTGCATGATATCAAAGTCCCTGGTTTATTCTTTTTTTGGGGCTGCCAGCACATGAATGATTTCTTAGGTATCATTATACAGCAAAGGGTTCTCATCCCTCCCCTTCAGAGCCATGTACGCCTTAGGTTATGAATAACTTCAGAATGCTGATAAGTTACGTTAAATAAATCTAAAAATTTATATGAGTTAAAGTTTCATTCAAATCAAACTTCTTGGCAGATGTGACTTAAATGTCTCATTTGTAAGGTCAATTCTATCAGGCTCAAACTATGCAGCACTGATTCTGGTACACACAAGGGCAAACTAAAACAAAAAACAGAAAACAAGAAACAAAATAAAAATTTGTAAATAAGTACACAGACTTAATGGGGCATCTTAGGAACTCTGAGGGGTTTAAAAGGCAAAATGGCTTTGATGTTACATAGTTCTAGACATATCTTTGGTATGTATGTGGAAGATAAACTAGATAAGCCTAATGACTTAATAAAGGAATTATTAATAAAGGAATTATTAAGTAATGAGGGGGAGGAGAGATTAATATTTGTTGAGTGTTGACTATGTGCCAGATGCTTTTATCCACTTCGTCTAATTTAAACTTCATATGGACTTGATAAAGTAGTTATTATGATGCTCATTTTACAGGTGAGCAAATTGTGGCCCTGGGAGGTTTAAGCAACAGCCCCAGGTCACCTGGACAGTAAGTAGTATAGCAAAAAGTCCAGTCTGGTTTGGCTCCAAATATGGGATGTAACAAGCTATTGGACTTTAATGTTAAAAAGATATTTAGCTCTTTACTTAAAAAAAAAAACAACACTGTAAGATGTACAAATAAAATGTGAAGCCATCTCTCGTTTCTGTTGGGAGGCAGGTTTTATTAACCGTGATAGTCATTAAGTAGTTGAGGGTCAGACTTGGGTTCAGGTGTTGGCTGCTGCACTTAACTACCTATGTCTCTGGGCCTCAGTTTTTTTAGCTGCAGAAATGAAATAATGACACCATTTACCTTCCAGGGTAGTTGTTGTAAGAATAAAATGAGACTGTTAAGACCTTAATATATTGCCTGGCACATAGTGACCACTCAAATGGTAGCTACTATCATTAAGACAAGAATAACCTAGCTATGTTGCACACTGTTGAATGTCATCATGTAAGTGTTCCATAAAATGCCTCTTGGTATCAAAGGCAGAATACTGCGTCAAATTTACCACCGATTCGATCCGCTAGGACGCCCCCACCCCCTTTAATCTCCACGTATGTCGCAGCAAAATAACGGGCCAGTGGGACTAAGGGAGCAGAAGCCAACACTAGCAAGCAAGAAAAAAGAGGCCCCGAATAACAAGGGCCCTCAAAGGCCCTAAATCACTATATCTGTCTCCACAGCCTCAATCCATCCATGTTTCATTTACAGAGAGAAAATAGAATGCAAGGCTAGCGATGGGGGTGGGGTAGACACATGGGTGTTCCCAGGAAAACCTATTCATTTTCCCTGTGCAACTCTCCACCTCAGGTCTGAGTGCAAGAGAGTGGGAACAGGTGACGCAGTGATGGGACACGGGTCAAAAAGCAAGGACCAGGGGGCTGAAGGGTGGCTGGGTTAGGGAAGGAAGGGGAGAAGAGACCACCAGCACATCCCCAATACGTACGCAAATTTAAAGAGTCAGTCTGGCTCTGCACACAAACGAGTGAAGGCAGGCTGGAGAACCCGAAGCTCTCAGGAAGGAGCAGGTGTCACCCCAGGCGCGTCCAGTCGAAGTATGCGTCTTGCAGCCTGCAGAACGACAACCTACCCAGAGCCACCCGGAGCCGGCGTGCAGCACGCCGATCTACGTAACCCCAATCTGGCACGAGCAGTAGGCAGATTTCGCCATCTTTATTGTGGTCAAGGATTATTCTTGGGTTGCCGGGTTCTTTAGGTTTCAAGGATAAAAGCTTTTTGGTTCTTTGCTAGTCTTATGAGCTCGAAACGAAGCAGGGGAGAACAAAACCAAGAGGGACAGCGTCCCACTAGCTCTGGTACAGCTCTCTCAGGCGCTGATCTGCCCTCACTCAAGATGGCCACCAGCAAAATGGTGCAATGGCGTGACAGCGCTGCCCTGGTTGCCAAGGAGACGCGAGTACCGGAAATGCGGAATTCGGGGAGGGTGCGCACGCAAAGGCGGTAAGGGAGAGGCTGGGCGTCACAGGTCCTGACAGGGAAGAAGTAAGGCAGGTCCTGGTAGGGGAGAGCTGTGGCGGCGCCACCTCGAGTGTAGGTAGCTCCAATGCGATGGAGTCGCAAATCGCGGACTCTGGGGCTCGTGAGACTGCGCTAGCCGCAAGCGGGGGTCCGGCAATGGGCAACACCGCTGGGGGACCCACAGTCTCGGCGCCCCTGGGAGCAGCCCGGTGGAAGCTCCTGCGGCAGGTAAGGGAAAGCCCGCTTGCTTCTGGCCACTCCCCTCACACTTACTAGCCGAGCAGCCGGCCACAGCTCTCTCTCCTTGGCAGCTCTGGGAGCTCCCTCTCAGTTTGCCGCGTGCCACCTGAGAAGCGCCCCCTTGCTTCACCTAAGCGTCCCACCAAAAAGGAGGAATCTGATGGAATTGGGCGGGGAGGGGGACAGCCATGACTGAGCTCCTGGGAAACTCGGATCTAAGTAGAAGAACCTCTTCTAGACATTTAACTACGTCGAGGGGACTTTCCTGCTTCTGTTTTGCCTCCTTCCCCAGGTTTCTTCTTCTTGCTTCTTAACTCCTAGCCTGGTTCTGGTTACCGATGCCTAGTCTGCACTCTCTGGCCCTAAGTCTCTTGGAGATCAGCGTGGTTGACTGTGTTGGGACTCTGACACTGCACGCGTTCCCTCGGGTTCTTCCGTATAGCGGAGAGTGAAGAGAGTAGGAAGAGCGCGCTCTCTCTCTTTCTCTCTCTCTCTCGTTTCCCAACTATTGCGATTTTACTTGAAATTGTGCTTTTAGTATTTTGGGGGTCACTTTGTTTGCAATTGTCTCAAGTCAACTTTTCGTAAGTGATCTTTTAGTGCTGTTAAGACATAACTTAGCGGAGTTATGAGTTAAGTAAATCATTAGAATTAAGTACAATCATTTCTTTGCTCATGCATTGGCAGTTTTTCCAGAGCATTAATGATCTGGTTTTGCTATTAATGTTACAAATTATTATAGGGTAGCAAAATGCATAAACTCATAGATCATCATAGGACCTGTCTATGGCGAAGTAAACATATTACAATGGAATTATCAAAGCAGTAAATTAGGGTCTTAAATTAATCAAAGCTTCATATGTCTATTGAGAAACACACTACTATTCTCTTTTGCTGTTCTATGACATGACTTCAGTAATTGTTAGTATAGGAAAAACTTAAGGTAACCATCACTTATTTTCATTCAAAATTGCAATCTAAATCAGAACAATGACAAGTTTCAGCTATGGCTGTCATATGAACTCTCCACACATTTTGACATTTAATGTTTTGGTATATGTGTGCCTGCTTAGAGTCTTATCCTCTTCTTTACTCGGTGAATGTTCATCTTTCACACCTTCATTGCAATCTACTCTTCTGAGGAGCCACTCCTAATGCCTCTGGGCTGAGTTAGAACCTTGGTCCACTTTACCAGTGAACCCCTTGTCATATTGTTTTGTGATCATCTGATCAGAGTTTTACTTTCTCACTAGAATGGGTGTTCTCTCTGGGAAAAGATGATGTTTTATTAATTTCCATCCTTTGGTACCTAGCATAGGGCCTGGCTAGTTGGTTTTTAGTGGATATTGTTAAATGTTTGTGGAATACCTGAGAGTAAGGACAGTCTTTAAGTGGCCCATAGCACCTAGTCCTTAGTGTATTGTATCAGCTATTGTGAGTAATGAACAACTACAACATCACAATGTCATACAACAGTATTTATTTTTTTTGGTACATCTAGGGGCCACATGGGAGTCAACTGACCTAGGCTGTGGTCACCTCAGTAGCTCTATGCTGCACGTTTGGTACACATACCTCTAATGCTTGGACTAGTTGGCCGACATGTTCCCAAAGTGATGGCAGAGGTATAAGAGAGCAAGCCCAACCATGGAAACACATTTAAACCCCTGCTTGTATCATGTCTTTTAAGATGCTCTTGGGCAAAGTAAGGTACTTGGCCAAGCCCCAAGTCAAGCGGTAGGCAGGTATAACTCTCCGTGGAGGTGACAAGGAGGAAGTGAATATGTTTCTATAATAATCTAATCTATCACATATATTAAAAATTTGTAGGCTCTTGGTAAATATGTTTCAAATAAACAGACCATTCATATCTTATATGCATCTAGAACTGGAAAACTGAGGAATCAAAGCAGTGCTAGAGATATGCTACTCCTTTTTGTTCTCTTATTGGACATCTTCGACATCTGCTTCTGTCTGCTTGTTTTCTCACCTATAATTCTGTCTTTCCGTTACCCTGTAGTGGTCCAGTGCAGTCTCATGGCCCTTGACTTTATGTTAACTGTTCAATATTTTCTATGTTTTGTAATTTATATTTTGGAGAGAAAACCTCATTGACCTAGTTCATCATTTGGTACCAGGTCACATGATAAGTTGCCGACATTTGAGTGTAGTGTGTGCTTAAATTAGATGAGGTCTGGAATTCTATGAATCAATACCAATACAGGCTATGATTGTACTATTTTCTTCTTTGTTGAGTCTCATTACCTAATGTCAAAGATGGCCATTGGCCATCATCCATCCAGCTAGTAATCTACAAGAAATAATCCTTTTCCCCAACATATCATTTCCTCCAAATGACTCTGATAGGCTAAGTTTGGACCAATTGCTGTGTCTAGAATGGGACACTTTGGCTAACCTGGGTGGTCAGCCCACCTGGTGGCAGGGAAGGTAACAACCCCACCAGAATTACATAGAGTAAGGGAGGGGCATTTCCCAAAAGTAAGGGATGTAGGGCAGATGAAAAGTAGCAATGACCATTACACACTTACACATGTATTCACGAACACCTACAGACTCCTCTTACGTAGGAGTCTGAATACTTGGCTAAAGAATCTGATTAATGGAATATTTCACAGTACAACTCATATTAAAGCTGGATGCTTTTACCTGGATTGGTTAATTGAAAAAGTTGGTTAAAGAGGTGAATCATAATAATGATCCATATTCTAAAGTGAAGTTATAGTCTTACTGCCAAATCCTTCTATGTGTTTATAATTCTTCAAATTTTTATAGTTGGCTTCCCACACATAAATCGATAGTAAATTTTTAAACAACTTACCTTTATCTTTCCAAAACATTCAGTTTAGTTTTTATGGAAGCAACAATTCTCTTTTAGTACTATTTTATTAGTTTTATAATATTAATGACAAATATTTAATTGTGACGAATTTGTTACTTTGAAGTACAACTGATATAAAAAGGTTTGTGGAGATGTACAGTTAACTTGGCAAGTATCCAACTTGACATGACATCAGATACTTCTGGAGCTTGATCCAATTCTAGTTCTACCACTTATTGTGTGGCTCTTTATTGATCTCTTGTATCAAGTATTAGATGTTTATTGAGTGTACTTTTGTTTTATGTTTATTCTTGACTTTATTTTTTATCCCTACCTTTGCTTTCCCTTTTTCTTTTTCATCTACTTTTCATGAATGTTATCTTGTTGTATTGTGCATCTTTTTAAGCCACCTTAAATTCTTTTGGTAGCAGATGTGACATACTAAGTCATCTGTAAGCTATGGGAATTTGGATGACTTTTTACTTTTTAAGCTTCAGTTTCCTCTTCATTTAAGATTTTTTTTTTTTTTCAGAGATGGTCTTGCTCTGTCGCCCAGACTGGAGTGCAGTGGCACGATCATAGCTCACAGTAATCTCAAACTCCTGGGCTCAAGTGATCCTCCTGCCTTAGCCTCTCCAGTAGCTGGAACTAGGGTGCATGCCACCATGCCTGCCTAATTTTTAAATTTTTTGTAGAGTCGGAGTCTTGCTATTTTGCCCAGGCTGGCCTCGATCTCCTGGCCTCAAGCGATCCTCTGTTTATAGTCAAACAGCCTGGATTTTAACCTGGGGTTACCTCTTACTAGCTGTCTCACTTTGAGCAAAATTACTTAACTGCCTTGTGTTCCACCTGCCTCTTTTATATAATGAGTATCTATCCCAGAGGGTTGTTTGAAGATTTAATGAAGAATGTGGTAAGATTTGCATTAATTCTTACTTAGACATTTGGTATAATTTTCTGGTGAGCAATCTGGGCCTGGAGTTTTCTTTGTGGTTAGTTTTTTATTTGCAAACTCAATTTTTAAAATAGGTTGGGACTATTCAGATTTTTCATTTTTTCTTGCGTCAATTTTCATAGTTACGTTTTTCTAGAAATTTGTCCATTTCACCTAAATTTTCATAGTTAATTTTCCTAATATCCTTTTACTATTATTTTTTAATGCTTACAGGATCGACAGTTGTCTCCCTATATCACATTGATACTTAAACATACTCTGTTTTTCCTCTTGGTCTTATCAGGGGTTTATCTGTTTTATCCATCTTTTCAAAGAAACAACTTTTAGTGTTGATCCTTTCTCCTATATGTTTGTTTTCTACTTCATTAACTTCTCTTTTGGGGACCTAATTGGCTTCTTTTTCTAATTTTTGCTTTGAATGCTTAGCTTATCAACTTTTGGCCTTCTTGTAAATTTCCCTGTAAGCTTGGATTTAACTATATTTCATATATTTTGAAAAGTATTTTTATTATCATTCAGTTCAAAATACCTTATTATTTTCATTGTGTGTTCTTTTTTTGTTTCATAGGTTATTTAGAAATATATTGCTTAATTTCCAAATATATTTGGCTTTTCAGATATCTTTTTATGTTTGTTTGTTTATGAGTAAGAAGGTATCTTATGTCTTTAAAAATTTTCTATCAGGGAACATGTCAAACATATACAAAACTGGAGAGAATAGTATAATAGTGTAATAATCACTCAGGTATCCATAAGCTTCAGCAATTTTTAACTCATGACCAACTTTGTTTCATCTCTCTTCTCCCATTATCCTCCCCCTCTGTTATTTTGAAGCAAATCTAAGATACAATTTTTTTCCTGGAAATATTTCACTATGAACCTATAAAAGATGACATTAAAAAGCATGACAATACCATATCACACCCAGAATAATTCACCGATGTCATGAAATATCTTGTCAGTTTTCAAATTATCCCCATTATCTCATAATTTTTTTTATAATTTGATTATTTTGAAATAGGATCCAGATATGATCCAAACATTGTTATTGGTTGATATGTCTCATAGGTTCTTTTTTTTTTTTCATAAGTTCTTTTAATCTATATGTTCCCTCTGCCTGTCTCTTTTTCACCCCTTGCCATTTATTGAAGACACTGGGTTTTTTCGGTCTTAGAGTGTTTCCTATAATTTGAATTTTGCTAATTGCACCTTTATGGTATTGTTTAATGTGTTCCTCCATTCCTTGTATTTCCTATAAGTTGATAGATACAGAGCCTTGATTAGATTCAGATTTGATGTTTTTCATCTTGTTTAATTAGTCAGCATAGTGGTGGTGTCAGTATTTATCGATAATCACAGTGATGTCTGGTTATTTCCCTTCTTGATGATGATTGCCTAGGTTCATGAATTCATGAGGGGGTTGAAAAATGGTGGTATTCTAATTCTGTCATTCTTCATTTGTTACTTGAGATATTACTATAAAGAGAAACTTCCCCTTCTATTTCAATACTCTCAGTTACAATTCATATAGGGAAGAGATAAATACTTGATTCTTTCTCCTTATTTACTAGTTTTGAAAATAATAAGTTGTTTCTCTAGCATTCTTGATCATCCATGATGGTCATCAATGAGGCATTTAAAAATACTATCATAAACCAAAAATATGTTTTAATTCTATTGCATTTATTATTTTTATTAATATGTATACTGTCTTATTATCTTAGTCTGTTTTGTGTTGCTATAGTACAGCACCTGGGGCTGGGTAATTTATAAAGAAAAAGGTTTATTTTGCTCATACTTCTGGTGGCTAGAAAGTCCAAGACCATGGCACTGGCATCTGCTTCTGGTGGGGTCTTTCATACTGTCATAACATGGCATATGGTCAGAGGGGAAGCGGACATGTGCAAAGGGGCAAAACATAAGGGGTGTCCTCAATTTGTAACAACTCGCTCTGTGACAGCTTGTCTCATGAGCTCAAGAACTCACTACCACAAGAACTGTACAAAGCTGCCTATGAAGGAAGTGCCCCCATGACACAAATGCCTCCCACCTCTTAGGCCACACCTCTTAGAGGTTCCACCTTCCCACATTACCGTTCTGGGAATTAAGGTTCCAACATGAGTTTTGGTGGGGACACTCAAACCATGGCTCCCATCTTTGGCCAATGGACCCTATTCGAATTGGCTCCTGAGTTCTTTTGACCTAACCCATCATTTTTTATAGCTATCTTGTTTTCTTGTGTGCAGGATGTTCCAGGCCCATCTTGTACAATACAATTCCTGCCATTTCTTCAAGGAACCTTACTTTATTTTAATAAAAAATAGTATTTAGAAACAACAATGTGAGTATACTAAGTGTACTCATTGCTACTAATTTGGTCATTGTTTCTAGACCTCTTCAGTGGTCAGATGTAGGAAATATATGTATAGTTTTAAGAGTGAAATATATGTATTATGAAAATATATGTATAGTTTTAGTTTATATTATACTTGCTTTCAGATTCAGAGCTACAGGGTTTTTGCTTAACCTTATTAATCTTATAGTTGTATTTCTTTTCTCCCACACTTAAAAACCTGGTTTTCAATGACACCAACAAAAGTAGTCATTTGATTTATCCTAACATACACACTCACACACACACACACATCCCACCCCACCCTGCAGGCTAAGAATAATATACGTGCCCCTGCCTAAGTAAGCTTCGAAATTCAACTTTTATCTCCTAGCTTCATAGGCTGTTAAAGGTGCTACTTATCTTCTCAGTTCTTTCTTTTAGAATTGACAAATGTCTCAGGAGAAAAGTGGTTGCAAAAGTCAGAGTCACCTCTTTAGGTTTATCTTTCTTTAAAGATATCAGACTGGTAAATTTTCACTATCTCTTCTCTCTGATGTTCTCAAGTAATGTATGTAAATGTTTTGTCCATCTTTTCTCTTTAGTTGTCTTCAATAGGAGGTGTGTCTGAATTATCTAAATTGCCATTCTTGAAAGTGAAATTCCCTTACCACTTAAAATTTTGAACTTATGTTTATATAATAAACATCTTTGGTTTTATTTCAAAGGTTCTGAAGCAGAAACACGTGGATGATTGTCTGCGACATGTATCTGTAAGAAGATTTGAATCATTTAATCTGTTTTCAGTAACAGAAACCCAAAAAAGGGAAACTGAAGAGGAGGTCGGTGCATGGGTCCAATACACAAGTGTCTTCTATCCTGAACACAGTATCTCCTTAAGGTAATCATTATTCTAGTTAAGATTTTTTAAAACCAATTTTCTCTTGTAGAAGAAAAACAATCTAATAAGAATCTCATTATTCATTCTATTGAGTTTGCAGGCAATCTTTATAAGAACTTAGTTTTTGCAGCTTTGTGTTAGGTAATTCTGCTATTTTAACTGGATCTTGCGGTATTGTCAGACTAAGAAAAAATTCTTCAGGAATATAGTGGCACTTGAGGATAAGGTGAGTTGCAAATCAAAGGGTTCATTTAATCATTCTTTCATAGCATTTGATTATGACAAAAAGCCAAGTTCTTTTTGAGGCAAACAAGGCTGAAAGTGAACACGGAATTTTTCCAAACTACTCTTCAGGTAGTAGTTATATAAAAATCAAGGTTTGGTATTTTTCCCATTTATGTTTTGTCACTTTCAGAATAGACCATAAGACTTGGAGGAGAAAATACAGCTGAAAACACTGATATTATGAGAAGCATGAAGTCTGTTCTGGCTTTAAAAATCCTTAGAAAAGAGACATGGGAGTTGCAAACTGAAGTAACAAGATACCACTTTTACTGAATTAATTTTCTCTCACAGTTACATTCGAGCATGTTGCAATATTACCGTAGGTGTTTGATTTTATAAAATCTGCCTTTTCTGACAGGATTTCACATTTTGAAAGGGAGGGAGGAGCACATTTACAGTAACTGTAAGAAGAGCAAAAAACATTTTAAGTGGAAATGTGACTGAATAAGGTTTAGGTGAGGCTAGGAGTAATTTTAAGAAAAAAATTTTCACAAAGGATGTCTATTTATAGTATATGATTCTTGAACTATTTTGGTTTAAAATATCTAAGCTTTAAAAGATATCATAATAGCTAAAAATTTGGAATTTATATAAAAATTGACTAGGGCAGGCAGGGAAGAACAATTAGCATCTGGTTTTATAATATTATCTTACTGAAAATGCCAAATAAAATATACAAACTTAAGGATTTTATGTACCAGGTACAGAGCTAGGTTCTTTGATATATTCACTTTCATGTAATCCTTACAATAAGTTTGTGAAGTAGAAATGAGGATGATTAAACAGTTGGAAGATAGTATGTGTAAGGAAATTGAAGAGAAGGAAAAATAGAGTGATCCAGTAGGGGTCTTTAGGTATAAAGTTCTAAAACTTATCTTCTACATCCATTGGTGACAAGAGACAGTAAGAATAAATTGTAGCAAGAATTTATAATAACATTAATAATGGCAGACAACTGAGTGCCTACTACATGACAAGCACTGTTTTGAGTGGTTTCCATATGTTAGCTTATTTAATCCACACAACAACCGTACAAGGTAAATATAATTTTTATCCTCATGAGGAAAGTGAAGAACAGAGAAGTTAAATAGCTTGCAGCCAGTATGTGATCATGCCTGTATTCAAACTCAGGTAGTCCAGTTACACAGCATGTACTTGTAGAAAAACACTTTTTTTTCCTTAAGTGATGGAGTCTTGCTATGTTGCCTAGGCTAGCCTTGAATTCCTTGGCTCAAGCAATCTTCCCACCTATTTCGAAATACTAAAATGAGTCTACTTACAGACTCACAGGTAGTTGCAAAAGTAGTACAGTGAGTTTCATGTACCCTTTACCCAGCTGTTGCCATTGGTAACATCTTATATAATGTTAGTCACAGCCTGTACTTTTAACTTCTACACCATCCTGCTTCTCATGAGGCAGTGATGTATCCATTCATTCATTTCACAGATGAAGGAATTGAGTCCTAGATAAGCCAATTTCCTCATTGCTTATTTTGAGCATTCCATTTCTTCCTCCATAATCCTGTTATGATAAAGGAAATTACTGTAATTACTGAAACTGTTTAGGTATAGGAGGATTTCTGCCAAGAATAGTTCATTCTTTTCCATTGCCAATTTTGTTTACATGGATTTCTTACACGTTTACCACTTTTGCTTGTATTCTGTTATCTGCCCAATGTGGTTCTCCATTCTCGCACCTTTAATATCTCATATCAACTCTTTTCTCAACATGTTTTCATGACATTTCTTTAGCTAACTTTATCTATTTTTTTCAGTATTACTTGAGTTGTGAGCATTCTGAAGTTTTTAAAAAAATATTACTTGGCAATAGCCAAAAGTAGTGGTTTAGAAAGTAGTTTTGAAATGGAATACCATCATCTTCCTTTATATTTTTTAAGTTTGTTAAATCAACACTGTGGATGATTGAAAAAAAGTGATGAATAGTTTTAAATAAATTCAAACCAATAAATATTTAATAGCACCTTCTGTATAGATAAACAGAACTAAATGAAAGTATATAATACTATCCCGAAGGAGCTTAAATAATAAAAATAATCAATAAGGAAAGTTTACCATCCAATCCAAGAACTTTCACCAAGCAGTGCATAACTAATTTTAAATGGGTGGAAGACTTCACACTTAATAGAAGTTTAGAGCTAGGAGTGATTTTTTTTAAAAAATTAGGAAGTATTTGAAAGTTCTAGGAGAAAGGGAGAAATCTTTTCCAATGAAGGCAAAGGCGCAGAAAATATACGGGGTGAGAAAGTGCAAGGCGGAATCATCGGAGGTTACTGAGAAGGCCATCATGGCCTTTAGGGGGAGGAATAATTATCAGTACACATTATATGGTAGATCCACTGCAGATTCTAATAAAGGGCTAAACATTTGGGATATTATAGGTTCCTCATACATCATAAATGTAAACTCCACTTTGACTTTCTCAGTTCTTATCACCTGTGATCACCTGCCACAACTCAATAGAGATGACACATACAGAGTGATCAGTACTTATTATCAGTATTTGTTATTAGTTTTGTCTATCCTAAGCTTTCCCTACACATTGATTTCTATCTCTTTAAAGTCTTGTTAGAGTTGAAATGAATACCCTAAGAGGGTAAATACCTACATATTTGTGAATTCAAAGTACCTAGTGGTATCTTATTTGTATTACTAAGAGTTATAGAAGTAGTGACTGAAATTAAAACTTTTATCCTTATTTTCTATCAGCCTTATATGATGAGATTTAAAATGAAGGATAAAGAATTTCCTTTAGTGACTTTTCATCTGAAGCAAAAGTCTGAACAATGTAAAAGTTAGGTTATAAAATTCCCAGGATCTGTTATCTTTTCTGTATACCTGAGAATGGTTGACTCTTTGTTTCAAAGTAAGTATTGAGAGTTAGGAAATTAAAATCCAGGGTATGATTCCTAATTTATTCCTTGACAAAGTCTTCTTGTCTTTCTGGTACTTTATTTCTTAGAAGTTTATAGAAGAGGCTCTTGCTATTAGATAGATGCAAGTACAGAAAACTAAGACAGGCTGCGTGAGGTGGCTTACACCTGTGGTCCCAGCACTTTAGAAGGCTGAGGTGAGAGGTTGCAGTGAGCTATGATCATGCCACCACACTCCAGCCTGGGCGACAGAGCAAGACCCTGTTTCAAAAAAGAGAAAAAAGAAAGAAAGAGAAAAATGAGATACCAAGAGATGTTTATATTAAAATTCTTTCATTAAAAATTGTCTTTTCTCTGTCTTACAAACTGCTGTTTGTTATTGTATAGAGCTTGCTGTGTAGATGCTAGAATTATTCCCACCTCTTATTTCAATTTAATTTCAGCACAGCAGGAATTTGCATATTCTGGAAGCTTTAAAATACTTCCATTATATTTAGAGCCATAGAAGTGCCTGAGTTATTCATTTGTAAGTGTATACATGTCTTGGGTATAGAAAAAGCTGAGAGGCATGAACTGTCCTCCTTTCTTTGAATAAGACTACTGTTGCTATGGTAATTGCTGAATTAGAAGGCTAGAACTCTTGACTTTTGGCTAGTCCTGGGAGCTTAGAATGGGCAAGAAGTCAAGAATGACTTTTTCTTTGACTGTGGTACATCTTTCTAATCTAACAAATGCACTATGGCAGGATCATATATCGCTTCTCTAAGGAAAGGAAAAGACAAACCAAACCCTCACGCCACTGGTTTTAGTGTGTAGCTTATCAGTGTCAGTAAGTAAAAACTAGTAATGGGAATGGTTCACTTATGAAATTATTATTAGGTTATTAAGCTATTAAGATTATTAAGGTTTATTATTATAACAGATCTATGGCAGATTGTCCTTATGTGTGATGGTATATCACTGGTGCCCGTGTGGAGCTTAGCAAGGCTGGTGTCTAAGACAAATATGAATACTGAATTTATATTTAAAAGCAAAGTTTCAATGTTAGTGATATTAACAACAAAGGTGAATACTAAAACAACTTTTGTTCCCTTATTTAGAAGGAACTTTATAGGACCTTTAAAATATGATCCAGTGTTTTCAGAAAACTCTCGAATCCATTGTCACATTTTCATGCATCTTAAATCACAGACATGGACTAATTATAACTTAATTTTCTAGTTTGTTTTAAATTTCAATCACAATTGTTTATGTAGTTTGCTTACGTGTAAATATACTCAAAGTTTCAGTAAGTTGAAATATTACCTTGAACATTCTCCAAATTTTTATGTATTACATGTAGAAATCATCTAATTTCCTATAACTAGTGGATATAAGACTGGAAAACTTCTCTTTAGCCATTTATTTTTGAAAGAGCTCCACAGCAAATTACATCTAGAATCAAGTTTTTGAAACCTTTTTCCTTCTGAAAATGTGAAAGGAGGAATCTGCCCCAGTGACTTGCTCCTTAGTTCTTACTTAGTAGTCCATTTTTGGGAAGAAACTCAAAGGTCCTCAGTTCTAGGATAGCTTTAGGTACTCATGAAAAAAATTGGTTGGCCCTGGGGAGAAGAATCTGGCATTGGTAATTAAAGGCCTGGGAGATAATTTAAAGCTTCAGAGTTTAGGAGAAAGATGAAGTGACTTTTTATGCTCTAGTTGTGTTGGCAAAAAATTGTCATTGTCATATAACATTAATTATAAGTATAATGCTAAGACTGAGTTTGTAAGAACTTAAGTTTGAAAAGCTCTTTTCCTTATAGGTATTACTATCTTACCACAGAGTCCGGACAGGACCTAGGTAAATAGTTGAAAAATTAAGGGTAGAAAAGATCTTATAGAATTGACACTTGAGAGTAATTCTCGAGTTTGAAACAAATGAAAGGGAACTTGAAGCCAGGTGTAGTAGTTCTTGCATGTAATCCCAGTGACTTGGGAGTCTGAGGCAGGAGGACCACTTGACGCTAGGAGTTTGAGACCAGCCTGGGCAACATAGTGAGACCCTGTCTCTGAAAAATGAAAAAAATTAGCTTGGCCTGCTGGTGCACCCGTAGTTCCAGTTTCTTGGGAGACTGAGGTGGGACAATTGCTTGAGCCCAGGAGTTCAAGGCTGCAGTGAACTATGATCATGCCACTGCACTCCAACCTAGGCAAGAGAGTAAGGCCCTATCTCTAAAAACAAAATAAAAGAAAGCAAAATTAATTTAAAAAGCTCCTGCACAGCCAAGGAAATAATTAACAGAGCAAATAGACAACCCACAGAATGGGAGAAAATATTTGGAAGCTATACATCCTATAAAGGACTAATAACCAGAATCTACAAAGAACTCAAGCAAATCAACAAGAAAAAAATCAAAACAACCCCATTAAAAAGTGGGCAAAAGACATGAACAGAAGCTTCTCAAGAGAAGATAGACAAATGGCCAATAAACATATGAAAAATGCTCAATGTTGCTAATCATCAGGGAAATGCAAATTAAAACCACAATGAGATATCACTTACCCTAGTCAGAATGGCTTTTATTAAAAAGTCCAAAAACAGTAGATGCTGGCGTGGATGCGGAGAGAAAGGAACACTTACACACTGTTGGTGGGACTGCAAATTAGTACAACTTCTATGGAACTAAAAGTTGACCTACCATTTGATCCAGCAATACCACTACTGGGTATTTACCCAAAGGAAAATAAATCATTTTATCAAGAAGACACCTGCACTTGAATGTTTATTGCAGCACAGTTAATTCACAATTGCACAGATGTGGAATCAACCCAAATGCCCATCAATTCATGAGTGAATTAACAAGATGTGGCATACGTATATGATGGAATACTACAGAGCCATGAAGAAGGTTGACCTAATGCCTTTTGTAACAATGTGGATGGAACTGGAGACCATTATCCTAAGTGAAGTATCTAAAATATGGAAAAACAAACACCACATGTACTCACTATTAAATTGGAACTAACTGATGAGCACACATGTACATAGAGGAAAGTAAAACTCAATGGAAATCAAGCAGGGGGGAGGTGGGAGGAGGGAATGGGTGAAAACATACCTAACAGATAACAATGAACACTATCTGGGTGATGGTCACACTTTTAACCCTGACTCAAGCATTACAAAAGTGATCCATGTAACCAACAACATTTGTACCTCCATAATACACTGAAATAAAAAACAGAGGAAGAAAAAAAAAGATGTAATAGTAAAAAACAAACAAAACATCCAAAAAGCAAAAAAAGAAGAAAAAGAAAATGGGAAACTGAATCTTTAACATACTACTTCATGGCATTTATCCTCCAATTAGCACTAATTCTTATACTATTGAAGATAATGATTACTGACATTATTCTTTCATGAGATCCCATCTTTTAGAATTTCCAAACCATAGTAGCTTTATAGATAATTGATTTTCATTTTTATAAGTATCTTAGATGTGCAGGATTAGGTTTATTGTTTCTCCACCTCTACCCCCTTTACAAATGTCATAGGGTAGGTACACTTTCTGTTTCTTTGCTTCATGAAATAATGCATTCAAGAAGGACAAGTTTTGTATCAGTGATAAGTCTGAAAACCACACTTTTAATTTTGAATAGTGTTTTTAACTTTTAAAACATGAAGTTCACTTTTATCATTTCAGTTTCTAGTCTTTAAGAAATATTTAGCATTATGCAAAATAGGTACACCTTTTTTCTACTCTTGTCTCAGATTTAATTTCAAACATTTTTTCTTCCTAATGTGTGTGTGTGAGAAAGAGGAAGAGAGAAACACAAGAGCAAGAGAATGTGTTCTTATTAAAATTAGGCCATAAAGCGATTCCACTTTTAGGAATTTATCCTAAGGGAACAATCAGAAATGGGCTCAATATTTTCCATAAGAATGATCACTGTAGCAATATGCATAATAGCACAAAACTGGGGACGGTCTTAAAATCCAACATAGGCTGGATGCTGTTTCTTGTGCTTGTAATCCTAGCACTTTGGGAGGTGGAAGTGGGAGGATTGCTTGAGGCCAGGAGTTGGAGACCAGCCTGGGAAATATAGCAAGACCCTGTTTCTAAAAAAAAAAAAAAAAAAAAAAAAATCCAACATAAAGTGCTGGTTTGATAAGTTATGGTGCAGAAATTCATTAAACTACTTGGAAGCCATTAAAATCATGTTACAGGATATTACTTAATGATGTGGAAACTTATAATTTATGAAAAACACAAATTGCAAAACAGTGTGGATAAGTCCTCTCAGTTCTTTAATGAAAGATATATATGAGCACAGAAGAAGATTTGAAGGCTATATATCAAAATTCTAACTGTAGTTGTCTCTGAGAAGTTTTTTCCTTGAAGAGACCATATATTGCTTTTATATTTAGGAAAATGTTTTCTTGATGTCTATACTGTATTACTTATCATTTTAATGGCTTCATTTTACATTTTATAATAGATGTTTAATAACTCTGTTCCTTTTCCTCTCATCTTAGTGTATACTATAGGTTTCCGTAATTTTAGTGTAATTAACCTAATGTTTACCTAGAGTCTTACATGCACAGAGAAGATAAAGAATCATTGTGTTATAAAGAATCATTGTGTTTATTTATGGTTGATGACTTTGTTATTTTAGATTAGGATACTTCAGAGCCCAGTACTAATTTTGGTCAGTCATGATTGCAGATAACTTTTTCCAATCTCACTTAGTCACCCTATCAAAGACTTGGGTCCCTATGACAGAAATAAAAAGCTCATTTTTTTTCTGAAAAGGGTAATACAATTTACATGTATTCTCTTACTATATGTATGACTTTGCTAGGCCTCCCCAGATTAAATACCACAGACTGGGTGGCTTAAACAACAGAAATTTATTTTCTCACTGTTTTGGGAGCTAGAAGTCTGAGATCAAGGTGTTAACAGGTTTGGTTTCTTCTGAGGCCTCCCCCTTTGGCTTGCAGATGGCCAGCCTCTCACTGCCTCTTCACGTGGTCATCCCTCTGCACGTGCAGGCCCCTGTTGTCTCTCTGTGTGTCCTAACTCTTCGTATCGAGACACCAGTCATTGGATTAGGGATCCCCCAATGACCCCCATTAACTTAATTACCTCTTTTAAGGCCATATCTCCAAATACAGTCATATTCTGAGGTACACCAGGTTAGGGCTACAACCCTAACCCAACCCTTAATGAATTGGGGGGACAATTCAATTCATAACATTATATATCATTTTTAATAAGTTTTTATGACAGAGTTAAAGTAATGATGAAGTAAATTTTTGTGAATTATTCATGGTTATTGTAAACTATTAATATTATAACATTCTAAAGAACTACAACTCTAAGTTACATGTGTGAGAATGTGGAAGATTGTAGATGAATTAGCACCAATTTTTTTTTTTAATCACCACTGAGAAAGTAACTCAAACTCTGTGACCTATTGACAGTTGGGTTCATTTATATAAAGAATAGTAACTTTCATTAAGTATTAATAAAATAGCACTATCAAATCAAATATTTAAAGAGCTATTAAGTGAGGAGGGATTAGAATTAAAGGGGGTAGAATTAAGATCGGTGAGCAAAAGATACGAAAAAATGTGCTTACTGAAATTTAGAACTACTGGAGATGGAATATGCAGACCTGAAGATTGGTTAGTTCTTTGTGACTGAAGTTATAAATTTGTTGGGCTGTTACAGAGGAAATTCATGTATTGAGTGTGGTTCTGGAGGGTGATTATTTTTCATTTGACCCCAGATTCTCTAATGTGCTATTTTTTTGTCTTACAAAGTTTAAGAACCTCAACTCTATATTACTAAAACAATTTAAAAATTACTTATTAATACTTTAAGATTTAGATTATCAAAAATGTCATTACATTAAATATTCTGAGGACTATATTGCTATTTCTTTTCCGTCTCCCTCTAGTGGGCAGAAAATATTTTTAAAATATAACATGGAAGGGTTTATTACTATTGGATGTATCACTATATACAGTCTCAGCTCTTTTGAAAAAAATTAAAAAATGTTAACATTTCAGAATCATTAAAAAAAATGCTTTATTTGTTATAGGCATAATAATGGATCCTTGAATGTTGAAGATGTTCTTACCAGCTTTGACAATACAGGAAATGTTTGTAAGTTATGTGCTCACTCTATAGAAATATATTCAGTATTTTAAAAAGTGAACTTATAGTTGGCTTTTTCCTCAGTGATGTTTACTATACTTACTGTGTGTATGTGTATTACAATACATGTATAAAAAATAGAAACTTGTCTTTTGGTGCAAAATAAGCCCTTACATAAGACACACCTACTAAATGGCATACAGCAGTTTTTACAGTTTGCAGGATTGTGTGTGTGTTTATGTATGTGGGACAGACTGTATATGACCTATATAGAATGTAGGTCAGAAGGAACACTGGACTCTCCAGTACTGTCCCTTTGTTTCTTGTTTCTGTTTTGACCTCCGTTAATTCAGCAGAGGGGCTGTTTCTTCCTTCTTTGCTGTTTTGTGTGCTTTCTTTGCCTCTCCCTGCTTCTCTGCCCTTTCACTACATAATAAACCCAGAACATATTTTCTTTGATGCTAATATACTTTAATACCAGAGTGTTTTTGTTTAATGCAATATTACAATATGATCGAATATATTGACTTTTTATCTAAGCCTCTGATTAAATGGTGGTAGATTTCTCCTCTGAGAAAAATCACTTAAATAATTCTTATAATTAATGTCATATGGTAGAAGAAATCAGCCAAGAATATCTTGATGTTGCTGAGTTAAACAACATACCATGACAGGAGCTGTGCACTTTTTTATATTTTTTCATATGGGATATTTCTCTTAAGATAGTGCCTTGTCAATGAACATGACCATTTTAAATGTAAAAGTAGTACTCTAATACTTTTTTCTCAAAGGAAATTTTGGAACTGTATTTTCTGAATTTAAATAACATATTTTGCTAACAGTGCAGCTTTATCAAATGCATAGATTTGCATAGAGTTATGTCCAGTAATAGGCAATACTTTCATTCTTATGTCTATATTATGACAAGCTTTTGATTTTATAGAAAAATATTCATGTATTTTGTTACCAAGGAACCTATAAATGTACTAAAATTACCCTAGAATATTTAAAATAATGTAGGTTTCTTCTTTAGGCATAGCAACAGGTGTACCTTTTAGTTTCTATTAATACATGTTGGCACTTACTGAATTCTTTAACACTTAGGCATATCTCATATTTTTATTGTGGCTAGAAAATAGCCCACCCTTGTCTAGGCAAGGACTGGACAAGGGATGATAATGGTGGTCGAGGAGACATTTTCCTTCAGTTCTGGGATACTGTTAAATATCATTGTCAGGCTTATGCATACGTAATTTCAGAATATGATCCTGGAATGTTAAATGCAGAATTTTTGACTCAGTAATGAAAAAGTCAAGTATTGTTCTTAGTTGACTCAGTATGAAATAGGGCCACTAGCTGGCAGCATTATGTAAAATGAAAACAATTTCCTAGAAGTCTAGATTATTATTTTAGACATGAATAATTATCTTATCCTTCTCTAACATTTTTTCCCGTAACTTGTTCTATACCTCACTCCTCTGCTTCCCCTCTGCTTCCCCCTGCTCCCGAGTTTTTGTTGCATTAACAAATGGAAAGATTGTATATTAAGGGTATTTTTTCACTGCTGTCTATTGTTTGGTAGAAAGGTTTGAGACTTTGGAATGAGACTCACCTGCATTTGGATCCTGGCTCTGAAATGCATTTGAGCAATTTTTATCATCTCTATGAACCTCAATTTTTTTTCATCTCTTAGGACTGGATATAATATATAGAAAGTATATAACGTACCACATGCCTCAGAGTTGACACTCAGTAAATGGAAGCTATTTATTAATTGTTACTGGTGATGAGTACCTCTAAAACTTCTTTCAGTTTTTTTCTAATAAAGAATATCGTATTATTAAGGATTATTCTGATGTTTTAAACTATTTTGATTGAACTAGCAAGACAGGAAAATTAGATAAAATTACCAAAATGTAATTTATTAAAATGTCTTGTGATAATATAGCGTTAAAAACCTGAAAATATTGCCAAGTGATAGAGTGGAGACAAAATAAGACTTATTAAAATATGTTGCTTGGTGTATCTTTTTAATTTACTCTTTTAATTTTAAAAGAAAAATCTATATTGATGTTTCACTTAATGATAAATTGGTAAAGTCCCATTCCAATAAAGTAAATATTGATTATAATCTGTATATGATCTTGATCATAAAATATTCATGGATTGAAAAAGTCATTTTTCACTTGATGCCTCAAAAATCTGATTTTATTTTGCTAATAGTGATATTAAGTTGAGT
>NW_012150063.1:2321424-2322321 GCF_000956105.1 Propithecus coquereli | reverse complement strand
TGTATTTGCTTTTTTGTTTAGAAGTGTTGTGTTTTTAAATGTATGACCTACAAAGCATTTTATATTTTTGAGATACCCTTTTACTGCTTGAATTTCTTTGAATGTTGTATGAGAAAATTAAAACGAATCTCACACAGAATTAATCATTTCTGCGTAATGATTTATTGTATAGTATATGACCCCAGCCTTCTTTTGATATATTTGCTACTGTGGAAAACAAACTAATTTGAAAGTCAAGCTCCCTTTTTGCTTACCTTTAACTGGGAATAGGAATGCATATTTCATTCTTTGGTTTCTACTACTTGAGAATCTACTTCCTTGTAAAGATATCAAAGCTGCTTGGTTGAGAGGTTGTACCTGCTCTTGACTCATCATGCCTGGAAAGAGAGGCTGACAAGCTACCTAGGAAGAGTATAGGATGACATCCTTCACCTCAAGTGAGGTACTGGCTGCTTCTGTATTTTGTTTGACATGTCACTCAGACACTTTGGGTAATAAGGGAGTGCTCTGTTTGTAAGCATCTCAGCAGATCTCTTGTTTCTGTTTTTTCTTTGGTCAGAGTCTCCTTTCTAGCTAGTCCCCTGACCTCTAGTCAAAGAAGCCTTCCCATACTATGTCTCTTCCAAAGCTATTTTCTCTTTCTCTTTCTCCAAAGGCGTCTCTTTCCTCTACTGAAATGAATTTTTTAAAAAATGTGATTTTCCTTAGGGCTTAGTTGATCCAAATTTGGATATCGTGTCTAATAATACAACTATTTAGTATTTATAAAATCTCATTGATACTTGGGAGGCACAATAGCTTCATTTGTCCTTTTTTATTTTTGTATTTTTTGTTATTGTATCCTTTATTCGATAATATGAACAGATGAGTTAATATTTCTCATATAATTTATTACAT
>NW_012150063.1:2299225-2319575 GCF_000956105.1 Propithecus coquereli | reverse complement strand
CTCTAGCCCGGGAAACACAGTGAGACTCTGTCTCAAAAAAAAAAAAACAAAAACAAATGACAAACTGATAAATATTATTTATGACATATATTCAGACAAAGATAAATTTTCTTTATTATATAAGGAGCTCCCACAAATCCACACCAAAAAGGCAATCTGCAGATCTGTAAGAAAGGGAAAAACAGCCAAAAATTAGGAAGGGGTATTTCACAAAAGAAATACCAATGTTCTATAAATACATCAAATGATTATTTTCTAGTAATTGAGGAAATGCAATTGAAACAGGGAGACATAATTTTTGCTTATCAGATTGGCAAAGATGAGAGAAGATAAGCAATAATCAGGGACTTGCCAGGAAATGGGCCTTCGTGTACACTGTTGGTGGGAAGGAAATCGATTCTGCTTTTCCAGAGGCAGTCTGACAGTGTCTTTATAATTTTAAGTATCCATATCTTTGGACCACTAATTCCCTTTTTAAAAAAATAATGAAACCAGTATGCAAAGCTATATGTAAAGGGATTCATTGCAGCACAATGAATAATTGGAAAAAACATAAATACTTAATTTTAGATGACTGGTTAATTATGGATAATCCATGCAATGAAATACTATATAGCTGTTCATGATCTACAAAACATATTAGGTTAAAAAAAAAGACAGAAAATACGATCTTATTTCTATAAAATATACATATGAAGTATGCGTGTAGGTATATATATGCACAGAACCGTGTGTCAGTGCTCATTGTTTTGTTGGGATATTGGGTAATTCATCCTTTCTTCTTTATCCTTTTCAGTATTGTTTGAATTTTTTATGGCATGTATTACATTATAACTGGAAAAAGCAATGTTATTTTCATTTTGAAAAAATGCTCTTTAACTTCCAAATTGAGTATTAACTTTGTTGACTGAAAGCTGTGGTAAAATCTCAAATTGCTTAGGGGATAGCACTGGGAAAAAAAGGAGCAATTCATTTTACCAGTGAAAAAATATAAAGTATTTTGTTTTTAAATAGTACTTTTCTCCGAGGAACTCATAGCATGTTAGACATTAATGTATTAGTCTCCCAGTATACTTATGAGATAAGAAATCAGAGATCAATCAAAGTATTTTAGCCCTGTATTAGGTCTGGGGAGTACAAAGACGTTAAAGTCAGTCAGCGGCAGATCATTGAGCTTTGGACATAGACAATTTATAAGTTGTGTAAGAAATAAATTTATAAGGTCATCAGTGCGTTATGTGGTTAGCATGCATGGGTAATGGTCAGCAGCCTTGAGATCACCAGGGACCTGTAAGCCGGTGGGGAGCTGCTGGTAAGCGGCACTGGCACTGGATTTGGCTGCTGGCCCCTCTTTAGGATCACCGTGTACATGTTGTCTTTGATTCCTAGTCTATGTTAGACAGGATTTGGGAGTTAGGTTAGGTCGCTGGGTGGTACTTTCCATAGCCATGTGTTTCCAACTGTCCGACTTCCCAGCTCCACAGTGGTCAGGGCAGTTTTTCCTTTTGGCACAATATTGGGTGAGCATGCCCTGAAGCCATAAACAGAGTTCAGCACATTTGTTATTGTTATACCAGGGAAGGAACATTTACAAGATATCACTCTTTAATGCATTCTTAAAATTTTTATTTAAAATAAGAAATCACAGAGTTGGAATGGTTCTCTTTGATACTAAAAGGTGGTGCTATTGTGAGAAAAGACTGAAATAAACCCTATAATCCTTTCTAGATTCATATGCCTTAACACTACAATAATACTGGAAGGTAGCTCATGTCTTTGTCATAAACCTGCTAGTTTCTTCCTCCTTTAAATATCTGAAGGGATGTTCTTAATTTAGGTGTCTCTCTTAAGTTTTAGCAGAAGATATGCCAAGAAATCTTTTTTTCCCCCTCCCCTGAGCAAATTACTGAGTAGAATTCCTTTCTCTATCTTCTTTTAAATAGCTACCATTGCTTTTGCGTCCTTTGCAGTATTTGTCAGCAACTTTGTAAATATTATCCCTTTAATGCTCTTAGCTTTGCAAGGGTTGAGGAAACCGATACCCAGAACAAAGTAATTTGCTTAAAGATTTAGTAAGTGGTCGCATAGGAATTTGTAACTATTCTACTATATTTCTTGAGGTTTACATTTTTCCAAAATGATAGGAAATTAATTTTAAAAGTTTGTGATGGGAATTGAAACTGAAAGTGGTAACTTAGAGGGCTAGAAAATAACTCTGGCAAATAGAAACGAATCCTGTGCAGCAGATGTGTCTCAGAGGAGACTGATTAAAGGTCACTGGAAAATGGGCTCTCTCTGGCTTCTGAAAGGTAGTTGACAATCTAATGGAGTGGGGATTTGGGGAGTGAGGATAGGGGAGAAAGAATGCATTTTCTTTTAATAGTCTTAAACTGAATGTGGGTTTGATTTTATTTTGACTTTTTTGGGAAGTGCTGCTTTTTGCAGCAATAATACAATAGTATTATAATAATGCTTTCTGTTTTTACATAGCCCTTTCTCTGAGGTGCTTCTAAAGCTTATGGCTGTAGTGATATTTTAAAATTGCTTACATAAACATAAGCCGTGCAAAGAACTCAACTAAAAGGAGTTTAGCAAAGTTGTTTGGATTGTGGACAGCCTTTCCACAGAGAATTGTGGGTATCTGGATGTTTGTATGGCATGCATATATTGCACTACTCTTAGGAATGCTTGATGTGAACAAAATATTTGATGATGAATGAATTTAGTGTTTGTGTATAGGTACCTAGTCTTTTCGATATTCTCTTCTCTCAACCTTTACTCTTCACTCAGCCCCGAATATTTGTGTTATATCCTGGGAGATGGGGACAGTTCGTGGGAAGGAATGAGGAAAAGTTTCACCTCATTCTGTGTGTGTGAGTCTGGAAATGTGCATGTATTATGTATATTGTGTATATTGTGTAATATTATGTATATTGTAGGTGCTTCACATGCTCACAGGCTGCTTGTTGTAGTATGCTGGAGCAGGTGCAGTCTTTGCTACAGACGGTAAACTCATGGATTGTCTGAAGCCTTTGCCCTTCCAGGTTGTTGGAGATCACACTTCTGTGTCATTGCCATTTCCTAAGAGTCCCTGACAGTTGGCATCACTTAATTTTTGACTGAAAGCTGAGGTGGAACCCAGACCTCCCACTAAAAAAAAATATTGATTTTAATTGTGTGATAGTCAAAGACAAACAGTATTTTGATTAATCCTGGAGTTTGGTTTTATTTTAATATTTGGCAACTTAATCAGAATTTAGTAGGGGTTAGTTGGACTGCCATTACATACAATTAAGAAATGGCATATACTTAATGAAAACCACAAGTTCTCTGCTTGTGCTTATCCCCTGGATTCCCTTAAAAGAGAAATTGTAATAATAAGAAGTGTATGTTGGGGCAGAGGGAGGATTAATTCTTACTGCCCTCTTTGATCTTTCCCTCTTATGTCTTACAGGTTTGTAGTTTGAATCCTTCAATTTAGTACTCAATTATGTATCATATTATATTAACTATTTGTTAATCTTTTTCTCCAGAAATAAAATTTAAACCCCTGATTGCAAGGACCATGTCTTACACATCAGCAATATTTATAAAACCACGGTCCCTGTGGTTTGATCTCAGAGGGTGTTAAAGTCCATGCAACAAAATGTATTTTCAAATGACTTGAGTATTTTACTTCTCTTGATTAAATGACATGAAGGCAACACACCGTCTTTAGCAATTTTTCTTACCATTTCCCTTTTTTCTCTCTCCCATCTACTGCTACCCCACATTGCTGCCTGTTCTTTACCTCCTAAATACATAACAATCAAACAAAAAACCTCAGAAGACAATTCTAACGATTATATCTATCATGAGACAATTCTTGTCTTCCTTTTTATCCCTTTTTCTTCTCATTCTCCATCACAGAACTGAGGAACAAGCCTGTCAAGGCAGGATTTTCCTTGGAGGGTGTGAGCAGACCGGTGGGGTGGGGGAGAGACTGAAACAGACCAGGTTCTTTTAGTTAGAGTGATTGTGCAGACTTGTTTGCCCGACATGGCCCTAGTTGTTCTTAGCATAATATTTTTTTCTTTTAAATGGAGACAGAGTCTTGCTCTGTTGTCCAGGCTGGAGTACTGTGGCGAGATCATAGATCACTGACTGTAACCTTGAACTCCTGGCCTCAAGCGGTTTTCCCGCCTTGGCCTCCCAAAGTGCTGGAATTACAGGCATGGTCACTGCACCTGGCCTTAGCGTAATTGCTGTCAGTCCCTCTTTTCACTCCCAAAAGTGTCCTGATTTGGATGGTAAATTATATGTGTATGTTTAGAAGACAAGAAAAGAGAAAGATTGGAAGCTTACATTAATTATTTATATCTATTTATATAATACCTCTTTATCCCATCATAGCACCTTGCACAAGGGCTGACCCAAGTGGTATTCAATAAATATGCATTGATTAATTTGAATCCCAAGTTACACCCAAACAGATCCATTCATTCTACATAGATGTATTTGTATTTGATATATTATTCTACATAACAGAGAGGTAAATCTAGATCTCAATTTTAAAGGACGTATACCACAGGCCTCATAAACTGAATTCAGAACACAGACATGTTTTGTTCAGGTAATGCAATAATTGAAAAAATAAAAGAATTACTGTGAAGATTTCAAAATAAGGAATATTCACATAGAATCTAGTTTTTTAGTTTCTCTTAGGGAAAAAAAAAAAAATTTAGTGGCCTGAGTCTGAGCGCACATGGTAATTATCATCTAGAGCGAGCAGGGTCTTCGTTTCACCTTTGTACTCACCACTCCACCCATGGTCATTCAAATTTGCAACCCCTGATACATGTCATATATTTGGGAGCATTTAAGATATTTTATCTTTGTACATTTTTCAGATTCTTTAATTATCTACTTAAGAAGAGCCAATTCTCATTAGTCATTTTGTTTATCAGAACTAATTAAATAAAATACTTATAAATTCTTTTGTCAATAAACCTTTTTAATTCAACAAATTAATCATTAATCTTTGGGAAATATTTTTTCCCATACTGTCTACAAATGGCCACGGCTATTAAAAAATATTAATATTATTCTATTTAATAAAAAATAAGCTGGCACTATTTTAAATATTTTTAACAGCTCGTATCTTTGAGAAAACATTTTTGAAACTTATTCATATCAAGTTAAAATTATAAAATGTATTTTAAAAATGAAATTGAAAACTAGAGCTACAGGAGAAATTTTAAATATTTGTGACTATGTGTATATGTGTGTGTGTGCATGTATACTTACATGTGTATATATAAAACATATAGTTAACTTGATCTTCATTTGCCTCTTCTTGTTTATTTATAGATTGGAAAAGAAAGAGCAATCTCAACAAGTGTTTATTAAGTTCCTATTATGTGCTGTCCTGCATTTTCAATTCTCAAATGATTTCTCAACTTTGACTGAACTACTACAAAGGAATAAAACATTTTTTCTACACATGTTGAAGAAACTACTGTATATTAAAATATGGATAAATATCTCAGGTCTGATGCATCCAGGTACTTGGATGGTTTCTGTGAACTATGTATTAAATCTCATCAGCAAACGTCTTTTAAAAATAATTTAAAATAGCTACATTGCTTCAACAATGAAGAATTTACTCTGATTACAATTTTTAGAATATTGGCAAGAAAGTGGCTTGACTTACTCTAACTACATTAAATATTAATTTAATCTCATGAACATATTGTCTCAGGACATGATTTTATTTTTATTAATTTTTAAAGTTTACTATTTTTTTTTTTTTTTTTGAGACAGAGTCCTGCTTTTGTTGCCTGGGCTAGGGTGAGTGCCGTGGCATCAGCCTGGCTCACAGCAACCTCAAACTCCTGGGCTCAAGCAATCCTTCTGCCTCAGCCTCCCGAGTAGCTGGGACTACAGGCATGAGCCACCATGCCCGGCTAATTGTTTCTATATATTTTTAGTTGTCCGATTAATTTCTTTCTATTTTTAGTAGAGATGGGGTCTCGCTCTTGCTCAGGCTGGTCTCGAACTCCTGAGCTCAAACAATCCGCCTGCCTTGGCCTCCCAGAGTGCTAGGATTACAGGCGTGAGCCACTGTGCCCGGCCCAAGTTTACTATATTTTTAGTTAAACTTAATATATATGCAGACCATCAATTTCATGTTTCTGAAGTCTTTTGCGAAAGCTGTTCCAGTCTTAATCTCTAGCCCTGCAACAAACCTTTCATCTTGACATCTCCCTTCACTATCATCTTGAGGATTCATTTCATCTCTTCTGTGTGGGATCTCATTCCAAATCTCATGGCCTCCTCTTTGTTTACTCTGTCGTTTTAGAAGATTATAAACTCCAGTAGCATCCTGAGAAAGTAAGGGGAAATAATTTTTTGAGACCTTGTAATACTTTGGTTGGATATGAAATGATAGAATTTAAAATAATTCCCCCTTCAAAATTTTACAGCAATGTATTGTAGCTTCTAGTGTTGCATTTGAAATTTCCAATGCTATTCTAATTCCTTATCTTTTTTATGAAACCTGTTAATTTCCTCTGGACTTTGATAGAATCTTCTTGTATTCCCAGTAGACTAAAATTTTATGATATAATATCTTGGTGTAGCTCTGTTTTCAAACATGTTGAACATTTGGTGGGCATTTGCAATTTAGAAAGTCATATTTTTCAGTTCTGGGAAATTTTCTTGAATTATTTCTTATTTCCTCCCTTCTGTTTTCTCTCGTTCTGAAATTTCCATTTTTTGAATGTTGTACATCCTGGACAGGTTCTTTATCTTTTCATCTTCTGTTTTGCATTTTTTGACTTTTTCTTTACTCTCAGAGATATTTCTACAACTATTTTTCAACCTTTCTGTTGAGTTTTTCTTCCTATTTTTATGCTAAAAGTGTCCGAAGCTCTTTTTTTTTTGTTGTTAGTTATTTTCCCCCATAGCATTCTTTTCATATTTCTTGATTGCTTCTCTTACCTTTTTTAAAGATACTACTGAAAGTTTTGTTTCTTTTCTCTTTTATAGTCTTTGTTTCTTTCCAGTTATTTTTTTCTGTATAATTTCTTTGGTCTCTGTCTTTTATAATAGAGGCTTTCATCATTTATCTGGTGATCCTTGAGAATTATATACTACAAAACTGATTGGAAGGCACAGTGGTATTCCAGCTTGTTGATTACAGGTTTCTCTGTGGATGATCTGGCTGGGCTGTTTCTTGGGCAACCCTGGTTGTCGATATGTTTAGGTGTTTCTCTTAAGCTGATCAGTTTCCCAGAGAAAACTCTTTTGAGTCTGCTGCTTTGGGAAATATGTATACCCTAGCTGTTACCATTTTGGAAGGTGGATAGGAAGAAGAGTCTCAAAATTCAGTTACTCAGTCCCTCATTTAAAAACCTTCCCCACCACCACCCTTCCTCAACTGCACGAATGCCCCTGAGTCTAGAGAGATTACAAAACATCTGATAGGGTGGAGAAGTGGTAGTTGCCCTATTGAGTGGGAGATGAGATTTCAAGATCTAACTGCTTCATAAGTAGATATTCAACAAATTCTCCTGTGTTTAGCCCATCCTTAGCCCAACTCACAGAGATATAAATCTGGTTGCTTCTTAACTTCTCCCCAATGCTGATTTAGGATTCTGCTTTTTGCTGTGCTTGTGCCTTTATGAACTCTTATTTTGTTTTTAAATTTACTTTCTTTTGTTTTAAGTGGGGTATCAGGAGTGGAAGTTAATATGTGGATTCCCTCTAACATCTTTAGCTACCATCTTTAACACATATATGTATGTAACACTCACATACGTCAATTTCACAGAAATGCTATAACCACTGAAAATTTAACACAATTTTTAGTACTTCATTTCAGTAGAATACATATGGTTTTTATCAAATCTACACTAGGAAAATATGTCCAATATAAATGTATTTATGTATATAAATCACCAAGGCTTTGCATAAATTTTAGAAATTCTTTCTTCCCTCATTTCTGAATTCTTCAGCTTTCAAAATTGAAGTCAAATGTTACCTCCTTTATATAGTATTTCCTAACTCTCCTAAGCTACCATTTGTGGTCTTTCCTATGTTTACCTGTAGACTTTTTAATTTAATACACCATTAAAATATATCACATTATATTATAGCTATGTCTTAATTGCTTACTAGGCTGTAAGCTCACAGAGGGCAAGTGTGATGTTTTGTTTGTGTATGTACAGTGTCTGGCCTATAGTGAATAATCAATGAATGTTTTGTGGATTAGTGAACTTAATATTTAAAAAAGGAAACCACACTTTTTAATTTAATTTAATTTTATTTTAGACAAGGTCTTGCTCTGTCACCTAGGCTGGAATACAGTGGTGCAATCCTAGCTCACTGCAGCCTTGAACTCTTGGGTTCAAGCCATCCTCTTGCCTCAGCCTCCCGAGTATCTGGGACTACAGGTGTGCACCACCACACCTCATTAAATTTTAAATTTTTTGTGGAGACAAGGTCTCGCTGTTTTGCCCAGGCTGGTATTGAACTCCTGGCCTCAAGTGAGGCTCTGTCCTCAGCCTTCCAAAGTGCTGGGAATATAGGTATGAGCCACCAGGCCTGGCGGAAACCACACCTCAAATAAATAAATTAGGATACGATTCTTTGTTTTACAAAATGTTTACTGTATAAAATAATTTATTTTAGGATTCCTTTAAATAGCCCATATCTCTAGTACATTTAAAATTTCATTACATGGCTTTTTTCCCCCCCAGGAACATATTCACATTAGTATCACTTTTTCATATATGTGTACATATACATGTATTCTACATTGTTCTTCTTTAGTAGGGATGTTACTCATATTTAAGAAAGAAATAAGTGTTATTTTGTTACATATTGGTGATGTTTTCCCCTTCAGATATCTTTTGCTGGAAGAGCACTAAGTGGCTATTCATCTAGATTTTTGATCAGTGCAATATATTTTAAGCAACTAGTTCTAAAATACATTCAAATGGCATCCCCTATTCCTCATGAATTGCTATTCCTTTGCTTAAATTTCCTACACAGACCACCAGCAATCCCTTAAGTACTTTTCCTACCAGCTAATGCTAGCTTTTAAAAATCTACTTAATGTTACTCTTTTCATTTTCTTTGTTGCCTCTGTCACTTAATATACCTCAGTGCCTGCCTGATATTGTTCCTTTTCAAGGTCCTTTTCTGCTTTTAGGAAGATCTTTCCTAGTCTCTTTCTCTACTACTGTCTTACATGCTTCGATTCTGCTGTTTCTCCACTGCAAAGAGCTTAGTGGAGGGAGGAAGTGAATATTACAGGTTACTTTTTTAAAAAAAAGTTGTTATGTGTAATATTAAGGAGAATATGAATGCTGGTGGTTACTATATAACTAGTGTTCCAAAAGGATTTTGATAAACTTGTAAAGCCATTCATGGAGACAGAAATACTAAAATGGGATTTGTTTACATTTCTTAGACAAGGGGAAAAGGACCATTTAAATTTGGCAGTTGTTAAAGTTGAATGGTGGGTAAACAGGAGTTTGTTTTCTTCTGTTCTCTGTATTTTTATGTATACTAAAATTTTTCCAAATACAAGGTTTAAAAGATTTAAGTGTCATTTTTCATTCCTTTTGACCCAGCAATCCTACTTTTTTGGTATCTGTCCTCTAGTACATAAAGACACATGTACAAAGATATTAATTACAACATTATTTGGATTGGAAGAAAAATAACCTGGAAACAGTCTGACAGCTCTTTGATTACTGATGGAATTGGTGGATAAATTATGGTGTATCCATACAATGGATTATTATGCAGCAGTTAAAAAGAATGAATTGATTTATATGCTATAATCTGAAGGGATGTCCAAGGATGAGATGAGTAATGTGTATAATGTGATTTCATTTTTATAAAAAGAAACTGTATGGATATGCAAAAAGCTGTGAAAGCATATATACCAAATTATCAGTATTAGTTATTTCAGAAAGTGGAACCTAAAGTGATGGGGTAGAGGAAAAATTAACTTTTTTTCTATTAATCTTTGTATTGTTTGATTTGTTTCAAGAATATATTTTGGGGAAAATGTAATAAAGATTTTTTTAATAAATGTAAAAATAAAATATTTTAAAAGTGAGTGTCAATTCATCCATGATAATAAAAACTCATTTTTAAAGTTTTAAAAGAGAAGCAGAAAGTGATATGTTTAGGAAACCAAATGGTGAATTAGATCATAATTTGCCTTCAGAAAGAAAAATAAGTGAACACATAACTCATGCATAGAATATATATTGAACTCTATTTACAAACTTCCAACAGAAATTGTTGGGTTATAATTAGAAAGAAAATGTTAGGCTTCTATGTATTAATTCAGCAGTCTCCCAAAATTTGACTGAATGTGCCTAAAATTTAAGCTTTTTTGTTATGGTAATTGAACCAATCAATTTAATAAATAAAGATCCCCCATTTTTAACAGGCCACATTTGACTTAAAACTGAAGTATCTGGTTATATCAATTAGGGTTCCTTGGTTGTGAACAACAGAAACTGACTCTGGCTAACTGAGGCAAAAAGAAATGCATTAGAGGGATACTGAGCACGTAATAGAATTCAAGTTTTACTTGACAGTTGGGCATTTCACTTTGTATTTTAGTATGCCTCTAATTATATTCCCTGCTTTTAATTACAGCATTGCATTAAAAGTTCCTAGCCAAGCACCTTTATCATTTTGTCTTTTATGGATTAAATTTAGTTAAGTCTTTTTAAAAATCACTACCATTTTTTAAAAGAGAAACTTATGTAGTATCTATTGTTTAAATTGTGCTCTACTAAATGATGAGTTTGGAGTTATAATTAGTTTGATTTATTATAAGAGGTATACCCATTCAAATACTTATGGATAGTCTCAACCTACATAAGTTATTTTAGAATAACCACTATTGAGTTTTTCTTTGATGCCACACTGGTGTTTTTCTGTGTGTGTGTGTTTAGCACATTTAAAAAAAATTTTTTTTCTTGTTTTCATGGTAAATTTCCCAGGGAGATTAATTATAAATGTTTTTAAATGTTAAATTATTATTTTTTATCTTATGCCTGCCTGCCTACCTGCCTGCCAGCCTTCTTTCCCTCCCCTCCCTCCCTCCTTCCTTCTTTTCTTCCTTCTTCTCACTCTGTTGCCTGGGCTAGAGTGCAGTGGTGCCTCCTGAGTAGCTGGGATTATAGGTATGTGCCACCATGCCTAGATAATTTTTTAAAAATGTTTTTTGTAGAGATGAGGTCCTGCTCTTGCTCAGGCTGGTCTTAAACTCTTGAGCTCAAATGAGCCTCCCACCTCAGCCTCCCAGAGTGCTAGGATTACAGGTGTGAGCCACTGCGCCCAGCCCCTTTCCCCAAGTTTAAAAAAAAAAAATTCCCTTCATTAAACTGTTTTTTAAATGGTTTTTGCTGGTTGCCTTTGTCTTTTACAAGTCATCATTCAAGGTAGTCTTTTTAATTTTTTTCATTGGCATCCTAACCTCTTCAATTTCATCTGAATCTTTTAACCTCATTTTCATTGTTGATTCACTGCCCAAAATGTCATTAACATTATTAAGAAACTTTGGCATTGGATAGCCAATGCAGATTGAACATGAACATTCTTTTTAAATTGTTTTTTCAGCAGACAATGTAGATTTGCACTGAAATCTCCGTAATTCTTCTGCCAAGACTCTCTGAGGGCAAAGACACGTAGTGAAGAGAACAGAAGAGAACATTTCATATAAAAGTAACTACAAGGAGATGGAACTGCTTGTCATGAGCATTATGTTTGAATCAATTGAATGCAGCAGCTGATGATAACCCACACAGAATCTATCCATTTATTCTATATATTCCCTGCAATGCCTGCTATAGTCCTGTACATACAGTGGGTGTTCCAATAGTTGTTGAATGAATGAGCAATCAAACTAATAGATAGCATATCTTTTTTTTTTTTTTTTTGAGACAGAGTCTCACTGTGTTGCCCTGGCTAGAGTGCCGTGGCGTCATCCTAGCTCACAGCAACCTCAAACTCCTGGGCTCAAGCGATCCTCCTGCCTCAGCCTCCCGAGTAGCTGGGACTACAGGCATGCGCCACCATGCCCGGCTAATTGTTTCTATATATTTTTAGTTGTCCGATTAATTTCTTTCTATTTTTAGTAGAGACGGGGTCTCGCTCTTGCTCAGGCTGGTTTCGAACTCCTGAGCTCAAACAATCCGCCCGCCTCGGCCTCCCAGAGAGCTAGGATTATAGGCGTGAGCCACCGTGCCCGGCCTAGATAGCATATCTTTGACACAAGTTGTTTTTGGGCAATTACAGTGTTTATTTAAATCATATACCATATAAATAGATGTAGATACTAAACAAAAAGGAATTTAGATGCAAAAAACTGTTGCTGTTTTTTCCCCCATTCTGTAATATTCCCCATTTTTTAAATCTCCTTTTATGTGAATTTAGCTGTATTATTCTTTGTTACTTCTAATTTCAACATTTATAAGTTACGAACTATTTCAACTATGCAAAAAAATGACAAGAGAATATGAGAAACATTCAGTAGCCACTATGCTGATTTAACCAATGTTAAAGTTTTGCCATATTTGCTTAAACTTTTGTTTTTAAGCATGAAACGAAGTTTATTGAGGAAGGACAAGATAGGTTTCAGAGCAAGAACAAGATACAGGTTCACAGAGCAAGAGCAAGACACATTTGCCACAAACAATGAACGATCCTCTTGTCATAACAAGAGGGACTTAAACGTTTTTTAAGAAGCAAAATATTTTAATACATTCATAATAACCTTTGTAACCCTTTTTGATCTTATTTCTTTTCCTTCCTCCTTTTTCCCTCCCTTCCTATATATAACCATTACCAGAAATTGGTGTGTTATCTTCTAGTTGCTATACTGAAATTTCATGTATCTCCTCCTTTTACCTTTGTTTAGTGTTCCCCATCTTGCATGCATTATTGGGACTTTGGTCATTATCCTCATATTTTAGAGGAGTTTTTCCTTTGTTGCTATAGTTTGACTGTTTAGGTCAAAAACTGATATTTAATAGGGAAAGTTTTTCCTTTGTTGCTATCGTTTGACTGTTTAGGTCAAAAACTGATATTTAATAGGGAAAGTAAGGTTCAAGACTCCTAGACTTACCATAAAAAGAGGTCCTTGTTATGTAGGTTTTGAATCTCCTTTATTAAATTAGTCGCATTAAGTGAGAGCTAGTATATAGCTGAATGGTTATAAAAATGCACGCTGTATTTCCTAGGTTTGAATCTAGGTTGCACCACATCTTTGCTGTGTAACTTTAAGGAAATTGCTTATTCTCTTTAAGCCTGAGTTTGCTCATCTTGGCAACCATTATTTCATAGGGTTGTTGTGAGAATTAAGTGAGATCATACATGTGAAGTGCTCTGCCTAAGACCTGACACACAGATCTCATTAAATTTTGGCTATTTTTATTTTATATTTGATTAAGTGTTTTACTGACAAGACGCAAATGTTCTTAGTTTTGTTCCTCTCTCTTGAATTCTATTAGATGACTCTTTTGAATCCATACATTTTATTTAATTATTTGGAAAAATAAAAACGATTTTTGCCACTGAAGTAAACAAGCACTAACTCAAGCAACATGAAACATTCTCAAAATATCCTAAAAATTTAATTTGGAATATAGTTAAAAATAAGTTAGAGAAACTAATGGTGCTGTCCATTCTGCACAGTTTTCTGGGGGCCGATTACAAATACTGACTAGTCTTACAGTCTGTGTTTTTCATTTGAACTATCGTGTGCATTAAAGTCATAGTGTGCATTGTTTCTTTGATTTTTCTTCATCTCAAAATCTAAGGTTAAATGAAAGTGATAGGTAGATGTTTAGAGAAGAGTATTTTGAACTAAATATAACCATAATCTACTGTTAGTGAAGAAATTAAGAAATGGATCCATGGGAAATATATACATTTGTTGAACTGAAAATTTTAGTACCTTGCTCAAATCTACTGTATTGTTCATTTAAAAAGCAGGTAAAATGAAGATGATGATTTAAACGAAGTTATAGTTAGAAATGTGGAATTACTCTGGCATTCCAAAAGACTTGACTTAATATTTGGACATGAGTTTCACAATTACTAAATTTTAGACCTCATTAAATATATTTCTGTGTCTGATTTATCCCTGATTAGGAACTCAATATGGGATTCATAGGAATATTTTAGTTTTTTAGGCAGGGTATTTAGTAGCCAGGCTTAGGGTGACATTGTATTGGTATGCCAATTGGTAGGCCCTTTGACTATATGTTAGCAGGATAACTTGAATGACACCCTTCCCCCAAGCACAATCCCCATCCCTGTATCTCTGGCAACTCTATTTTAGTTATAAGTCAGAGTTGACTGCTTGTAGGGGAATATCATGTCTATTTTCTGGTTATTCCAAAGGAAAGAAAATATCTCCACATGTTATCTATTGCTACATAACATATTACCCCAAATTTAGCAGCTTAAAATAACAAACAGTTATTATCTAACAAAGTTTCTGAGGATCAGGAATCTAGGTGTGGATGGTTCCTATGGGTCTCTTACCAGGTAATAGTTAAACTGTCAGCTGGGGCTGCGGTTATCTCAACATATGACTGGGACTGGAAAATCTGTTTCAAGACTCATTTATATGGTTGTTGACAGGCCTCAGTTCCTCACTAATCATTGGCCAAATGCTTCAATTCCTCACCATAGCACTACTCACAATATGGCGGCTTGCTTCCACTAGAGTACAAGATCTGAGAGAGAGTCATCGTCTTTTATAACCTAATCTCAGAAGTGACATACCATCACTTTAGCCATGTGCTATATTCGTCACACAGACCAACCCTGATGCCGTGTGAAAGGGGACTGACTACACAAGGGTGTAAATACCAGGATACAAGTATCAGTGGAGACCATCTTAGAGGCTGGCTACCAAACTCCTGGTGATGGATATCATGCTTGGTGGTTATCTAGCTATGAAACTTCCTGTGATGGACTTCATCATTGGTAGTTATCTACCTACCTATCTGTAAGTCTCAGAAACCAAACTTGAGTTGTCTAACATTTAGGTTAATAGCTAGAGGAGTTAAGTTTGTGTGGAAAAAAAGTCCTCAGTATCATTTTTATTTTAGGTGTGTGTCATAACAGCAGATCATTTAGTGTTAGTCCTGGTATCCACAACCAAGTTACTAGAAGATTTCATCAAGTAGGCGGGAGATATTTAGCAAGAGAACCTAAAGTAAATGACTCGTTTTTGAATCTTGCTTCTTTGTAGGCTTTGAGCTTAATTCACTACAGAGAAGAATTCTATTGGGTTTACAAGACAGCCAGACTTGACATTGAATTTTTTATGATGGTGTATAGCTACAAATCAATCTTGTCAGTCCTATATTAATTAGTTATTTCCACTATTTCCAGACTATGATGATAGTGATACAAATTAAGAGAATCACATGGATACGTCTGTGGTGATACTTTCTTCAAGTCTTTTTCTTTGGCCTTTAAATTGGTCACTTTGCATTACTTGCATGAATTTCTAATGTAAACAGAGAGAGCAAATTGCGTGTGTGTATATATATATATATATGCATGTGTGTGAAATCTATAATGAAATCCCAGTTTAGAGAAGGAATTATACGTTTAAAGTCTTCAATTTTATGAAAACAATGATTCCACATTTCTTCAAGTGGCTGCCATAGAATGGAAATTGAAATCCCTGGGTGGGAAGTGTGCTAGAAATCATAGTATTCCTTTTCAAAGTATTTTGCATCCCCTTATACGTATATTCAGTACTTCATTTCTAACCCCTACACACTAAATCATGCTGTGATTTATAATACTGTGTTATGTTTTAAATTCAAATATTGTTTTTAAAGGGAAATTGCTACTAATGTTGGCTAAGCTGCACATAATAGTTTAGTAAATGGTTGTAGGTTTGATTCTTATCATGTCAATCTAAATGTGAAGTAATATTCAAAATCCTTTCAAGACATTGAATAATTGTTTCAGTTAACTGTTTTACCAAATAATATCAATTTGTGAAATATAGTTGAATTTAGTGCATTTATTATTTAAAGAAAAAGAAATAGCTGCATATCTACATAACTAAATGTTAATGGCTATCTTTTAAATGCCCATGTATTTGAAGAAAAGAGGAATTAATATGTTAACAGAGCAAATAAGTTATAGATCATTGAAAAATTTTTAAAGTCATGTATGAGACTTAGTTTACCTCTTAAAATTTAATTTGTTAAAAGATCAACTTTATTTTATTTTGTTTTGAGACAGGGGCTCTCTCTGTTGTCTAGGCTAGAGTACAGTGGTATCATCTTAGCTCACAGCAACCTCAAACTCCTGGGCTCAAGCGATCCTCCTACCTCAGCCTCCTGAATAGCTGGGACTATAGGCAAGCACCGCCATGTCTGGCTAATTTTTCTATTTTTTGTAAAGATGAGGTTTTGCTATGTTGTGCAGACTGGTCTCGAACTCCTGGGCTCAAGCAATCCTCCCTCCTTGGCCTCCCAAAGTGCTAGGATTAAAATATCAACTTTATCTAGATACAATTTACATATATTAAATGTATCAATTTTGATGAGTTTTGGAAATTTTATAATCATGTAACCACTATTGTAATCGAACTATAGAATATTTCCATCACTCCAAAAAGTTCACTTGTGTTCTTTTCCAGTCAGTCCCTTCTTCTCCTCCCAGGTAACCACTGATCTACTTTTTGTCACTATAGATTAGATTAGACTCTTCTAGTACTTCATATAAATGCAGTCTTATATGGGCTCTTTTTTTCCTCTAGCGTCTTTAAGCATGTTTTTGAGATTCATTCATGTTGTTTTGTGTATCTGTTGTTTGTTTCTTTTTTAATTCCTGAGTTGTATTGCATGATATGAATATACCCACAATTCACTTATCCATTCATCTATTGATGAACATTTGGGTTGTTTCCAGTTTTGGGCTATTTTGAATAAAACTGCTGTGAACATTCATGTACAGGTCTTTTTGTGTGGACATGTGTTTACATTTTTCTTGGGTAGATACCTAGGAGTAAAATCGGTAGGTTGTATAAATATGTGTTTAACTTTGTAAGATATTACCAAACTGTCACTAGCAATGTATGTATGAGAGTTCTAGTTCTTTGTCATCTTCGCTAACGCTTGGTATTGTCAACCATATTCTTAGCCATTCTACTGGTTGTGTAGTGTGTCTCATTGTAGTTCTATGCATATTCCTGATGACTATGATGCTGAGCATCTTTTCATGAGCTTATTGGCTATTCATAAATCTTCATTTGTGAAGTGTATGTCAAATATTTTGACCACTTTAAAAATCGGATTGTCTCTTTATTAATGAGTTTCAGGAGCTCATTATATAGTCTGAATAGAAGTCCTTTGTCAGGTATGTATTAAAAATATTTCCTCCCTGCTAGTGGCTAGCCTTTTCATTTTCTTTGTAGTGTCTTTCAAAGAGCAGAAGTTTTTAATTTTGATAAAGCCCAATTTATTAACTTATTTTTCTGTAGTTCATGTGTTATGTGTCCTATTTATTTATTTATTTTTCAGTGTTCAGTTTCCTTTAATGATCCCCACCTCCCTGAAGGCCAGGTGCAGGCAGCTAGGCGATGGCAAGCGATGTTCACTTGAAGATCTTGCCCTGATTGAAGGCTTTGCCCACATGCTGGAAGGCATCCTCCCAGGAAAAGTACTTTTGAACCAGCATCTGGGTCTCCTTGCTGTCAAGATCCAGTTTCTGCCATGTATGTGACTCATAGTTCACCTGCCAATCTGGACTCAGTGGAAAGGCAAGCTCCTGGCCTTGGAAGACCCAGACTCCAGAAATGGAGCTGCTATTGTTGGTGCCAAAGGGGATGACACTGCAAAGGTATTCTTCCTCGGCTTGTCCAATCACTAGAACATTCCAGTGATGAGGTTGCAACTCATAAAGGTCTTGGTGCTCTTCAGAAGCAGTACTCAGAAAACCACAGGGACCAGCCATCCTTATCAAAGTGCTCCTAAAGATATGGCAGCACCACAGGGAGTATGTCCTGGTTGGAGCACTTGCGCTTAAATTTATCCAACACAAAGGTACTCTTGGGCAGGTGAGCAAAGGGGTCCTTAGCCTCGGGCATATCTTCCAGGCCTCCTCACATTCGTCCATCTCCTCAGGAGCAGGGCAGCTGCCCTTTTCTCCTCTTCTTCTCTGCCTGGGGCTTCTGCTTCTCTTCCTGTGAACCCTTCTCTTTCTGTGATATGTCCTTTTTAGGCTGGCTCTCTGCAAACTTTTTAGCATCAAACCGGGCCATCTTCTCACACAGTTTTACATCCCCCAACACAGCCTGGAACTGGGGCTGGTTAATGCAGGTGAGGAACCACTAGTTGGCATTGGGAAAGGTCTGGCGGAATGAAGGCTCCAGGACTTGCTTTTAGAGCCACAACAGGGTGCAGACAACTACAGTGTCAGCCAGTGTTACTCGTTTGCCCACTGGGAAGTCCTCAACTTCAGGTGAGCATCCAGCAGCTCCAGAATTTGCCTCTTGTTCTCTTTTGCGTTCTCAGTGGCCTGTTTGTTGTGGTACGTGATGCCCAAGGTGGGGAACACTCAGGTACTGGCAGGGGGCGCTATGTTGCTCTCAGCAAACTCCCCCACTGCACCACCTGGGCTGCTGCCTCTGGAATACTTCCCTGCAGCTCCTCAGTGCTCACATAGTAGGTAGGCAATGGCATTGCTCTCAAGCACACAGAATCCATCATCATCCTCAAATGCTAGAACCTTGCTGGCAGGAAATTTGCAGAGAAATTCAGGGGTGTGATGGGTTTGGCCAAATGGAAGTGGGGTCATGCAGAGAGCATGTGGACCTGAGCCCCATTGTACTGAACAGCGATGAGGGCTTTGAAGGCCCTCCAGTTTTCAGGATATGTGTACAGGGTCCCAGCCCCCATGGTGATTCTGCAGAGAAAGGGGGTAGGGTTTTCTTCATTGCTGCCGAGTAAGTCTGTGTGCTCTATTTAAGAAATGTTTGCCTACCCTAGGGTCATGAAAATTTTCTTCTATGTTTTCTTCTAAAAGTTTTATGGTTTTGGCTTTTACGTTTTTGGTCCATGGTCCATTTTGAGTTAATATGGCATATGGTATGAGATAGGGGTCAAGATTTTTTGTTTGTTTGGTTTCTGATTTTTTGTTTTGTTTTTTTTTTTTTAATGTGGATATTCAGTTGTTCTAATAACATTTATTGAAAAAACTGTCCTTTCTCCATTAACTTACTGTTGCATCCTTTTTGAAAATCAATTACCCATGTATATATAGGTCTATTTCTAGAGTTTGTATTGTTTCATTAATCTATATTTTATGCCAATACCACTACATTGTCATAGTTGTTGTAGCTTCATAGTGAGTCTAGAAATGGGATAGAGTAATTCCTTTGAGTTTGTTTTCATTTTTGTTTTTTAAAATTGTTTTGGCTATTCTTGGTTCTTGTATTTCCATACAACAAAAAATGATGTAGATAATTTTCAAGGGGGTAAATTTACCATGATTCTATAACATGATATGTGCTTTTTAATAGATAAATTATTCTTTGAATTTGTGTATGTCGAATGCAATACCAGCTAACAAATTAAAATGAGGCTGTTGGTTATTTTGGTGACTTTTATAATCATTAAACCTGACATAGTAGCTAGAATTATTATATTTAGGTAAATTATTCCTTTTAGCATATGTAATATAAGTTCTTGATTGCATTTGTCTTCTTTTCTACTATATTACTATATAAAATATTGACCTGATGATTCCCCCTCAAAATAAATAAAAGTGTATAGTTATAAAATAGCATGATGTAAATTCCAAAAAGTCACTTCTAGGAACATACTAATGTCTTCAACAATAATAAATTATATGCACATATTTGAATATAATGTTAATGAAAAATCCAGTGATTATATATAAAGACTAATAACAAAATAGATAATTTCTGAAAATCATTAGCATAGTGTCTGATAATGATAATTGTTGGTTCCTCTCTCCTTTCCCTCATTAACTAATTTTTAACCCTAAAATAGTAAAGCTTAAATGGATCTTTACTCTTAAGTGAATGTGTCTATGGAAATAAAAGCATGGTTTCACATAGTATCCCTCAATACCTTAGATTCTTTGCTCTTCGAGATCTATTTCTAAAATTTGAGTGAATATAAAGATTCGCAGAGTTCCCCTTCAATATTTAAACTCTTGTATTGTGCTAATTGGCCTTGATAGCCATTGACTAAAATCTTTCACAAAGCACAACATTGTCTGGACTCATTTTTTTTTTTTTTTTTTTTTTTTTGAGACAGAGTCTTGCTTT
>NW_012150063.1:2295352-2297990 GCF_000956105.1 Propithecus coquereli | reverse complement strand
GGTACTACAGGCACGTCCCACCACACCAAGCTTATTTTCTTTTTCTTTTTTGTAGAGATAGGATCTTACTATTTTGCTCAGGCTGGTCTTGAACTCCTGGCCTCAAGCAGTCCTTCCACCTCAGTCTCCCAAAACGCTGGGAATATAGGTGTGAGCCACCATGCCTGGCTGACTTTTTGATATTTTAAACAGTGCTGCAAAAGATATACTTTATATTAATTTTCTGTTGCTGCCATAACAATTATCATAACCGTAGTATCTTAAAACAACATTAATTTATCATTATTTTCTTATAGTTCTGTAGGTCAGAAGTCTGACACAGGTCACAGTGGGCTAAAATCAAGAGGTACGTAGATTGCCATCTGTTCTGGTGGCCTAGAGGAGAATCCATTTCCTTGGCCATTACCAGCTTCTAGAGGCTGCCCACATTCCTTGGCTCATTGCTCCCTTCCTCCATCTTCAAGATGGGGAATCAGGAGGCTACCACTGGACTTGTTGAGTTCAAGAATATATACTTGAGATTTAGGGATTGGGAAGCTGCCATTGTACCTTCCTCTCTCACCTATGAAGCTAATGACCAAAACACTGGAATGCTTTTGCAGGAGCACTCAACATGTCCATGACTGGGCTTTCCAGTAGAAATAGCTAGCCAAAGTGTTGTCTTATGTCCACATTTCAAGTCTTGCTGTAAGTGCATCTAAGTGGTGCAAACTAATTCTAGAACCTTAGCTGCAAAGGAATCTGGGCAAGTAGTTTTAGTTTTCTTGCTTCTGCAGTACAAGAAGGAAGTCTAGAAGGAAGTTGGAATATATGTTGAGTATTTCTATTTCATCATATCCAGCACTGTAGATACTTAGCTGTGTGCTGAATGTTGGTAATCATGTGTGTTTGCTGCATGGAAGTTGACTAGGAGTTAGGAAAGAGTACTTTTATGTGACTCATCAAGGCTGTATTAGGGTTCTTAGTTGCAGCTGACAGAGTCCGCTGTAGTTGATTTAACTGAGAAGGAATTTATCGAAATATTAAGAAACTTGTGGAATCCTAGGAGAGCCAGAAAGTCAGACTTGGGGCAGATGCATCAGATTTAATGCCCAAATTACACTGGGAAACTGCCCCAGTGAAGGCATCACTGGTGCAATCACTTGGCACTGAACCCACAGTCTCCGCTGAATGCTAACTCTTCTATCACAGCTGCCTCCAAAAGAACACACTCCTTCACTGCCACTCTCAATAAAACAATGGATCCCAAGGGACACCTGCCTCTTCACTTTGCTCACTAGTAAATTGAAATCATGTGCAGGAGTGTTTGATTGGCTGAGACTGCTTTATTAGCAAGGTGAGGTGAGAGAGTGCTGGCTTTTTGGAGAGAACAAATTCAGAATGTGGGAATGTTTTTAGACCTGAAAAAGGGTGTTCAGAAGATGTAGGGCAACCACACAGAGATGTTCATTATAGGGAACAGTAGTTGAAGACAAACTGCTTTGTAAACTGAATGATCTGATTTCATGTTATATCTAAAATCCTCTTTGTTAACTTGTATTTTTTTAATAGAATCTGATTTAAATAGTCCAGTTTGTCTCAGATGGATAATGCAAACCTATTTACTCTTCCTTTGGGAGGCAAACTCTATCAAGGTTCATAAAGTGCACCTATATCCCACATTAAATATAATTTAAGTATGGCCACATGTGTTACATTGGAGTTTAATATTTATCATATTTTGTAGACATTTTTTGAACTTTTGTTAATTTTATCCTACAGTTTGTGTTTTGTATGTTGACATAATTTTTTTTAGATCTAAAATATTTTCATAAATCTTTGGAAAGCACATGTACCCTAAGCAGTACGTCTGTAGGACCTAGAGCATCGAACACCCTTGAATGGTCTGTGTGGTGTGAAAGAATCCATTGTCCAAATTTAGATCAAAAGGTTAAATTAGTAGCCTCCCCTAGCAAGATAGTATTATGGCCACAGTGGTCTTAAGTGACAAGATCCCCAATGGGGAAGGAGGAGAAAAGAGTCAGGCTGTGAGGTGCCTGTATGTGCACCACATAATCTATGAAACACACTGCTAGTTGGCTTTTGTCCTAGGTTAGAAAGTGTAACTCTTTTCTATGAGAACTATAAAATAACATATAATGTGCCATAGAAGAAATAATGTGTAGTAGGTATATAAAATCATAAGTATATCACAAAATCAAACTAAGCCAACATAGGTGTTTCTAAACAGGTAGTAAGTGATAAATAATCATTGTCTACTTTAGATCTATTCAAAATGAACAGATTATTCTTTTGATCAACCTTGTTAGTAATGTCACAATTTCATTAGAACTTATTTTTCTGTGTCTTACTGATATTGAAAACTCTCAGTACTTTTGTGAATGAGGAGGCCTACCAGTTTCTATTTTAGTTTTATTACTGAACTTATAAATCTATAAGCAATTGTATACATTTTATGAGGTTCAGAAAATAACCTTAAAAATGTTTTTTTCTCCAGAGGCGAAGGCTGAGGCAGGAGGGTTGCTTGAGCTCAGGAATTCAAGGTTGTAATGCACTATGATTCCATCTGTGAATAGCCACTGCATTACAGCCTGGTCAGCATAGTAAACAGTGAGACCCTGTCTCTTTAAAAAAAAAA
>NW_012150063.1:2280066-2295302 GCF_000956105.1 Propithecus coquereli | reverse complement strand
AGATTAGTGCCCTTAGAAGAACAGGCCAAAGAACTAGCTCACTTTCTTCCTGCCATGTGAGAATATGAAAAAAAGTTGGCAGTCTTTAACTCTGACGAAGGTTCTCAACAGAACCCAACTATGCTAGCACCCCGATCTCAGACTTCCACCCTCCAGAATTGTGAGAAATAAATTTCTGTTTTTTATAAGCCACCCAGTCTATGATATTTTGTTACAGCAGCCTGAACTAAAATAGAAATAAACAAACAAAAAGGGCAATAGCTAATTAACATGATTAAAATGTATATAATGTATTAGAATTTGGAAACGTACAAAAATACAAAGTTGAGCAGAGTAAGGTAAGGGGATTGAGAGGGGATGGACAATAGTTAGTTACCATATTCAGTAGAGTGGTTGGAAGAGGCCTCATTGAGAAGGAGAGATGTGAGCAAATATTTAAAGAAGGTGAGAGGATGAGCTAGTAGCCCAAGGGAGAGCATTCCAGGCAGAAGGAAAAGGAAGCAAAAACACCAAATAGATTTAAATTGAATTTAAATAGATCTCAAGGCAAGATGCTCAATTGTACCAATCACCAACTACTAAAATAGAGGATTTTCACACTGGAAAGAATGTTCCTTCTTAGAAGTTCTGTTTTAGGATGGAATCGAATTAAATTTCTCAAGAACAAAAGAGATAAAAAGAAGAGTGAATTAAGGAGTCAGCTTTGGGCCATGTCCATAGTTAAAGTTGGTTTGAGAAAATGAGGGAAACTGGAGAAGTCAGAGAAAAACCAGGATCTTCCTGTCCTTGAAGCTGTATAAAAAGGACTTGGCTAAGAAATGGAGGCTCTGAGGTGTGGCATACAGCAGAAAGATCAAGAAGAATAAAGACTGGAGAAACAAAAAACCAGTGGGTTGGGAGAAGGGGCCTTGGGGTTCTGAAGACCGTTGTTGATCTTAAAGAGAGCAGTTTCCCTTGATGGAGAGCACAGGATTCCAGAGTGCCCAACAGGTCATGTTTCCTATACCAAGTACAGTGAAAAATTTCTGCTGTTGAGAATTAGTAATATCCTAGACATGGAGTATAATAGTTTCAAATGCCCGTTAAAGATATTTTAATAATGCTATGAAAGCTGTCTTTGGTAAAAAGTGTTGATAAGCTTGAAAGAATGAAATTAATTGTGTTAGACCTCAAACTTAAGGTGTGTGCAATGTCTGTTTCCCCTTTACTTTTCCTACCTGCTCTGATATCGTGACAAAGCACAGTGTGGACATGTTGAAAACTGAGGTCTACACGGGCTTTGGTGGAGTGATGTTGCAGTATTGCTCAACTGGCAGAAATTCTCTGGCTCAAAGTATAGCTTTCTTGAGGTCATCACCAAACCTTGTGTTTTATTAATGTACCAAGGCTTTTTATAAGATACATTGATTTGTTGGTTCAAAAAGTCAGAAGAAATACATGGTTATAATAGGATTAAGAGTGGAGCCTATTAATATTTTATACTCCCTTCAATAGCTCCCTACTGGATATTTTTAAAAAGTTTGTAAGAACTAATATAGAACAATAAGTAATGACTCAATATACTTCTGTTAGAATGTTAATAAAAAGGTGTATGGAAATTAGGGATTTATAAAGTTGATACAGTCAGCTTTGATTCCTGATCTCTCTGCAATGACCTAAAATTCATTTTTTGAAATATCTTTCTGTGTTATATAGGAAGCCTACCAGAAAAGGTGCTTTGAAAGAAGTAGGAGATTAGATATTTAAAGAAGGGGAACATGTCTTAATATAAGAAAAGGGCAGGCTTGTATTTCTGGGTAAAAAAAAATTGAGGAAGTGTGTTAAAGTTGATGTGATAGATGGCAGGATTTATTTGGAACTTCGGAATGGGTTCTGAGGAACTTTCTCAGGAAGATCAAATTCATATTCAAGGTCAATACCTTGCCCCTTATTCTCTTCTTTCTTTTTACTTTAAATACTTCCTATTAAAATCCACTCTCAAAAAAGGATCCACTATCAGTCTTTTATAATTTCATAGCTTTGCGTGAATTTAAATCAGTGAGTTACTTCTCCAAAGAGTATTTACATTTTAAACAGGAAAGGAAGGCGGTATCTCCATTTAAAATAATTACGAAGCAGCCTGCTCAGTCTGTATGTAAGACTTGGGGAATTTTATGGGTCGTTTTTTTGATTTGGTGGTTGCACTTTTATATTTATTTTTGCTTCCATGATATTTTTTTCTTTCTTTAGTCTTAAAATCCAACCAATACTTTTCTCCTAGTTGTTAGAGAGGGAATTTATATGTAGAAAGAATAAAGTTGACTCTTGAAAAATGCAGGGGTTAGGGTTGTCCTTCCTCCTGTGTAGTCAAAAATTTGCTTACTTATAACTTTTGACTCTGGCACAAGTGAGCTACTAATAATCTACTGTTGACTGGAAGCCTTACTGATAACATGAACAGTTGATTAACACATATTGTGTATGTTGTATGTATTGTAAACTGTATTCTTACAATACATAAGCTAGAGAAAAGAAAATTTTATTAAGAAAATCATAAGGAAGAGAAAATATATTGACTATTCATTAAGTGGAAGTGGATCGTCATAAAGGTCTTCATCCTTGTCATCTTTATGTTGAGTAGGCTGAGGAGGAGGAAGAAGAGGAAGGATTGGTTTTACTGTCTTCAGGAGTGGCAGAGGCAAAAGAGGCAGGCACACTCGATGTAATTTTATTGAAAAAAATCTGTGTATGTACAAGTGGACATGTGCAGTTCAAACCCGTGTTGTTCAAGGGTCAACTATGTATAAAACCTAGGAGCAGTGAGGTACATCTGAGACATTACCTCGATTATTACTAGGCCCTGGAAGGTAGTGTGGATAATTTGGAGCTAAAAGCATTTAATTACTAGCATCTAAAAATATTAGTTTGAGAGGGTTATGCCCAGGTCTGTTATTCAAGATAGAATATCATTATTTCATAGCCTGCATTCTGCTAGTAGAAGCTTACCTTTTTTTCCCCCTTGGGTAAAGTTTTTTTAAAAATGTCTAAGGGATTATTAACTGTTACCTCATTATCTTTGTTAATCACTTCCAGAGCTTTTTGCTATTTTCCGTCACAGTGGTCAAGAGGATCACAAAGAAAGTGCTAAATCTTCATTGACAAAGAAAGTTGACTGTCAGCTGTTGCTTGTGTCTGCTGTATATTTCCTTTGAACATTTGTGGAGTAGTAGTGGTTAGAATTAAATATTTCTTGAGAAGTGATTTTTATTGTTGTAGTTGTGGGAAAAGATTTGATGTCAGAGCAATATTGAATATCAAATAAATAAAACCATAGAAAATAGAACACAAACCATTAAGATACATGACTAATGTTTCCACAGAATGGTTTAGAATATTTTCCTATTTATATAGTTCTTTTTAGCAGTTTTCTTGAAAGTTTTGAAGTGTTAATAGGAAATACTTTGAAATTTTGGGTATTGTATAGAAATTTTATTTACATGTTTGATAAAAACATCCATGGACTTCTCTTTCAAAGATAAAAAACTTCAGCGTGAAAACTGAAGTTATAAAATGAAGATCCTCTCTCAGTTAAGAATTCCTTTTTAGAAATGTATAAATGCAATTATCCTTTAATAAACAAACATCTTCAAATTTTCTCAGTAATGTGTCACTGGAAAACATTAAAAGATGACATTGTTACTACAACAATACAAAATGAGGAAAGCCATTGAAACAGATCAAGGGTGTTAAAAATGGGTGAAAAACATTATCTTTTTATAATTAAAGTTTATTTTATATTCATAACAGGCTTATAGGCTTCTGAATTATCTCAGGTAAAATACCTAATTTTCTTTGTTTTGAAAGTATTCTCTTTTTCTTCCTGAATCAAAAAAAGAAAAAACTTGAAGTACATGACTCAATTATAGTTTTTAGAACAACGATGGGAAGAATGTTTTAAAGATTTAGGAATCCCTTCATCTCTGACTTTTCATCATTTTTCCATTCTGTGTTGAGTTTGTGGTTGTAAAGTAAGAGAAACTGATGTTGACTAACTTGAGTAGAAATAAAATTTAGTGGCTATTGGGCAATTCCCAGAATCTGTGGGAAAGGCTTGGAAATAAACAGGAACCAACACGGGCTGGCCCCAGGAACTTCTGCCCAGATCAGCCTGCGGGATCAGTCTGGTTAGGATGCTGTTCTGAGACTCACATCACTGCTACCACCACTAGATTCTTGATGCTTCTTCTGCCGTTGCTTCTGCAAATAATTTGTCACCTGTGTCTGTACTTTGCCTTACTCCCTCAAGATTTAAAGTCCAGGATTGGAGTGTCCAATTGGCTGAAAGTGCTAAGGTACATAGAGTGAGTTTCTAGTTTTAAGAGTTTTGGGGGTCATTAGGTATATTGTGGGAGGCCACCTCGCTTCTATCCCTTGGATTCCAGGCTTGTGCATATTGGCTATGGAAGAAACAAGTAGTCATGTGCCACATAATGATGCTTTAGTCAACAATGGTGGTCTCATACTATATATGCCATATTTATAATATTATAATACCATATTTTTACTATACCTTTTCTGTGTTTAGATACACACATACTTAACATTGTGTTACAACTGCCTACAGTATTCAATACAGTAGCATTCTGTATAAATTTGTAGCCTAGGAGCAATAGGCTATAGCATATAGCCTAGGCGTGTAGTAGGCAATACCATCTAGGTTTGCGTAAGTATACTGTATCATGTTTGCACAATGACGAAATCGCCTACCGACATATTTCTCAAAACGTATTCCTGTCATTAAGTGAAGCATGACTGTGTCATATAATGATCATTGATGTGCAGCATAAATTTTTCTTGTAGGTCAGTATTTTACTCTCACAAAGTATTGTTTCCCAGTTGACACTGTAATGCAGTCTTCAATTCAGCCTAAGACATGAGTTGCTTTTTGATGAAGGGATGCATAGGAGCAGTGGATTCCCTGGATTATCAGCCCATGGCTTTATTCTTTTCACTGTGAAGTGAGGTCCTTTTTCAGAATCAATGTGGTATGGTGTACTAAACATCCATTAACACCTTCAGTCTCAGCTTTTCTTTCCTTCTCATCTTTACTTTATATCTTCAATCTGTAGTGGTAATAAAAGTATCATAAAGAATTATTTTTTAGCATTTCTCAGAGGAATAGTATTTCTTCTACTGGTTATCCTGGTTTCAATGGAATTACCCTAGGAGTGCACTTAGATGTGGGGACAAGTTCATATGCACAGGTTCAGGCATCAAGACTCTTAGTTCAAATAGCATTTCAAACATCAGATCCCTGTTTCCTCCCTTCCTCTGTTGTCCTGTGTTGAAGAGACAGCATCTTGTACATAATTCAGTGAGCCCAGTTATCATACTGAATTGTAATTTTGTTTTCGATATCTGTCTACCCCATGGACTACAAACTCCTGGAGAGCAAGAAACAGGTTGCAATTTATCTTTCTCTTTTCTGTACCTAAAACTGTTTGGGATGTAGTAATGGCTCAGTTTATAAAATCAAAGTAACTTACACATATGGTTAAAATCACATATTTTGAAGGCTTTATAATGAAAATCAACAAGCCCCTTTCCTATTCTATCCTGCTTCTTACATGCCAGTTATTTTAACTTTTCTAAGTATTTCTTTGGTAGTCATTTCCATATTTATTAAAAATTATGCTTCTCCTAGAACTTCTTGATTCATCAGTTTTAGACTGCTTATTGACTACCCTCCAACATTCCTGAGATATGTATATATTAGTATTTTTGTTTTTATGAATAATCGCATGTAAATTATTTTAACTATGTAAATAACATTCACTACAGAGCCAAGTGGTGTTCTGTAATTATACTTTCTCTCTTATACAGCTTTCTTTTGCAATCCCCTTGCCCCATTTACTGTCTGTAAGCATATTTTCTTTCTGGTACAGCTTTCTACCACTTCTGTACTTTATATACTTCTTAATTTTTTTCAAGTCCTACATCACTGTAGGTTTTTAAGTTAATTTTTATTTTATTATCTTCCTGTCCTAGTCTGGACTAGGTTTTTTCTTTAATCCCACAATACAGCTAGTAACTAAGACTTCCTTTTTCTGTTTTCCTGGGTTCAGTCTCTTTGTTTTCTTTTTTGGATCTATGTCTTCTTTCTTGTATTCCCTTGTTTTGTGGAAAAGCATCTTCAAGTAACTTCCTAAGAAAAAGAGAAATTTTCTGAATCCTTACATATCTGAAGTATTCTATCGTCACACTGTGTTTGATTGGGTATAAATTCTAGTTAGAACCTCGCTGTCCTTTAGAACTTGAAGCCATTATTTGTGTATTGCCTTCTAGCATTCAATGTGGCTAATGAAAAGTCCTTTGTTTTGTAGAAAAGTTAGGATTTCTTTTTGTCGGTGGTCTTATGAAATTTATCCATGAAAAACTTAGATATATTTTTTTTTCATTAATTCTTCTGGGCATAGATGGGCACATTTAATTTGAAGACTCTTATCCTTCAATCTGAGAAATTCTTTTGGATTATACCCTTGATCATTTCCTCATTTTCATTTCTCTCTCTCTTTTCTTTTTTTAGTACTAAGAATCAGTGTTGGACATCCTAGACTGATTTTTGTTTCTTATTTTTTCTCTCTTCCTTCCACTGGAAAAAAAAAAAAATTGAAACAGTATAAAAGTGTATGTAGTAAAGAGTTTTCATTCCCGATCCCATGTAGCCTTAGTTCCCTGAGATAACCCTATGCCAGTTTTTTGTTTTTTTTAAATCTTCCTACAGTAGTCCATGCATGTTGTGGCAGAGATTGTACACCAGAATACTTGTGTTCTTCTTCCTGAGACCACACCTGAACTACAATTTTCCATTTTCCTTTTCAGTTAGATGCAGCCATGTGACTTAAGTTCTAGCCAACAGAAGGTAAGTAGAAGTGATGTGGGTCATTTCTGGATGAAGGCTTTTAAGGAATGGCTGGCTAGGTCTTCTCTTTTCTTCATCCACCAGGAAGATGTAGAAAATAGAATAACAAGAGACCTCTAGGGGATGGTAGAACCATAAACTAGAAGGATCCTGGGCCTATAAATCACTACTTGAAAGATAACAGCTCATTAACCAGAAATGTCTACTTTAAACTGTTACATGGGCCTGAAATGAACTTCTGTGATACTTCAGCCATTATATACTGTTTGGTCTGTTGGTGACACCACCAAGCATTATTTAATGTACATCTGCAGTCATTTCTCTACCTTTTTTGTTTTTTTAACAAAATTGTATGTGTTTCTTCTCTTTATTGGCTACCCTTTCTAGCAAATTATTAATTTCTAAGAGGTCTTTCTTGCTCTGTATTTTTTTTCCCTTTTTATGCATTCAGTTCTTATGTTACATATATGATGTCTTCTTGAATCTCTCTGAGGCTATCAGAGTTTTTTCTTTTCAATCTATATCCAAATTTACTTATATTTTCTCATTTTTGTTTGTTTACCTTGGTCTTTCTCTTTTATGTTTCAGATTTTTCTCAACTGTTTGTTGAATCTTAGTTGTGCAGTTATTTGTAAGAATGAGAAAACAGAAACCACTTGAGATCTCTGCAGATATGTAGGTAGGGTTCTGCTTTAGAATGATCATACAGAGATGTCTACATGGTGGTCTTTCCTCTGTGGGCGGTTCCATTTCTTTTTCTATTGGTGGGTAGACACATGGCTAGTGAGGGATCAACTACTCTGTATACAGACTTTGAGTTAGTCCTTCTATTTTAGTTCTCATTTTACTCCTTTTCCCCGATATCTGACATATCCAAGCCTGGAAACTCTGGGATTCTGATGGTACATTGTCTCCCTTCATTTTTGGGCTCATCTGCCTTGCTTCCTTAGTTGTCACTCTTTTATCTACTTTCTGTCTTCTGTAGGTCAGTCTTCTGCCCTATCATGTAACCTCCCTGTTTCTCTTTGCTGTTGTGGGTTTGTGCCTTTTAACTCTTCTACTATCATTTTAGTGGAGCCTCTGGAGGGAGAGGAAATAAACTTGTACTTTCAGTGTTTCAGATTCTGCAGTTGACTGTCGCTGTACTCTTACGTGTGAACTTTCAGCTTATTGTGTCAGTCAGCCAGCTCCAGTTAGAAAGCTGGGGACAAAACTATAAACTTTTAGGGATTTGGATTTTCAAATATGTGATGTAGAACATTAAAATAATTCTTTAATTTACAAAAGTACCCCCTTTGATAAATAGTAATTTTTTATACCCTCTTTAATATTATTCAAAATTGGAACACATTCAAATTATGACTCAAAGTTAAGGAATAAAATATTGCTTTGTTTTCCAGCTGAATGAACTCTTTTAGAGATTCTGATTTAGAATCTGCTCCCTACCACCATTGTGTTCTATCCTTAGAGAACTGCTACTTTAAATACTTCATTGCATGATATAGCACTTGACTTAAAGAAGTGTTTAGTTGCATCTAATGTGAAATATTCAGCACGTATTTATTTCAAGAGAAATTTTGAACAATATTTCTAACCACATGATATAGCATCATAAAAATAAGGAAAGGATATTTATATTTCAAATTTTTAAATGAATTCTAGAAAACTATTGCTATCATATATACGTATTAAATTTTCTTCTTTGCTATAGAATAATCAGAGAAAAATCTGCCTTATGTACATAGCCATTTCTTTTGCATCTTTGTCTACAATAACTTGAATTGTATTTTTGTGTGTAATTTTAGCTTCCTTCTAGAAAAAGAAATCCTTTTAAAAATGAACATCAAAAAATAATTTGCTTAAAGAATCCTTCATCCATTCTCATAGATTTTAAAGTTGTTCTATTATAATTTTTTACTTTGATTTGTCCTCTGTTCTAACTTTTCATTTGCTTTCTCCTCTTTGGTCTCCTTTATAAAGTAACAGTCGCAATAATAATAATATTAATAGTATATATCACCAACGTTATATAGGCCAATGTACCTGGTCTCATAAAAGGAGATTCAACCTCAAGCTGAAAAAGAAAATAATATTTGTATTTTTATAATCACTTTATTCATATTAGTTATAAAAATACAGAATAACTAAAAATAAAGGAAAGCATTACTATAGATAATGGCCAGGTTTTTAAATGAATACAACTTTATCTTACCAAAAGATAATAATATTCCAAATCTACCTAAGAAGACACTAATGATTTACCTATCTAGTATCCACTAACCATTGTTATAACACCCATTTTGGTGGAGAAGATTTACTTACATTGTGAGAAGAAGAATATCATGACTACAAGAAGAGAGCAGCTATTGCAAATTATCATAGAGGTATAAAGGTGAGGTCATTATAGACTCTCTGATAGTTAATAGAGCAATCAAAAAACAATGACATTTGATATGAACCATTTTGGTTACAGAAAAGGCTATGACTCATTTTCACATTCATATATCTTCAAGAAAATTTTCAGGTTTATAAGATCGACCCTTCAATTCTTCTTCTTCTTTTTTTTGGTAACATACAATGAGTAAATCATGTTACATTTTTTAAAGGCCATAAGAATTGTGAAATCAAAAGCCATATGTATAAAATGTAGACCATTTCAGGGAGACTCATTTTATTCTCTCTCTGGTTCCATCTAGGAATGTATCCATTAAGCAGTACACTTAATAGCTTTGTCCATGAGTTAAAAAAAAAAAGAGAATCATTTTACCGAGAAATTTGCTTTATAAGAATAATTGGAAATTACGCCAACTCTAAAACACAGTTTAAATTTTTTTGACAATAATTTTAGTGTCGATATAAAACAGAATTGATAAAGGCAGGTAAATCAACATAATTAATAAAAGGAAAATGTACTTAGTGGAGAGGAGGAGTTGCTTGATTGTGAATAAAATAAATATTCGAATTTCAGTACAAATATAAATTTGTAGTTTTACCATTAGGTATGATTACCTAGCAATTAAAAAATTCTAAATACTTAGCAATTAAGAATATCTGAGAAAATATTTGGTGTGGAGAAAAATGCTAAAAATTTATGTTATGATCAAATACATTCACAAAATTAGTTGTTTGGTGAGACGGAGTACTTGTGATTTAGGGTAGTAAGATTACCACCAAGCATCACCAAACTGAGATACTTAGGAAAATTTTGGTTGATGAAGCATATATAACTAGGAAACAAATATATAACTGTCTGGCATAAAAATGTTGCCTCCAAAATATTGTCAGTCTTCAAAGGTAAATTAATGTGGAGCCCAAGATGCCAATACATAGCTGCTACAAAATATACTAGAAATGTATTGTAATAAATATATGGCTATAACCAGATCGTATATTTTCCTACTTGATAAAAATGTGACAGGGTTTATAGGTATAACTAGTTCTTTTAGTAAACACAGTCCAAGATTTTTCCAGAATTCTCGTATGTGTGTATATTTTGTGTGTGTGTGTGTGTGTGCGCGCGCGTATCAAATTTTCTCAGGCTTCATAACACAGCTTAGAGGTATGGAGTCACATTAACCATAATAATTCAAATTCTACTGGCTACAACTCCAAATGCAAATTTGCGATGACTTCACGAGTTTGTAAAAACTGTTACAGACTTTCAGGGATCTCAAAGCATGGGCAGCATGTACTTGTTCCTGTGCAATGTGCTTGCTGGGGTGACCCATGTGAATCTGGGTACTGTCGGAGCAAGAGGTTATTTTGCCATTTCCTGACTTTTCTCCATCCATTTGGGGCCTTTAAGAGTGCTTTGAGTCTAAGAAGTAGATTTGAAATACAAGTTGTGAGAATCTTTGTTCCAGCCATGTTGGACTTAAGCTTCAAGTCAAAGAGCCTAATCCTTGCAGGGCTTTTAGAGCCCTGCCACCAAACTAGGTCTTATCTGACTAGCTCAAAAATGTCTGAATCCCACTTAGATTCTAGCTGACATCGATACCTTACAAACTATGAAGCTGACTTCGAAGCAATGTGGAAATGTGTTAGCTTTGGTGACTCAGGAGATTTTATAAAAAAAGCTTTCATTATTTCATGGATGGAGAATTATATATTATTTTAAACTAATATTTCTGGATAGTGCATATTATATTCCAACTACAGTTTTAGTTTGTTTTTCAATCTGAAATAGCCTTAGCCAGACCTGTATCTCTGCCCCTTTCTTAGTCTCTATTTTATCATACTTACATCCTCATCATTTATCATAGTGGAGCTACTACTAATGACTCTTCCAAGGTTTTTTGTTGTTGCTGTTGTTGCTTTGAGTATGATACTTCAATGGGACTAAAAGAGGAATGTGTAAAACAAAAGAATAAAACCTATCAGAGTTAGAGTAGGTGCTAATTAACCTACTCTAGTATGTAGTTTATGTAGGCTCTCAACATGATGATCTTGATTTAATAAGGTTTGTGGTAGATACCATATGTGATATGTGTGTATTTAAATGTATTAACACAAAATTCTCTAATAAAAACAATTAGTCATCTAGGGAGAAACTCTCTATATAGTGAGAGCGTTTTTTTGGGTTGTGCCTTACTTGAATAACAGGGTGGGCTTTCAGCTAGGAATGTTTGAGATTCTCATGTTGCAAGATTAAGTCAAAGTATTCCATCTAGAACAGAGGTACTCTTGGTGGAGCCTAAAGAATAACCTACCTTGTAGTCTCTGATGTTACAAAAGAATCTGCTCAAACATATGATCTCCATCAAATGTAAAGTTAGGGCCTGGAATTACACCTTTCATTTTCTTTTTGTCTCCTTTAGCAGCCCTGAAGAGTTTTCACCAAATTGCAAACTGGAGTCAGGTAATAAATGTTTGTTTCTGAGCTTTCAGAGGAAGCTGTTTATTTTAGTAGGCAATTTTCATGTGTGATGAAGTGAAATGTTGAGAAGGCAGCCTCTCATCAGTGGACAAACAATGCCTAAGAATTTAGCTAATGGCCCCCCTTCAGTGCAGAGAATAGATGGCAACAATTCTACTTGCAGACTAGACCCAGAGCTGCTTGTTTGGCTGCTAGGTGTTAATGCAAATTTGTTCTTCAGCTCATTCAACCCTGGGGCTCCCATCCTTTGATTTAATTAAATGTAATTGGTTACATTGCTCCTCCCAGGCCCCTGAGGTGTTTTTGTTTATTGCTTACTCTTTGCAATAAAGCTTCAATTCATGGCACAAAATGCTGGATAAATAAGAGTCTTTTTTTCCTATGTTGGATTTGGTGGGAGATTATTTCCTCCAAATAGTTTGGCTTTACTGTTAAAAGTAAATGACCAGTGAAATAAACTCACTGGGTGGCAAATGTAGCATATCCAGAAGCAAGGAATTAAGTAGGGTAAATTACATGAGATTAGGAAAGGATATGAAGTTGTAATGTTAAATTAGTAAAGATTTGCAAGAGTACTGTAACATTGTAAATAAATAAGGCTTTAATAAGTGAGATTGTCATTGTTGTAGCACATTATTATTAAAAAGTTACTTTAAAATGGCAGTTATGAAATAATCTGTAAATTTATTTTTTAATTATGCAGGATTCTCTTATTCATAAATATGCAAGTGGCATTGTTGCGGACAAAAGTGAGAATGATATTGACTTAAGTCAGCACAATTAACCTATTCCTTTTTTATGAGAGCTTTTTTCCCTTCTACATTAAGTATATAGTTTTTCCTACTAGAGGTATCATAAATAACATTTTTTAGTAAAGTGATACTTTTTCTCCCTTTCAAGTTTTCATCTTAATTTGAGAAGTGGGATAAATTATCTTTGTATTAACTTCTGAGGAAGAACTCAGTAATTTAGGAAAATTAAGAAAATACAATTAGCATTTCCCAATACAGTTTTAAGTACCAAACTGTATAAATGACTTTTCCCCTTTTTGTTCCTTCAGTGGGATAAAATGGCCTACCAGAAACTAGTATTTATTATAGTGTTTCCTGTTAGTTCTTTTATTGCTTTCTTCTTTTCCTGGTCTTTATTTTTCCCTTTTTTACTGTAGAGGTATAAGATACTACATCAGTGACATTTTCATTAATGTAATAGACTTTCTAAACCTTGCTGTGTCACAGGCCTAACTCATATCTCTTTTGATGGAAAAAAATGAAAAATCCATGATAAGAACACAGGTATTCTCAGTGCAATATAAAGCTTCAATTTCTCACAATAGGATTGTTTTGCAGAAATTATTTTCTAGGTTCCTCTCACATTCTATTGCTGAGTTACTGGGGTTTTAGGTTTATCATGTTGCGCTATCAGGTTAGGCCTTTCTTCTGGTGGATGCCCCTGATGAAAACCAAATGGTAATAGAAAACTAGAAAACATTCCCCTTGGGAAGTGGGGAACTGGTCTCAGATGCTAGCTCAACAGTGAGCTTTCAGAGAAGAAATCAAGTACCATATCACATCTTGGAAATGAGTTGTTAAAAAGGCTGTGCTTTACTTTCAGAGCGAGCTTCAATATTTACTTCCTATCAGTGCACGTGTAGGCAGAAAAGTCAGTTATGGTCCTGGGTCCAAAAACCTTGGATGAACCAGGCGTGGTGGTGCACAACTTTAGTCCCAGCTACTAGGAAGGTTGAGGCAGGAGGATCGCTTGAGCCCAGGAATTTGAGGTTACAGTGAGCTATGACCGTGCTACTCTACTCCAGTCTGGGTGACAGAATGAGACCCTGTCTCAAAACAAAAACAAAACCAAAAAACAAATTAACAAACAAAAAAACCCAAAAACATTGGATGGAAATTACAGGCTTTCTTTGACAACTGGCTTCAGAATGATTTAACTTCTTTCCTAGTTTACATATATATTTTACAGTTTAAAATAACTCTTGCCCCATGTACAGGCAAATAAGAATGTTTAACAGATTATAATGTGGTAGATACTGAGGGTTTTTTTCTTTTTTGTAAACGGAAATGTAAATGTCATAGACAGAAGGGAGGGTTTTATCCTTTAGATAAAACCAGATACTCTTGTCTTATACTTGAGTAATTTTCCTCCCTGCACACTGGTAATAATAAGCCCATTGCCCGTCCCCTGACTGTGACTCTCCTGAATCCATGGCTTTGATTGGAAACTCTCAACCCCTGACTGGCCTCCGGAGCACTGATTACGAAGGCACCCCACACACTTCCCTCGTAAACATTTGGCAGATCAGGAAGTACTGAAAAGCGATGCCCCTGGCTCTCAGAAGAGGGTACTGGTGGGGGAAGAAATAGAACATTTTCCCTCTTGCAGCTGTCAAAGAGTGATTATGTCAAATGGGTTTTCAAGGAGCCACAAAGTAATTGCAGGGTAACTTCTTGACATTATTTTCTAATGTTTGACTCAGCAGATGATGATGATTAATTGATGTGTATTATTTTATGGCTCTTTGAAACTTTGTTTGATACTTTAGATAGAGGTAGGACTAAGTCTTCATTTAGACCAACATAATTTGCCTTAAATTTGAACATGTTAACTCTTTCTTTGTAATAGATGATTTTGTAAACTAACAAGTCTTCTGGTGGCTTATAGGGACTATGTTTAGGCTGCCTTTTTCATGTAGATTTTTTAACAAAAACAGATCATGTGCTTTCCAAGTAGTGTTTTATTCTTTTACTAAGATGTTACTGTTAATCTCTGGGGCTATTGTGAGAATTAAATGAGTTAAATCTTGAAAAGTGCTTAATACTTGACACATGGTGAGTGCTCAGTAAATGTCAGGTATATTAAAATATGACATAGTAACCATTAATCTGTCTATTGGTTTACATCTTTTCATTAATTTTAGTTCAATTTAAAATAGGTGGGAATATTCAAATAGAGTAGACTTGAAATACATTTGTATTTATTTATCCTTTTGCAGGGCATATCTTATATATTATATGGATGTCTATTATTAATTGATTCCAAGCAAGTAATTGATTTGGGTAAGCCAAGATCTGAACATAATAACTGATGCAATAGAAACTAAGAAATACTAATTAAAATAGTCGCTAATAAATATAGTGGAGTTTTTATTGTTTTACTGAGTTTGTAAATTTTAAATGTATTTTTTTTAATCAAGGTTGTCAATGAAATGAGAAGTATTTAGTGATCTTAGAGTTTTCATAAGTTTGATACTAAAAGATATTTCATAGCCAGAATGTCTCTTATAAGAAAAATATGTCTGATGTTCTGAGGATTCACAATACTTTCTATTTATCCTAAATAGAAAAAAATTGTCTTAAGTTTTATTTTGCCTTTGTTCCATCTAAAATAATTATTTGCTGACCCTAAACTCTTCACTGAAAAATAATTCTTCTGAGCATGTGA
>NW_012150063.1:2257242-2279944 GCF_000956105.1 Propithecus coquereli | reverse complement strand
ATATTTTAGAATCAAAGACCTTTCTATAATGGGACCCTGCCATGCTCGTTTACATACCAAATGCATTCATCTGTGTGGTGGTGTGTCTGTGTGCTGTGGTTTGTAAATAAATGTGTGTTTTGTAAATAAGTGAAGTAGGTGAGCTATTTATTGGCTGTGCTGCTTCTGCCTGCCAACTAGATATATCATCAACATTCCAGGTACAAAAGATGTTTAACCAGTTCAACTGAATAGTCATCCTTTGTCTCCACATGTATTTCACAAAGAAAAGATGTTGCTCTCATGGTAACAGAAGGATGGTAGTCTAGGGTTTGCAGTGCCATTTTTATTATGTGTATACTGAATGAAAAGAAACCAAGTATTCAACTGTGGGCTGCATGGTTGTGAGGGATTTTTTTTTTGGTCTTGGTTGAGGTCTCCATTGATAAAATATTTTAGACTTAAAAAAAAAACCATCTGTTTATAAGAAGCACGGGGAATACATCCGTCTGTTGAATTATTAAGCATATTGCTAAACAGATGGTTTAGCAATAGGTTTACCCTTCTGTAGGAATTCGTTGCTTCTAAAAGTAACAAATATTTTTCTTTCAATATTAACACATCTTAGGACATTTTGACGGAGGTTTAATTTCATTCTAAAATAAAGCTCTCATTGGCAGTCTGATCTACAAATCTTTCACCAAGTGACTAAGCATTCCCTGATTGCTCTGAATCATTGGCTCTCTTGCTCTACTCAAGCTCCGCCTTTGACATGTTTGATATTTTTAATTCCCTGCCAGAATTATCAGGAAACATTAAGTGCCCAGGACTTTTCCAAATCTGAAGGTTAGATATATTTGCTTCTGTTATCTCTATAATTGCAGTTATAGGAACTTGACACGGACTACTTATAATAAAGATTATGATCTTGGGCAACTTTATATTATTCCTTTATTTAAATTTTTTTAGCTTTTGTATTTCCTTGAATTATTTTTTTCTTTCTTGTGAAGTGTGGACCTTTCTTGTAATGTCCTTAAGATTGATGCCCTGCTTCCTTTTCTTCCTGTAAACTTATTTAAATATGTTATTTTTATTTAAGATGGTGAATAGATACAAAATAGCATTTATAAGCTATGTGGGAGATAAAGATTAACAGTACAGCATATATCCATGAATCCACTACAGTGAGTGAGTGAATTATCCAGGGCAGTAAGAAGTGGGGCATGTGTATGGATACTGGAGGGGTAAATGGATAATGTGTCCACCTGGGCTGGGACCAGAAAAATCTTTCATGGAAATGGATCATAGTCTCAAGCCCAACTAGTAAAGCTGTCACAGTGAACATCCTTTTCTTTGCACAAAGTTTTTGGCCATGGCAGCTGGGCAGCAAGCTCTCAGGTAAGTATGGTGTTTGTTATAAGATAAATGGCCAACATTTCAAATATTGAACAAAATATAAGCACTTTCCATGCGTTCCACATACCTAGATGCGTGTTCTGTGAATGCTATCTGTTATTTGGATGGTGATATACTTCTGTATGATCATTTTAATTGCTGTTTGTTAGCTCTAGTTTCTATAAACTTTTTATATTAATATAAACTTTTTAATGTATACTCTACTTCCCTCAAGTCATTGTTTCTTTTATCGTATTTTATCCTAACATTTCCTAAATTTTTAAAGCAAAAAATATCATAGTTTAATTCCTTATTTAACATACCTAGATTCATTCCAGTCTTGTCTTGAGGTATCCAAAATTCTTCCCTTTCTATTATACATATTTCTAAGGCTTATATAAATTTATATTTGAATCTGAATTCAATTTATTTTTTAAATTTAAAGTTCCATGTTTACCAAAGGAAAGTTTTCATTCATTTTTTTAAATTCCATTTTTTAAAAATCTCTCTTTCCTTACTTAGTATTCACTGAATACAAATGCAAGTTATTTAAATTAAGCTTTTGTGTAAGAATACTTAACCTAATTCAAGGTAACCTCAATTTTTATAAGTCTCAATTGATTTAAATGAAATCTGAATCCTTTTTTTTAAACCAGAGGAATATCTAATATCTACAGACCTCTAGATTTCACCAGCCCTCCCACATTCTCTGCTGTCACTGTTCCCTGCACATGCCATTCTGTCTTCTTAGGTGACAGGAGTTTGTGAACTATTACCTCCTTTGTGAGGCTTATCCCGTGTCCCCTGGCAGAGTTGGTGGCTGGCTTCTCTTTGTGCCCTGAGCTCTTTGTTTATACCCTAATCGTAACACTGTCCTATTGTACTATATTAATAATTATCTGCTTACTTGCCGGTGTCATTCGCAGACATGGTAGTGACTTTGTCTTATCCCTTGTTGCCTCTCCAAGATCAATTAACCCAAGTTTGTTGAATGAATGAAGTAGTCTTTGTGTGTGTGTGAAAATCCAAAAGATGACATCCAGAGAGGCTGTTAATTCTTCTCATTTAAGGATTTGGTGAAATTCAGCTATTTTGTGAAAGCTCTCCTTCCCTTTTTAGATAACAATTGCTAATAGGTTTCCAACAAAAATAGCAGAAACCTAGACTGCTAATTTACTGTTTATGTTTGCATATATTAAACTAGGGGCCCAAATGAAAATATTAGAGTAGAATGTTAATCATGATTTGAAGTCAAATCAATTAGAAAACATTATAAGTAAGTTTGCTGTTATTTCTAACTTCACATATGGCATGATGTTGTCTGTGGGCATGTATGTTTTGGAATATGAGCATCATTAGGTTCTTTTGAACAACTGTACACTACCTAATGAATTTACATATGTAAATACTACTAATTAACATTTGTTTATTTATTTTGCATTTCACTGCTATTTACTAACAGATTTCAAGACAATAGATAATTTTGTAAGCTCAGTTTTATAAAAACCACTAGTATTTTTGGTCCCTAGCAACCATTTAATATGTAAATTAGGTATTCTCAGGCTTAATGTACTTCATTTCTATAAAACAAATACATCATTAATCTGATTAAGTTCTTGGGTGGGAGCGCTGTCCTCAGATCATTGTGGATTGTTTATCGTTGGGCATGCATCCAAAAAAAAAATTCAAGCCTGGCACTTACAGTTTAGATTTAGGAGAATTGTTGAAACCTCCTAAATGACATTTTCCAGAAGAATAGAAAGGCACTGCTTACTTACAATTGCATGCATTACCTAAAACTTAATGATGTTCTTATCCTTAATTACAACTCAGTTTGATGATGATTCAGTGCCTGAAATTATGCCATGTTTTCCTTTGATGTTATAAAATGTATAATGAAATAAAGGTGATCCAAGTGAATCAAAAATAGATTCTGGCTTTCCAGTAGTGACTTAATCACTATGTTTCTGAATTCAGAACTTACTTGACTGTCATGGCTATTATTTGGTATGTCTTTAGCTTTTAGTCAAATTTACTACCTAAGAACTGAGAATGTTTAATTTTAAGGTTAAGGAAAGTTCATGATGTTTTTATTCACATAGCAGAAGGACCTTTTTAAGAAAACTTAACATTATTTGAATTCTGCCTTCTTAGTTCACGGTTTACAAAGTTGTATGTCCTCCTTTTGGAGGTGGTCTTTGTCTAATATAATAATGGTCTTCATTTACTGAATGTCTACCATGATACCTCATTCATCTGCCTAGAAATCCCATGACGTTGGTATGTTTATTCCCATTTTAGAAATGATTAAGCGAAGACTCAGAGTGGCTAAGTAGGTGCCCAAGGGCATATAGATAGCATGTGGTTAATCTAGGACTCAAACACAGTTCTCTCTCCAGAGCTTCTGCCTCCTCCAATAGAGGAGAGAAAGAAAGGGGATGATACACTAACTTGTAAGGCCCGCTAAGCTAGGATAATTTTGAACAGGGGTTGGCAAATCTTTTCTGTAAAGGGTCAGATAGTAAATATTTTATGGTCTTTATTGCATATTCATTTAAAAGAAAAAAACTTTTTTTTTTACAAACTATAAAAATAAAGAAACCATCTCAGCTTGAGGGCCACTGAAAAACAGGCCGAGGACCAGATTTGACCAAAAGGCCTTAGTTTGCCAACCTCTGATTTAGGACTGTGTCAATAAGCCCTATATATATTCTCTCAGGACTATATAACTATAGTCAACAACAAAATAATTTATATCCACAATACTGGCCTTAAACACCAAGAAAATGGATAAGTTATGTTCTCTAAACCCTATTTAAGAAGGCACGAAAGCATTACATCTTAGATTTTCATCAAAGAAATCGAAATAAAGTTTTGGTGTTTATAGTGATATTTTAGGTATCTGGAAGATTCAACTTTTTGAAACACTTCATAACAGATAAATGAAAGGTATTATTACAAGTGGATTTTGACAGTTACAGAATTTAGAACATACTATTTTAGTTTCATACCTGAGTGTTCAGTTTTATTTTTTAAAAATCTTACCTCCTTGATATTTGAGTGCTTATTCATCTGTCCGCCAGTTTTTGACATTGCAGACTACTGGTTCCTTTTTTCACACAGTATACATTTTATTGAAGAATACTAAGGAGTAGCTAAGAAAATGGTTCTTTAACTTTCTCTGGGACTTGACAACATGGTGGTCAGAAATGTACACATCATGGCAGCGTATAGCCCAGTACGTGATATAAAACTTGGATTGGCCTACTTTAAATTACATTTAGGATTCATCCACTGTACCATCATTAGTCAATACAGTTAGAAGGTATGATCCAATAGGATTTAGGGAACTACTACCTCTCCAAAGTTCTGATTTTGTGAACTTCTGGGTCTTTTTTTTTTTTTAATGTTTCTTCTCTAGAGATCCACCAAGAAATGTGCTCTTTTTTTCCTGCCACCTCTATTGGTTTTATTGGAGTTAAAAAATATAGATAGCTAAAACTTAAATGTTTATTGTTACATTGTTCTAAGCTCTTTACATGTAATAATTCACATTATCTTGGCAGTAACTCTTTGAGGAAGAGTTAGATCAAGGTCACTCAGCTGGTAAATGGGGAGCTGGGATTTGAACTGAGGCAGGCTGGCTCCAAAGTTCATGCTCTTAACCATTCCTCTATACTCCCTCTCAAATTAAATATAGCACTAGACTTACATCTTCCTACTATTAAACTCAGTGAATTAGTTTCAATAAAACAATATTATCTATTACATTAAATTGAGGACCCCAGTTTGAATTTCATTGGTTTTGAAATTTTGTTTGTCTTTAGTTTGTAAACTTGTTTAGTTTCATGGTTGTATGGAAGCTATAACTATAAGGAGGTTATACTTGTGTTTGTACATAATAATTGAAATTACAAAAATAATTTAAGTAAACAATTAGAGTAGTCCTCAATTTTTTTCCTATTTATTTATTTATTTAATACTGCTTAAGTTTAAGAAACACTAGCCAGTGACATAAAGTCAGGCTTCTCTATGGTATAGAGTTCCTTAAAGATATGCTCCCTACTTGTCTTCAGTTTGGTTTCTCACTATTCCCATCTTTACACTTTACCCTTCTAAACTACTCAGGTGTGCTTTTTCTTGTCTTGACTGTCACTGTTGCATAGGATTATCTCTTCTTATTTCCTGCCCCCTTCAACTTAGATCAGGTGCCACCCCGTCTAGTAAGATGAGCATGATCCCCTCAGCCTCACCTGAGCTTGGTTGGTGCCCTTCTTTTGGTAACCCCACAGTGTTTTGTGCTCCTTTCTATCATTTTACTCATCAAATTGTTTTATAATTGTTGTACCTATTTTCATTAGAGTGATGATTGGAGCAAAGGGACAGGTGCTGAATGAACAACTATAATTAAAAGTAACTATACTTTCTTGGTCCCTTTGGCTTCATTTGCCTGAAGCCACCGTCTTTTTTTTCCTAACTGCCTTTTGGAGCCTCAAATTGAAACCATCATCAGCTGGTTTAAAGCTGGTTTAAAGCATTAAAAGCTCTCACTGGGGCACAGTTTATTATGCTACATTATTCCTTGTATACTTACCTAGATCCTTCTCTTATCATCTCAGTGACTTTATCCTGCAGTTAATCCTCTCTCTTTCCCACATCCTTAATTTCTCCTTCTCTGTAGAATCATTTCCGTTAGCAAACAAACATGTTATAGTACTTCCCTGGTTAAAAATAAATCTCTCTTGACCCCGTTTCCGTTCTAGCTACTGTTCCACTTCCCTATCACCCACCACCTCTTTTGGTTCCTTTTTATAGAAAAACTTTTTGGTAGAGTTGGTTCTAGTTGCTTCCCTTCACATTGTTTCTGATGATGCTAGATTCAAGAAATGCCAATATGTTGGGAGTACCTAGATCCATCTGAAAACTTTTCTAGGGCTTTTGAGTGTTGTAAGTCAGGAAATGTCAGGAACCAAAAATAAAAGTTTCTGAATGAACCCCCTGAAGGTAGATGTTTTCTAATTGGAGGCGTAGTTCTCATTGGCAGGCTCAATTTTCTCATTGTTTTGGACAATGCCTCCATCTCATGGGATAGGGCTGCTTTTTTTTTTTTTTTTAATTTTTAATTTTTAATTTTTTTCCACCGCCTCCTCCTGCCCTGGGATAGGGCTTCGTAATGTACAGTTCAGAATGAGAATGGTGGAGGAGCGCTTAGATGTGAAGGGTGCTGAGTTGGGAGGGAATGGAAAAGGTTTTTTGGAATGCTATACCCTTTAGTCCTATGATTCTAGCACAGCCCGTGATTTCCTTGAGGATTCCTAAGGTTCTGAAAGCCAAACTGGGCTCCTTGTCTCTAAAGTTACCTCAGGACCTCAGGGAAATCATGCAAAGGGTTGGTCTTGGAAGTTGTAATAGAAAATACAATCTTTCTCTCTCTCTCTCTTTTTTTTTTTTGAGACAGAGTCTTGCTCTGTTGCCCAGGCTGGGGTGTAGTGGTGTGACTATAGCTCACTGCAGCCTTGAACTCATGGGCTCAAATGATCTTCCCACCTTGGCTTCCCAAAATGCTGGGATTACAGGTGTGAGCCACCGTGCCCAGGCTACTCATTTTTGAATGAAAAACCTGACATTGAGATTGCCCAATGTACCATGCTAGTAAATGCTAGGAAATGTCAGTGCTGGGATTTGAAACCCAGGTCTTGACTTCATAGCATGTGCTTTTCCCACTGTTTCCAATACACAGACCTTTCAAGTCTTTAAGCTACACCGTCCAATATGGCAGCCACTAACCCCATGGCTTTTTAAATTTTAATTTTAATTAAAATAAAATTAAGTTTAAATAAATTAAATTAAAATTTTAGCTCCTTAGTCCACTAGGCATGTTTCAAGTGCTCACTAGCCACACATGGCTTGTGGCTACCATATTGGACAGGAAAGATACAGAGTATTTCTATCAGAGGGATCTCTTAAGACTGTGCTACTTCTAAGACATTCATTTTCTGCAGAAGTATCACACACTCTTAGAATTCCTATGCTTAGAGTACCTATGCTGTCATAGGTACTGACCCTAATTGTAGAACTTTTGATCCCTTATTTTTTTTTCTCATTATCCGTTTTGAATATCTTCGCATTATTTTTCACAGAATTCCTTTTTTACTTGGGGTAGTCGGATATCTCCATTCATCTCTTTAACCTGCATTTTCTCTTTTCTCAAAATGGCCTGTTTTGAATTAACCTTGCCACTTCTGCTAATTCGAATTCCACATCACAAGATGAATGTTAATATTACACTGTGTGCTTACCTGACCAGCACCTCAGGGATTCACCTACTAGATCATATTCTCTCTGTTAATATATTCCTTTGGTTCCACTTCCTTAACATTTTTTATCACTCATTTGCTGCCTTTAACAATTTGCTGTATTTGCTGTCAGAACACTTTTCTGGTGACTCAGTATATGTTTATATTCAAGTCTCTTTTTCAGTTTGAGGTGTCTGTATACTGGAAGTTCATGCCTTTTAATTTGACTTGCTGGAAAATAAAGAGTTATTTTTTCCCTGCATCATGAGTTGTTAGGATTAGAAAGTTCTTAGACCTTTAAATTATGACTAATAATTTGCCTAAATCAGGTTGCTGGGTGATAAGATCTTAGTGAGTTATAGGATCACAATGACGCTTCCAAGGTCTTAATCTTCAGCCTGTGTCATCAAGCTTACAAATAGAGGAGTCTTGAGAACAAAGACTCTATCTTTGCTTTTCCCCATGGCACATGGCATGGTACCAAGCATATCATCTTGTGTATTCAGTAAATATAAGTGATTAACTGTATACAGACGCAAGTTTAAGGTTAACCATCTCTTGATTTTTTTCTTGTCTTCTTTTTTTTAACCTAACACAGAGTGAGTAATAGAATGTCTTTGTATACCTTTTAATTTGGAGAATCGATATACAAAGATGTAATTCAGATTTAGAAAGTGCTTCATTTTCTGCCTTATCACTCTGTAAGTGTGTATTCTCCTAATATCAACTAGTTTTACTGTAGAAGGTGATTTGAAGATTTGTAGCTATAACTCATTCTTGCCTTTTTAGAATATATCTATTCTATATTTAGCCACAATTTTCTGTGCATTTTGACATGATAGTTTTTATGTTAATACTTTAAATAATATAAAGGCAAAGATAATATCCTCTTTTTTTTTTTTTTTTTTTTGAGACAGAGTCTCACTGTGTTGCCCGGGGGTAGAGTGCCGTGGCGTCATCCTAGCTCACAGCAACCTCAAACTCCTGGGCTCAAGCAATCCTTCTGCCTCAGCCTCCTGAGTAGCTGGGACTACAGGCATGCGCCACCATGCCCAGCTAATTATTTCTATATATTTTTAGTTGTCTGAGCAATTTCTTTCTATTTTTAGTAGAGACGGGTCTCGCTCTTGCTCAGGCTGGTTTCGAACTCCTGAGCTCAAACAATCCGCCCACCTCGGCCTCCCAGAGTGCTAGGATTACAGGCATGAGCGACCGCGCCCGGCCAATATCCTCTTTTATCTGGACTTATAAGACTTAAGCTATGTTTTTTATTTTTTGTTTTTCTTTTGGCATCTGCTCTCCGCAGCTATATACAGGGTCGATGGGGAGCAAAAGGCTTCCCCATAGCACTTCAGAGAAAAGATGTTGGGCTGGCTTTCAAATTGGCCCTTGAGAAGCAGGTAGCTCCCTTGATACTGATTGGATTCAGCTTGAGAATAAAGAGCATCAGCAGAGTCTGGCTCAAATATTCATCTTTATCCATGAAAGACTCCAGTCTAAGAGAAAAAAGAATTGCACAGATGAGGTGAATGAGAGTGAAGGTATGTGTGTCATTCAGCTCTTGCAAAAGCATTCCCCTAGGGGATGGCAGGTCAGAAGCCCAACAACAGTGGTTATAATTTCCCACAGAGGGATGTGTGTGTGCATGTGCACACATGTGTAAATAACAAAACTATACATATAAAATGAAACTATATATATATATATTCTTCATATCTGTTCATTTTGCTTTGATTAGTCTAGTGCCAAGGTTTTCATGATTATGGCACCATGTAGTCCTTCACAGAACAGACTTGGAAACCTGTGTTTTCTAGGCACTAAATGTCATCTCTTGCCACTAAGCCATATTGTATTTCTCCCTGAAGAGGTCAAACCTTTAGATAACTCCTTACGTTTCAATGTAATATTACCTCTGCCTCCCAAAGTTCTCCTCTTAGTACTCTGACAGACTTCTACTAGTCTTTTTAAATACAACTGAAATACTACCTTCTTGTTGAAGCCTTTCCAAATTCCTTCAGGCCAGTGGTTCCCTCCCTTGTGCTGCCACAGTACTTAGTTTGTCCTGCTATTTTAGCACTTGGCACTTACTGTAATTGTCATCTCAAATGTCTGTCATCCCTCTTTCCTATGAGCTGCTGAAGCAGGGGTGTTTTTATATCCTTTATATCTAGCACAGACCTGGACTCATAATAGGTGCTCAATAAATGTTTGAATGACTGAAAGAGTAAATGAATGGATAAAATATACCACCTCATGTTTGAAACATGCTTGAATTCTTCCAACCAGCCTTTTCTTTTGTGTTGCTTTTCTTATCTTCTTCTGTGCCACATGTTCTTCTGTCCTACCTGGTAGATTTTAGAGCTTGGGAAATATGTGTTTGAAGATTTAAAATATAGTGCTTTGAACTCCTTAGAGAAAAAGTCTATGAATAAATAATTAGACTCATTTCACATCAAAATCTAAAGTGTGAAAAAATGTTCGTATCATTTGGCGCTTTATTCACTTGTATGGTAATCTAATGGCATATCCATTGTTAACACTGAACTATACTGAAATATTTTACTCTCGGGGCTTTTCATCTGACAAAAGGAGGCTTTTTGAAAATGAAAAAGCATAGCTCCTGTCCCTGGTATGCTAAGGGGAAATTTATTAGTTTTGTAATGCATGGGTTAATATTACTGTGTTTTATATTGAACATTACTTTAAAAAATTACTATTAATATCACTGCAGCATGTATGTATATAAGTCCTGTCAGCTTTGGGGTATGTAAATCAGGAATGTTGCCGAAGAACTACTTAGCATTTTCTTGGGGGTGAAGTGCTTAGTTTTGGAATTTAATTGTAGGTTTTACATTTAAGCTGTTCAGTACTACTCTTATAAAGGTTCTATAAATTTCTTGCTTTGTAGTTTAACAGGTTTAGTCACCACAGTTGAAAGGCATCATCCTCATAATGAAGCTAGAAAAGAATAAAGGTTGATCATGCAGGGCTGGCTGGCTGTGACATTGAACAATAGAGCTTGACTTCTTCGTGTCTGTTAAATTAGACTATGGGGTGTGCTTATCTTGCTGCAATGATATTGAATTGTAACAAGAAAATGTTATGTTGTGCAGCTCTGCAAAGGGAGTGTGCATCTGTTCTCACCTCATATGTATGGCAAAAGCTTTAAAATGTTATTGAAGCTGCCTAGTGGGCTTAAAGTCTAATGGCACAGACTGGGTATAATTCTGCAACAAAAACAACAACAAAAAAAAAATCAAGAAAAAGCACAAAGGCTTTTAAGTAGCTTGTAAAATTTTATCTATCGCAGTCTTTCTTTTAAAGTCCTAAGGCAGCTCAGGATAGGTATGCTGGAAAAATTTCATTTTGAAGAGGTCTTTGAAGGAGATAGGTGATACATATGACCTGAAGGAAAAGGGACAGAATATTATGTTGCATAGGTGATTGATTTATTCTAAACTTTTTCTATGCTTGTACTTGATATAGTTCAACTCAATTATTTAAATACTGATAAAATACCTACTATATTCCCAAAGGAGGTTTTGAAAGAGTATGAGATTCAGTTCTGCCTTCAGGAATTTGGTGTTTTTTTTTTTTTTTGAGGAGATAGAAATTAAATCCATGAAATAATTTCTTAGAATTATTAGATTGTATGAATGACAGTATTCTAAGCTGTCAAGATCATTTAAAATTTTGATTCTGTTATTATATGTATCATTCCCAGATGTGTCACATGCGCATTTGATAGGCATACCTTTTATGTTTTTAAGTCACTGGTAAAAATGTTGAAAAGTCAAGGCCAAGGTTACGTGCAAGAAAAAGCCTTCTGACACTTCCCACACTTGTTCTCAACACATGCTTTTTGTCAACTTTTGAGAACTACATTATTTTTTAATGTAGTTAAATGCGTAAACCACCTAATTAATAATATGTTACAAAATTTTACGGATGTTAAGCTGCTGTTCAAGTTTTTTATATATACTTAGTTCCCTTTTCCAAAAAAAATTAAAACAACATTCCCACTGTGAAAATTGATGACACAAATTGGGTCATTCTTGTCATACCCAACTAAAACAGTCGAGAAGCCAGGGGGAGAAAAGCACTCAGGACACAAAACATTGTTCCAGGAATGTAATAATTCTCTACAAGCCTGGCTGCTGAAACTGCCTGTTGTGACCTGAAACCAGTTTTATCTAATGACTTCTGAGAGGCCTTGTTGCAACTGTAAAACTGTAATACTAGTTTTACAGAGAAGACTGATTCAAAATAGAAGTTGAGTAGCTGCTGACCTGATGTCCATTTCTTTCACTTCCTCCTGAATACCAGAACCAGAACTGAGGTTTTGTTTAGGGTAAGAATATGCCCAGTGAAAATACTATGCAGATTCTCCTGTGTCTGTGGATGGCCTCGTGACACATTCTGGCCAATGAGCCATAAGGTAGAGTGTATAAGTTATCTGATGCTGCATAGCAAATTACCGCAGAGCCTAGTGGCTTAAAATGATAATAAGCATTTATTATTTTATACAAGTTTAGGGGGTCAGTAACTCAAGAGAACTGAACTGTGTAATTTGGGTTTGGGTTCTCTTATGAGATTGCAGTCAAGATGTCAGGTGGGTTTGCAGTTATCTGAGGGATTGACTAGGAGGATCTTTTGACTACCTTTTATTGCTTCTCTCTAATAATAATATTTTCCCTAGGGAGGTAAAGTTAAAATGTTTAGAGCACTATTATAGGCGAAATACTACTGTGAATTTCAATATGTTGATTAGAAATAAGTGCCTATTAATAGTTCCATTCACTGGTTTCTCTTTTTGAAATGTTAGACTACTTTGCATCTTCTGTCACTCCTATAACTTGCTTTCTCTTGTAAAACTTTGATAATCTGCCTGAGAAACCATCCTTATCCTCCATCTGACCAAACAAGCACTGCAAATGCTCTCACAATTTGACCTAAAAAAAATCAAACAAAAGTACAGGGTAGTACAAAATTAAGTGCTAAATTGATTATCCTCAAATGTAAAACCATCCAAACAAAGGCTGCATATGTCAGGAATGGGAGAAATCAGTGATGGCTAGAGGTGGGGAGGAACACGTCATTGTACAAAGAGGAGACTGATCGAAACATGACTAACCCCAAAGCAAGACACACCTGCATGATGATGAAGAGACTAAAGAAAGAGTCGAAGATAATAGAATGTCCCTCTCTAAAAGGCTTTTAGACAAGAATTCATGTTGTTGAACTATGAATAAGCACTGAATATGCACAAATTTCTCCTCCTTTAAGCAGTATTTCTCCCTTATGCATAAATATGTAACATATGAAAGTATCAAGAGGACACTAAGCATGGCATGTAACTAGCATGATAGTTACGGGTTAGGGACTGGGGACAGTGTGGGCCATCAGCAAGAGGGCATGAGGATGCACAGGAAGCCTTAACTGATGTTGAATAACTTGTTCCTGTGTACAGCCTGTTCTTTGCCTGGTGGTAGTAAAAGTCTGAAATGGTTTTTTGGGGTTCTTAATTTCATGGGAGGCAATGTTTACCTGAAGATAGAGGGCCTTGGCAATGTGATCCATTAATAAGTTGGTGTTCATGTTTGATTTGTGAATATTTGGGGAAAGTAAGATGTCTTAGTTGAAAGGTTACAGGATCTGAATTTAAGTCAACAGATATTTACTGAATGCCAATTATGTATCAGGTTCAGTGGTGTTGATTATTCACTCTCAGAGCCTCCTGGATTTGGTATTTCCTTTATAGTCTCATTCACTTCAACATCCTAAGTTCAGACCCAGTGGCCTTCTTCCATCTCTGTCTTCCCCCACTCTGTATTCCTTGTTGTGCTGCCTCAGAGATGTGTATCAAATCATGTGTCTCAGTCCAGCATTGAGGCCTTCCATCAGTCACCATCTTTATCTAAAGTCTATCTCTGTCATTCCTCATTATAACCAGAAGATATGGCCACACATGTGTCTTTACTGTCATTGTCATACATACACATATTGAAGAGTTGCACATCTGGGCTTTTGCTTATTCCTTTTCCACATTAGCATTTATGAATGCAGTCTATACTTGATTACCCAGGTGTTCTTTGTTTAATGTAAGTCATACTCCTGACAAGTTTATGTGAACAAAATTTTGGTACATTAAACCATTTAAGACAAGAGTAAATAATCAGTTTTAATATATCTTTATTTAAAGTTAGATTTTTATTTAGTGGATATATGATACATCTATATAATACTTTGTTATAGAAACATGGAACCTCAGAATTGGAAAAAATTGAGAGCTTAGAGTATACCCCTTTTCCTTAAGTTTCAGATAAGGAAACAGATTCTTAGTTGTTAAAAGATTTGGCTTAGGGCATTTGGCAAATAAAGTAGGGAGAGTAGGGTTAAAACTCACATTTTAAGCCTCATTATTGAATGTGCTTTTCACTAGAATGAATCCTTTTTTTTCACCTCTTGTTTTATGTAATTCTTTTGTAACATCTCTAAAGGTAAGAGCTGTATTTTCTATGACACCCCCAAATATTCATAAAATTAGTGCATACAGTAGTTTTGGATAAACTCGGAAAAGATTTAATTACCATGTAGATGTATGCGAATATATCAGTCATAATGGGATAGTCATAGTGGGCTGAGGGGGTGGTCTATTTTTTATGCTGTAATAACCAACAGCCCACCCCCCAACTGCAGTGATTTACAACACCAACATTTTTTTCATGTTGCATGTTTATCTCAGGTTTATTGTGGCTATGTTCCATGGTGTCTTCAGTCTGGGACCCAGGATGATGAAACAATTTCTGGAACACTTGTAGTAGACAGAAAAGAGACTCAGTAAGGCACATACTGAGTCTCAAACAATTTTGTTTTCATATCTTGTTGGCCAGAGCAATTTACATGGCCAAGCCTGTTGTCAGTAGAGCAGAAAAGGATTAATATAATCCTTTTCCAGGTAGGAGCAGCAAATATTTTTGAAAAATAATTCTCCCCCACCCCCACCCCGTCCAAAAAAAAAAAAAAAACCTGTGACCTTTGATAGAGTGTTGAGTAATGCCCACTTTTTGGGTTGTGGCACACTATTAATATCATCACTGGTCCCTGCATGGCCACCTTATTCTTTTATTCATTTGTCTGTTTTAATTTGTTCTTATAAAATTCATTCTGTTGTTTGGGGTATGTATTTTAAATTTATATAAACGATATTGTGCTAGAGATTGTTTTCTATTCCTTGATTTTTTAACTCAAAATTTTATTGCAAGATTTATTTACATGGCTGCATGTGCATACAGTTTGTTGCATTTGGTGAATACATTTGTCCTTCGGTATACGTGGGAGATTGGTTCCAGGACTCCGCCAGTATACTGAAATCCAAGCATACACAAGTGCCGCAGTTGGCCCCGAGGAACCTGCACGTAGGAAAATTTGGCCCTCTGTGCCTGTGGGTTTCACACCCATAGAATACTGTGTTTTCAATCTACCATTTGGTAGAAAAAAATATGTGTATAAATGGACCTGTGCAGTTCAAACCCACGTGATTTAGGGTCAACTGTACATAGTATTACACGTAAGTGTCTACCATACTCTACCTATCCACTCCCCTAGCTTGCCTTCAATTCTCTGCCACAATAAATGATGCTCTGTGAGAATTTCTTTGGGCCATACACCCAGGTGTAGGATTGCTGGATAATGAGACATACATTTATTTAACTATTAAATATTATTCTGTTAATATTAATAATTAAAAAATTAATTGTGACAATGGTTGTGCAATTCTGTAACAAAAAAAATTGAGTTATGTACATAAGTGGGTGAACTTTATGGCATGTAAATTGTATCTTAAAGCTGTTAGAAACAAAAAAAACCTCAATCAGTTCATTTTCCAAGAAGCAGGTTGGAAATGAGTTAAAGTCTGACCCCTAAGTTTAGGGGGAAGATTTCCTCCCTCTATTGGAACCTGAAGGTGAAAAATCAGGATAGTTTTGTTCCCAAGCTCTGTCCTCAAGTTATTTGAAAATAAACCCGTGCATGTTATTTCAACTAATAATCTCTGTGCTGACATGCCTCTAACCCTGATATTTTTACTTCTATAACTCACTACCAGTTTCCTTCCCAAATGTCCAGTTTCTGCTGTATCCTTAGTGTTTATATCTCAATGTTTAGAAACCTTGGAGATGTTTTTCTTTTTTCTCATTTCTAGATCAATCTTTTATAATGTCACATCATGGTATCTTAAAATTATTTTTCAAATATGCTTCCTTTTATTCATTAGACTTTATCCTGTCCCAAAGGGGAAAATAATTTTTCTTTAACATTTTAGAAACAATAGCATTGGCAGATTTGTGCTAATTAATAATTACTTAAAAACAGCAATGAAATTTCTTCTTTCAACAGTGTTAATAAACATCTGACATAAAATAACACTTTTGTGAGTAAAAGGGATTCTTATATTTAATGTTTCTTAATAAATCTTAGAAAGGGGTTACTGTCATGATTTTTCTCCTTTGGAGAACAGGAAAATTCAGTTCTTATTTTTACATTGTTTTGCATACGTCCTTTCCTGGTCACCATAACATTTATGTTTGTCAAAGAAGTTTAACTATGGTAGTTTTCAAGTAAAGTATCAAAAGTGCATGATAACTAGGGAGTGCTTGAATGCTTCAGCTTGAGATGGGTCAGCTTTAGGGGTGAAGTTGTGAAGAGAAAGCCATCACACACACTTCATCAACACTGTGGAATGAGAGACCAACGCTTTTACTGAGCAGTGGATTTCCAGTGAACATATAAACTAATTGGTGGATGAACATGCCCCAGGAGCAATGATTTTAAGGTCATAGCAGGCTCAGTGAATAATGCTGACTTACACTGCATCTCACTGATAGCTGATCTTACCAATGAGCAGTGTAGAGGCATTTAAGCCTGAGCTCTCTTCCATGTGCCTTGAATGGCATGTCAGCGGTCACTGTTTTTGACATCCTTTATATTTGTCCAGTCAGCTCTAAATCTTTAGGTTGGGCTTCAGAGTACTCAGGAAAGAAAAGAGAGAAGCAATTATTTTCAGTCATTGAGTTTTGAAGATCTTAGCGTTAATTATGCCAAACATTGTTGGTTCATCAACAAATAAAAACCTTAAAAAGGGGGTATGAAGCATTCTAAACTTGCTTAAACATAGTTCATGGTGATTAAGAATGTCTTGTAGCCACTAACATATTTTTAGTACACTTTCACCCAGGCACTTTCATGTATAGTTTCAAAGCCAAATATTCAAATTAAAGCTAATTTCAATTATGGAGAATAAATATTGAAAAGCTTATTCTCTTTTAATTAGCATACACTTTCTTATCATTTGAAAAAAACAACAAGAAGTACAATTTGCTATTTCTGTGTGGTGCCCAGTGTAAAAAATAGTTCGATAAAATAAAATCACAATGTTACAACTCTAGTAATACTTTTTAAAAATTATTTAAATAATAGCGGGCTTTGAGATTTGAGGATTTTCTCCCACTTAAGTCTTTAATTTATCAAAGATTATTTGAGCATTAAAAATGAGCTTCGCCTCTTGTTTTCCAACTCTCTGCGCTCTCTGACCTGCTGAAGTTTTGTAGGAAGTGCCCAAAGGATTTGAAGAAGCAGTACTGAACATTCTTTGCAAGTGTTTAACTAAGGAAATGAAAATTAGAGGCTAAGTTGGTACTCTTGTTTGTGACTCAAATTTTAAAACCTATTTCCCATATAAATAAGTGAAAAACAGAAAGGATGTAAACTTCTAAATCTGCCAAATCTTATGTGTATTAATTAAAAAATAATTTTATTGTAGCAAAAGAAATACATTTAGTTCCTAGAGAGAGTAGCATGGGTGGTATTCTTTTATTGAAACAGAGATTTGAAGTAGAATAATTGTTTTTCATAATATACATGTATTATAGTAGACACAATGTTGAATTTGAATCATTTTAGTTTCGGATACATTAATGATTAGAAAAATCATTACCCTAATTCCCGTTTTGTAACTCAAGAACAAACTAAAAGAATTTTTGTTTCTTGGAGGTCCTATTCTTTCCAAAGGGCTGATGAAATATGTTCTGCCGTTACTGTCATAACCTTGCCTTTCAAATTAAGATATAATAGTCAGAATCTAATATAGAATTAATTTAGATTCAGTTGTCTCTATTAAGAGAAAGCGATATCATAGTTTTTAAAAATGAAGATGATCATTTATGAGAATCTGGCTGCAATCAAAAGCAGTAACTATTATCCTTATAAGTTCTTTATTCAGTAAAGCATTATCCTATTTTTTCTATTCATTTCATTTATTCTCATGAAATCTGTTTACCTTTTATTAAAACTTTCTATTTTAGATGGGTAGATTTGTGATAAAACAAGCATGGTAAAATGTTAAGGATAGAATCTAGGTGGTGGGTATATGGGTCTTCCCTTAAAATTCTTTCACATTTGCTACGTAGTCAAAATTTTCATAATAAAATTTTAGAGAAAAAGCTTTTTATTTTGATTGTCATAGCCAATAGTCAAAAGAACTTTTCCACTTTTGAAAAAATAGAATAGATATTTTCATTTTTTTTTACTTACTAAAGCATAGCAATGCAAATACAATATAATTTATATATTAATGATATCACACATTTAACCAGTTAGCAAAACACAAAACTGATTCTTACTTGTAAATCTATACACTGTATCCCATTTATATTTTGGTTGGTGGTTTAAAAAGCTAACTCAGGCTTTTTAAAAACTGAATTAGGGCAATTATATGAAAAGTAGATTTTTAACCAGAATCATTTTCCATTTTATTAGAAGCCATGCTGAAATAAAATGTTTGGAGAGTTTTAGGAATGAAACGTGGAAGTGTATGAGGACCAGAGTCAATTTAACATAGAATAAATTTTCTTTCCAGTTATTTCCAGCATACCTTGGAGTGTGAAAAGCATCAATAAATAATGCTTATTAAACTTCTAACTAGGCGTAGTGCCAAATATCTCACATTTTAGAGAATTTTTTTGTCCTTAAAGTAAATAAATATAACAGCTGCATTTTTGGGGTGCTTTTCTTAGTGTTTTCATTCAACTGTTTGCTACATGTGTGCCTGATGTATTGTTGACTCATAGAAACAATGTTGAAATGTAATGTATGAATGCCCCCTCCTTTTCAAACAAACAATCAATATTATTATTGTTCCTGTCCTGAAATCTTTGTTGGCAGACTTGGCTTATAAAATTTTATCTTGCTGAAATACTGAAGCTTATTTTATCCTTACTGACATTGGAGTCTATGAGCTTATAAGTCATTTTATCTTTGATACTCTAATGTAGGAATCTAGGAATTATTTTTTAAAGTAAAATTTATTTTTACTGTGAATATTATAATCTCTTTATATGGCTCTACTAGTAGCCTCTGTTTATTAATGAACATAAAAGCAAGCGAAAAAATTTTAAAAATCATTAACCTGGTCCTTGCATTCATTAGATATATTTACAAGTCATCTGTGATCAGTTTAGTTACCATCTCTTTGATATCCTGTAGCTGTTATTGCATGCCTTTGGGGTTATGATATCATGCTGGGGAAGAATGGTTCAGCTGCAGGTTTTATGTGCCTTTTTATAGTTGTTCACAATATCCCATGCTAAATTATATGGTGAATTATTATACATTAGCTAGTTAAAGATGTCTAATTGATTCGCTGTGCTAAAATACCAAAGACTGCTGCAGGAGCGGTGCTTCCAGTTAACAACCTATCATGTATTCATGGAGACGACAATGCTTGCTCACATATTGGCAATATTATCTAATTTGGTGTGCCTTGTGTTGTAATTCAATCATCTATCATTAAAAGATATGACGATAGGGAGTGAAACCACATACAAACCCATAAACATACATATGTGCATGTTTACTTATATTCAATGAGTTTTTTGTTTTACCTGCCATTAATGCTTACACTAGTGAGTTGTAAATGGAAAATATCTATTAGGTTTAAGGTAAAATAAAATAGGTTTTGATTTAGTTCAAGTGAACCATCTCTTTTAAAATTGGCCCAGGGGTCTTGTAAAGAATGCAAGTAATCTAAACACAATAATGCACATTGCCCAATTGCTTCTGTGTATGATACAGGTTCAGTACTGTAGTGCTTTGACAGCCCATTACTGAATGTAATGAACAGCTATTTTTAAACAGAAGAAATTCAAGTTGACAGCTTGGCAATGAAATTCAGCTAGTGGGATAATTTTTGTCATCTTTAGTATAGAGAATGGATTCAGTTTGGTTTAAGGAAATTTGTATCATATAGTTTCTAGGGCAAACATTTCTATTAAAAGATAATTTTGTCCATTTTAGGGGGCAGATGTTACGGTTAGAGTATAAATTCAGCTTTTAATGCATATTTTAATGAATTACTGAAACATCATCTCTAGAACCTAGGTTTACAATGAAATTTCTCATTTTTCTTTCCTGCCATGGGTAAAATAGTAACTATAAGAGGTGTTTTTAAATGCTGCTTTTTATTTTTTCAGAGTTAAAAGAAGTAGCTTTTTAGGGATAAGATAGTCTTTAGACATGGACATAAAGCTTGAGGCAGTGTTGTCTTAATGGGAGTAAGAATTAGACGAAACGGCATGGAGGGAGAGAAGAAAAATATCTCCTTGACTATATTTTAGAGAAATTCTTTTACTAGGAATAAGGAGATGGTGACATCTGATTTTGACAACCCTTGGAAAAATAAGTTGGAAAAGCTTGTTCTGCAGTTCTTAAATAAAACAGATATATATTTTTAACTCATAACATAAAAAATAATAGGGTAAATCAGAGTGAATTATTTCATTTTTTCTGTTTACAGCAGAAATTGAGAATTTTAATTGCTACTTTTGTCTAAGCCAAGTTAATTACTAAGGCTTTTAAGATAGAGATTTTAGGTTCAACATTGGAGATTGTGTTAAAGATTGTTAACCAGCAATACATTACTCAATGAAATTTAAGTAAGTAGACTGAGTACTTTACCTAATATCCAATAATGTTTTTGACCCAACTAATGAAAGAAACTAAGTCTATAGCAGTGGTGGAAATTTAAAAATTGCCAGAGTTATCCCCTTCCAAACCGCATTGCCAGAAACCTCTGTTTGTGGGTCTTCATCACCCTTCCATGCTTTAGGGGCACCTCTTCGGGGTCCCCAAGGCACTGACAACTTGAGCGATAGCTTTGTTTAGTTACTATGCTTTGAGTAGGATAATAAAGCAATCATTTTTAAAGGCCAATAGACTTTTCCATTTCTGATCTACTTCTCTACTTTTCTTATCTCTTGGAAGGCATAATGGCCCCAAACATAATGTAGTAATGAATCCGTGTACAAGTCAAGCATTTTTGGAGAGGCTGTCATGTTAGGTCACTACTGTACTCTTGAGAATTGTATTGTATCAGTGAATAAAAAGAATTTCTTGACATGAAAGACTTGGTATACCTCTATAAACATTTTATTTAAACCTAGAGAGGATATTGTTCATCTAACAGGATTTAGCTTATTTTTAGCAACATTGCCATCAATTTGTAGCCTGAACTCTGAGCTCTTGATTTTGTTGTGAAGTGACCCTCTTGAAATCTTGGTGTACCTATGGATAGAGGACCTTGTATAAGGCAGAAGGGCATTATCACATTAGCCCTGCTTCTCTATGGTGTCATGGTATTCTAGGCCAAGTACCTGAAGGGTATTTTCTCTTTCTTATTCTCTGAATACCTGGAGATGGAACCCATAGTAACCAGGTATTGGATTAATAAAATAATTTGTTACATTTGGTGATATTATTTATGGAGAGGAAACTGTTACAAGAGTGAAAGCAGGACTGATGATTCATTCCGAAACCAAGCCTAGAGATACACATTTTTTGAAGTATGTTTAGCTCTGAAGATGGGCAAGATGAAGGAAGTCACCAGGGATTCCAGTGGATGCTATCTGCATTATGCGGCTTCATTTTTCTTTGTACTTGCCCTTTGAACTGTACTCTGAGGTCTGAGCAGTGAGAGAAAAAGAGAAGAAATTGTGTTACTGTGATATACTATAGAGGGCTTGAAGAAAATATGGTATTGTTACCAGCCCCTGAGTGGAGCTTTTTTTAAGTTCTTGGTGTTAGTCAGGAAAAGAATTTCAGGACACACCAACTATGTAAGCCAAGCAAGTGACAGCTTTTATTGAAAGTGAAAGTACACTATCAGGAAAAAGAGCACTTGGGCTCAAAAGGGAGCAACTGCACTGGGAGGAAGTGGTTTTAGATTTTTTGTAGTTTTACTAATTGAGGGGAGGACTATTCAAGGCCAAGGGGATGGCTTTTATTAAGAATTTGGGTAGAGATTCCTAGAATTGGGCTCCCTTCCACTTTCATACTTTATATGGTTGTTTCAGAACTGTCATGGTGATTTCAAGGGTGGGGAAATTTTAAAACTGCAATGTAAATAATTTTGTAATTAGCCATAGTTTATATAAGGTGACAGAGATAGCTGAGAAGCTGGTTGAAGCTGGTTCTTGATTGCAGTTATCAGCCCCTTTTGTTTAAGGTTGTTTACTGTAACACTTGCACCCAATCTTCAAATCCCTGCCTCAGGTCTCAAACCTGTCTCCTAGTCTCCTACTCTAATAATATGGCAGTGGTTTGCAAGATACTGAGAAAGTTTCCAACCCAATTTTCATCCATTGCAGCTGTAAGAATTTAATGGGATATCGTTCAATGAAGCATACTGGTTGAAAGTTTCTTAAAGCAAAGTAAGAGAGTTAGTATTTTGTGGTGGCTAAGACACATTCTATCTGGAGCTTACTAGCTGTGTAACTCTGACCAAGTTATTTAACCACTTTGTGACAAATGAAAAAAAAAATTACACCTAACTCCTAGGCTTAGTATAAGGATCATTTGACTTAAATATTTAAAATTCTTAGAAAAATCTTTGGCATGCAAAAAGAGCCTAATACAGGTAATCTATTATTGTTATTTCAAAATTCATTTTCTATTTACACTTAAATTCTTATAATTTTAAA
>NW_012150063.1:2255253-2257192 GCF_000956105.1 Propithecus coquereli | reverse complement strand
ACTAGCTTTAGAATTTCAATAGTTATTGTAAATTCAAAACAGTTACAGAAGCACTTTATTTTCATTTTAAAGATTTACAATTAAAGTGATTTTATGTATACCTCAAATGCCTGATTATATACAAACCCATTACAGGGTTTATACACACATTAAATCCCTTCTTATTATGGGGTTTTGTGCACATTAAATGCCTGGTTTTTATGGATTGTTGTTTTTCTTGTTACTGTTAAATGTAACATTTCCCTAGGTGATGAAATGTATTATTATTGGGAACATTTATTTTAGTGTGTGTTCTGTATTTTAAAAGAGAAAGGTATTTAAACAGCAAAGATGTAGCTGTTATGAAATTTATTTTTATAAATACCTTTCAGCAGAAATTAGAGCAGTGTTTTAAAATTACAGTTAAAAAAATCATTTAATCATCACACTCCTTGTTGGCTAATAGGGTGGTAAGTGACTTTTTTTTTTTCCTGCAATAGGCTATTCTTGATATGCTCACTAAGTGGACCTAAGAGTACTAATATATTTTATGTTAGCAAGCCTTGATAGCAAAGTGCTAAAAGTTGAAGGATCCCAACTATAGGTTTGGTAAACATCCTAGTCTTTTACTAAAAGAAATAACAGAAGCTACAGAATTGTAAAGAATAGGTTATCAGTTGGTATTTAACTGTCTTTATTTGCTGTTTCTAAAGAAATATTTAGATATTTCTTTCAGCATTCTTTCTCATTTACTTAATTTTTTACATAAATATGCACATTCTTGAGAAAGAAGAAACAAAAAGACCTTGGAATGAAAAAATTTAACTACAACCAAGTTTACTTTTTCTACATGTCATCTCTTTCTCTTTCAAGGGGAAGCAACTAGAGGAAAATGAAAGATATCACCACCAATAACTTTACCCTTTATTGCTTGAGTGATAAATATGCCTGGGGAAATAGGACTTGTAAGAAAAAAATATTTTGGCCAAGGCAGCCTACCTGTCCTTGTCTTCATGATCTTGATTATAATCACAGAAGAAATCCTCATGCTAAATGTTTTTCTTTTCCTTCTTTTCTGAGAGGTAAGAAATCAGTTATCCTATTTTCCTATTTTAAGATTCTTCCTTCTCCAGCCCACATGTTTTCTCCAAAACTAGTGTCTGGGATACTAACTCTAACTCCTTCAAACAAGCTTCTATGTTATTATCATTAGAATAAATTCAATTTAAAATACTTAGTGAAGTACAATATTCATAAGCCAATTATTGCTTTAGGTTACAGCTGTAGCGACATTGATCAGCATACATCACAAAAGGAGTTGAATATGATTTAGTTGTATTTGTTTGTTTGTGTGTATGTATGTATATTTTAAGTAGGTAGTACACTCACATGATTGAAAGTTTAAAATGTCCTGAATAGTATAAAGTGTGAAAAGTCTTCTTCCAATCCCTGTCCTTCAATTCAGTTCTTCTCCCTAAAGTCAACCACAATGACTAGTTGCTTTTGTATTTTTCCAAAGTCATTTTCTGCATACAAATAAAAAACATATATGGTTGGATATATTTTTGTATACTTAAAAAATGGAGATGACTTTCCTTTTATAAAATCACTTTCTGGAAGGCCAAGGGATGGTCATAAACTCCTGAGAGAACCAACTTGCCTTAAGTCATATTTCTTAAAAGTGTCTAGTATATAAGAGGCTTTGAAAAATAGAAATAAGTAAGAAGAGAAGCCAAAGGTGGATTAGAAAGTCTCAGTAATTGTTTTCTTCTTTTGGAAATTCTCTTCTCAAGACAGAAGTTCTAGATGTCACAAGTTGAACTATTAATAGCTAGTTCCCCCATGGCTTGTTGAAGAATAACAGTGTTTCCCTGGAAAGTAATAGTGAACGCTAAGATTCTCTTGGAAGCATGGAATAGCCTGCACAATGGTGTAAAGAACATGCTCCATTTTGGAGTCA
>NW_012150063.1:2254027-2255093 GCF_000956105.1 Propithecus coquereli | reverse complement strand
TTCTTGGAGTTTTTGGTTTTTTTTCTTTACAAGGGGATAATAAACAAGTAAACAAAAACATAATACAATTTCAGACAATGATAGATTCTTAAGGAGAGACTTCTCCAGTTAAGAATCTACTCTGACCATGTTGCTGCCAAATAGACTCAGATATCAAATATGCTATTTTTCAACCACAGGTTTCCAAATTGTCTCAAAAATTTCTAAATGTAAATAAAATGACAAATAAATTTTTGATGAAGTAAAATTAAGTGCTTTTATGCACTTTGTTGTCGTCCAGATGGACATGTCTGTGAAAAACCTAATAACATTCTATATAAATGGATTTCTGAGTGTTTAATATGTGCTAGTTCTCTTCCAAGCACTTTACTCACTTAATATCTCATTAAAAAACCTCTAAAGGAGGTACTGTTATCCCCAGGTGAGGAAACTGAGTCAAAGAATGTTAAATAGCTTGCTTATAGTTATACAGCTATTATAGTAAATGGGTGAGATGGGGTTAAAACCCCAGCACCTTGGCTCCAGAATCAGAGTCAGTAATAGTAATTGCTATTACTCTGTGACAATCTGGGGAAATTTGTTTAGCTGAAAATGCGTTGCTATCTTAAAATGCAAGTCTGGGAAGGTAAAGAATGCATTTGTCTCGTTCACCTCTATCCCTACACTTAGCACTGAACCTGGGCAATAGAGGGTGCCCAATAAATAGTTGTTGAGTAAGTAAGTATAAATGAGAATTTTGTATGTGTAAATTCAAAGTAATATTCCATGTCAAATTATTTTCACAATTTATTTTGCAACTTCTGTTTTGCTGGTGTCCTAAGTTAGTGTATGTCTTTATGTATAATCCAGCACCAGTAATAATGGTGATATGATCATTTCCTAGGGTGGGGTAGGGTAGGGCCAGAATTTCATGGCTTAGTTCTATAGCCCGTCTGCCCTAAATATGTGGCATTTCTCAGTGGATCACATAAGAATGAGCTCATATTGTGTTCTTGCATAATACTTGCTACTCTTGTGTTCTGAGTGAGTTAATTTACTTTGAAAAGGTCAGCAGTTTTCTTCTGAA
>NW_012150063.1:2250595-2251999 GCF_000956105.1 Propithecus coquereli | reverse complement strand
CTCAGTAGCAAAATTGATCAAGTAGAAGAAATTATCAATGAACTCAAAGACAGGCCATTTGAAATTATCAAGTCAGAGGAACAACAAGAGCAGCAAGAAGAACGAAGAAAAGTAAAGAAGGTTTAAGGAATTTATGGGACACCATAAAGCAGAACAATAAATTCATTATGGAATTCCCAGAAGTAGAAGAGAGAATGGAATAGAGAGCTGATTTGAAGAAATTATTGCCCCAAACTTCCCAAATCTGAGGGAGGAAATGGACATCCAAATTCAAGAAATTCAGAGGACTATAAATATGATGAATTCAATCAAAGAAGCTCATACTGAGACACATCATAAATTGTCAAAGACAGAGAATGTTGAAAGCAGCATCAGAAAAACAACTTGACACATATAAGGGAGCTGCCATAAGATTATCAGTGGATTTATCATTCGAAACATTCGAGGCCAGAAAGGAGTGGGAAGATATATTAAAAGTGCTGAAAGAAAAAAAAATAACTGCCAGGGATACTATATCTGGCAAAATTATCCTTTAAGCATGAAGGAGAAATAAAGATGTTTCGGATAAACAAAAGCTGAGGGAGTTCATCACCACTAGACCTGCCTTACAAGAAGTGCTAAAGGGAATCCTTTGAATTGAAACAAAAGGATGCTGGACAGCAACACAAAAACATATAAAAATATAAAGCTCTCTAGTGAAGACAAATATATAGACACACACGGAATCCTGTAATACTGTTAAGGGGTGCATAAATCACTTAATTCAAGTATAGTATTTAAAAGATAAAAATGTAAAAAAGAACTTTAAAACTAATTTAATGGATATAAAAATACATAATTTGTGACATTGATAACAAAATAGAGGAGAGAGAAGTTAAAGTGGAATTTTTATAGGTGATTTAAGTTAAGTTGTTGTCAGTTTAAAATAGATTGTTATCACTATAAGATATAACAATTCCTGTGGGAAACCACAAAGAAATGAGAATAGGATCAAAGAATGTCACTACAAAAAATCAGCAAAACACAAAGGAAGACATCAAGAGGGGAAAGGAGAGACAAAATAACTAGAAGACATATAGAAATAGTAAGTTCTGTGGAAATGGTAAGATCTTCCCTATCAGTAATTACTTTAAATATAAAGGTTGACTTTAAATTCCTCAAAGAACAGAGGGTGGCTGAATGAATTTTAAAAAAAGCAAAAACAACAAATGCTATCTATAAGAGACTCACTGTAGATGTGAAGACATATATGGGCTGAGAGTGAAAGGATGGAGAAAGATATTCCATGCAAATGGCATCCAAAAGAGAGCAGGGGTGGCCATACTTAAATCAGACAAAATAAACTTTAAGTCAAAAACTATCACCAAAGATAAAGAAGGACATTATATAATGATAAAAGAGTTA
>NW_012150063.1:2247465-2248316 GCF_000956105.1 Propithecus coquereli | reverse complement strand
AACACTCAATAAAAAATGTGGTATGTACATAAAATGAAATGTTATTCAGCTCTAAAAAATAAGGAAATCTTGTCACATACTACAACATGGATGAAGCTTGAGGACATTATGCTAAGTGAAATAAGCCAATCACTCTAAAAATAGAACTACCATATGATTCAGCAATGCCACTACTGGGTATATATGCTAAGTAATCGAAATCAATATGTCAAAAAAATATCTGCACTCTCATGTTTATTGCAGCACAATTCACGATAGCCAAGATATGGAATCAACCAAAGTGACCATTAACAGATGAATGGATAAAGAAAATGTGGTCCATATATACAATGGAATATTATTCAGCCATAAAATTAAATGACATCCTCTTATTAATGGCCACATGGATGAGCCTGGAGGACATTATGTTAAGTGAAATAAGTCAGGCACAGAAAGATGAATACTACATGTTCTCACTCATGTGGATGTGAAAGCTAAAAAGGTTGACTTCATGGAAGTAGAGAGTAGAATAGTGGTCACCAGAGGATGGGAAGGATAAGGCGGAGGTATTGGGAGAGGTAATGAAAACAGTATTTGAGCTAGATGGGAAGAATAGGTTCTAGTGTTCTATAGCACTGTAGGGTGACTGTATAGTTAACAATATTTTATATATTTTCAAATAGCTAGAAGAGAGGATTTTTGAATATTCCCAACACTAAGAAACAATAAATGTTTGAGGTAATGGACATGCTAATTACCCTGACTTGAACATTACACGTTGCACACAGATTATCAAAGTATCGTATTGTCTCCCATAAATATGTACAATTATTATGTGTCAATTAAAAATGATTTTAAAAAAATCATCAGCT
>NW_012150063.1:2235565-2245876 GCF_000956105.1 Propithecus coquereli | reverse complement strand
CCACCTGCCCGACACCCAATAAATGTTATTCTTATATGTGCACTTAGGTGTTGATATTTACATTTTATTGATTACTTGTGGGGTTAACAACTTTTTATATGATTATGGTCCACTTGCATTTTTTCTATTGTGAATTGTTTGTTATTTTGTTCATTTCCCCATTGCTATATTTATCTTTTTCTTATTGATTTATAAAAGCTCTTTTAATATTAGGGATATTAACCTTTTATTTTTCATGTGTTGTTAATATTTTTTCCCCAGCTGTTTGCCTTTGGTACTTTAAAAAATTTGCTTTAAAATTGTATCTAGTCAAATGTGTCAGTATTTTTCATTATGATTTCTTATCCCATGAAAAGGTAACATTATATGGGTGACTGCAAAGTCCCCGATATATCCCCCAGTGGATGCTTGAAATCACAGAGAATACCAAGCTCTATGTATACTATGGTTTTTTTTTAATGCATATATACCTATGATAAAGTTTAATTTATAAATTAGGCACAGGAAGAGATTAACAACAATAACATAATAAAATAGAACAATCATAACAATTTGCTAGCATAACTACTCTTCCCCTTTGGGGCCATTAGTAAATAAAACAAGGGTTACTTGAACACAAGCACTGTGATACCACAATTGATCTGATACTGAGACAGCTACCATGTGACTAACTGATGGGTAGTATATACAACATGGATATGCTCGTCAAAGCATATGTGATGATTCATGTCCTGGGTGGGATGGAGTGGGACAGTGCAAGATTTCATCATGCTACTCAGAACATTGGGCAATTTAAAATTTGAGAATTGTTTATTTCTGGAATTTTCCATTTAATATATTTAGATCACTGAATATAGTCAGTGGGTCACTGAAACCATGTAAGTGAAACTGCCAATAAGGGGCTACTACTGTATTATTAAACTACTTAAATTACATATAGAATGCTTTAAATCAATTAAGTTCAAAGATTAACTAAAATATTGGTCATGGAAATTCCTAAACCATAAGGCTTCGGAAATTATAAAGAGAATTAAGGATGGATAAAGGTGTATATAAATTTAAAGATAATGGGAAATAACCAGGAGGAATTAAACTTCCTAAGTTAAGGCAATAATTGAGAGGTAATTTAAGGAACTGAGACGTTATGGATGGTATATATGGATGGAGTATTTGAGATATAGAATATAGGAGAGGTTATTAAGGTAAATGGGAATTACTTTTAGCTAACACATATTTATGTATACATATGTGCATATAGACACACATATGTGTACATATATATTTATGTGTATGTGTATATCTGAGATCCAATAAAATAAAAGTTAAGAAGAAAATGGATTTAAATAAATATGGGATATATAAATACATACACACATATACGTATATAAATGGTAGGTATTTGTTAGGTATTATAGATTCTTAAAGGGATGATTTGGGTGATGAAGAAGGAAAGCTTATATATAGATTATTTACTCTGTGGATGGCCATTGTGTTTTCACGTATTTTTTAAAAAGTAAAATTTACGATGTAATATTTACCCTATATGGCAGATATTATTATTTCCCTTTTTTTAGGCATTTGGGAAGTAAATTGGCATATTAGAAAGACCATGGACTTTGCAGTCAGGTAGTTAGATGGAATAAGCTTAAGCACTTGCTAGCTACGTGACTTTAGTCAAATCACTTGTCTGTGAATCTTGGCTTTCTCGTATGTAAAGTGGAAATTAAAAATAGTATTCAAAGATTTCTTATGAAGATTTTCAAAAAAACTATTTATTATTTTTCCCAAAAGAATAAATAAGCAATCCTATTTTAATCAGTGCATGAAATTTGCTTTTGAAGTTTATTTGAATGATTATTATTTCTTGCGAAGATTAAATGAGATAATACATATAAAGTAGATACCATGTTAGTCACTTAATAAGTGGTAGCCGTTACACCGTTGTGAGACTCAATCCAATAACTTGTCTTAAGGTTTGAACTTTTGAATCAGTCTTCAAAACCTTATTTGCACTAAAATATGCCATCTAAAACATTCATAATGCAAATACTCCGTATCTTCTCTTTCATTTTAAGAAATATTTATAGATAATACAATGTAAGCCAGGCTCTGAGGATATAAAAAAGTAAGACTTGGTTCCTGTCATGTAGGAGCCTACATTTGATAGAGAGGGAAGGCAGGTACAGGAAAGAAGAAACTGCTTTTCCTAAATTCTGCAAGTCAGAAAGGAGCATTCTGGAGTCTGGTTTTTAACAGACTTCGATTCTCCACATAGCAAAGCACAAGTTATGTGTTGATGAGATTAAATGTTCCAACCGAATAATAAAATTTTTTATTTAGATACATTTAATATCTCCTCATATAATTATTAAGTTGTATTTTTCCTAGCTGCATTTAAATCTGTGCGTATTTCTTTCTTACTTCTCCTGAGATTGATATGCAACCAGCCCATTTCAGTTACCAACATGAGGAATAAACTGGAAGAGAGGAAAGATGAGGAAGCAGCTGATTTTGCATTTACTCTTCCAATACAAAGAATGTAAACGAATAGCTCTACCATGATGTTTCTTTCAATTTCTTCTGGATTAGGGGGAGAGGGGTGGAAAGAATGTTTCCATTGGTGAAATGACTGTTTCCATTTGGTACTGCCAAATAGTACATCCCACTATCAAAACTACTAAAAAGAAAACCAGAGACATGGATTATTATTGGCCAAGATATGCCTTTTGTGGGCATCTCCTTTCTGTTTGATTTTATGAAAAATGATAGGCATCATATTAAGAAACAAATAGTTTATAATAATTGGAACCTTATTAGTAGATTTTATATTTTATTTACCAAAATGTTAATAATCTATGTCTTAAAACTTAACCATTGAACCACCAACAAATTAGATCTAAATAATTAATCCCATTATTGGAGAAGGATTATAGTGGTAGATTGAATATCAGATTTTTTTTTTTAAAGAGCACTATGTTTAGTACATTTTAGAAAAAATTTCATAAAATGTTTTAAATGTTTCAAATGTGGATTTAGAGAAATAAATTATGTAGAGAAAATATAAGTTAAATAAAACAAATTCCATCTAATATAGAATAACCAACTTCTGGACAATGAAACATTTCCATGAATGATTTTACTGTGTAGAAGTTTTTAGTAGCTACCTAAAATTACACAATATTAAAAAACTCTCTATCCTTGGAGAATTTATAGTTTAAATGTGGAATAAGTAAACTATGTGATAGAAACCCAAATGACAAAAGCTAAAACAGTTTCTAAAGAGAAAATACAACTACCTAGGACAGTGGTAGACTTGCTAGGATCATTGTCGTCTGTGGCTGGTTTTTGGTTATCACTGGGATATCCATCATTTATCTCTGCCCTTCTTTTACAACTACCTTTCAACTAGCAAACTGGAACCAATTGTTCTATTTAGAGATTATCCATGAGGCACCACCCAAATTAAATACTATTAAACAGCAATTACATGACTTTTAGCACAGGTTATCTAGCTACTTGCAGCATAGGACAAAAGGAATATGATCTCCATTCATATATGCATGTGTGCATATACATGGTATGTGATCATCATCGTAGTAAACATCACTGTTCTTTGGAATTATGAACTATCTCTTGAACTTAATAGAAATTTAGGGTGTAAAAATGATAAGGGTTGAGAGAGAGAGAGAGATTGAGGAACAAAATTAGTCACATACTAGAGTAATTTTTTCAGAAATAAATACAATGTGGTCAGCATGGAAATCATTCTGTTACTATTTCCTTCCTTTGTGTCTGTCAACCCAACTAGACCTCAAATCTCTAAGGCAGTGACTGCCTCCTTTCAGATTCAAATTTACCAAACAAGTGTGCTGGATATTATTCCTGACATTCCTCACCACGCTGGACCAAGTACTCCTCCTCTGTATTCCAAATAGCATTGTGTTATATCTCTATTAGCTGTACTACACCACTGTAGATGCATTGAAACCCTCTGTGTTGAAATTCTCTATTTCCATGTTTCCTCTCCACTCTGCTAAAATATAAGCTCCTCAAACTATTATAATAACTTTGCCTTTTCAGTGCCTGGTACATAGAACTGAGTAATATGACATGCAATGTGAAAGACTGGCCAGGCACAAGAATGGTAAAAAAGACCTGAGAAATAGTGATAGATGTGACTCAGGATTGTATTATTGTTATTATTTGAACAAACTTGATTCCAGTATTTACCAAAATAGTATAGTTGAAAAGAGCCAAAATGTAATTCTTCTGTAGCATGTGGCATTAGTTTAATATCCACCATGTTCTATATTTTTTGTATCCCCTTGAGCATTTAATAAATTTTATTAGTATTTGATTTTAATTTAATTTAATTTAATTTATTTTATTTATTTATTTTTTTGAGACAGTCTCACTCTTTTGCCCGGGCTAGAGTGCCGTGGCGTCAGCCTAGCTCATAGCAACCTCAAACTCCTGGGCTCAAGCGATCCTCCTGCCTCAGCCTCCCAAGTAGCTGGGACTACAGGCATGCGCCACCATGCCCGGCTAATTTTTTCAATATATTTTTAGTTGTCCGATTAATTTCTTTCTATTTTTTTAGTAGAGACAGGGTCTCACTCTTGCTCAGGCTGGTTTCGAACTCCTGAGCTCAAACAATCCACCCGCCTCGGCCTCCCAGAGTGCTAGGAATACAGGCATGAGCCACCGCGCCCAGCCTTGATTTAAATTTTAAAGTGGATAAATGAAGGCTTAACAAAAACAAAAGGAAACTCTTAGTAAATGGCAGGAGTTGTTGCCTTGAATAAAGGAATATACGTTGGGGCTTATTTGAAAAGTAAGAGCTTTTAAACAGATAAGAATAGGTAGAAATTTTTTAGAGGAGCAACTGGTGTGCCCAAAGCAGAACTAGCAACATCGTGTATATTACAAGGATGGCCCCCAAAAGGCAGAGGACAGTTGGATACCTCAGTATTTTAAAGGGGAATTTCATTCAAAAAACCTTATGCATGATCTCATTTCAATATTGATTTACTAGAAACATATGGTGGGCGTATGAACAGTTCCCTTCAAATCAAAATGGATCATCGTTTAGGAATATTCTGAAAGGGAAATAGTCTGTGACTGCACTCTCTGAGAACCATCTGCTCACCTAGCTATGTCCCTTAAAACTGAAGCTTTAGGATATCCCTTAAAATCTTTTGTTTCATATTATATAATGTGCGGTAACTGAAATGCCGTTGCATTTGATTTTTGTGTGAAACAGGACTAAATCACTATTTAAAAGAAAAGAATGAGGTTACCTTGTTTGGTGATTTAAGGAAAAGACTTCCTCATAATATATTTAAGACATGTAAAATGCCTTTTGTCCTTAGGGTAGCAATGTCGTTCTTTAGTGCTTGAGTTGATATTGCAATTTAATACTGCACCTACAAAGAAAATTACAGTTTTTAAATTGTTTATTCCAAGTGCTTTCAAAATGAAGACACTACAAAAGTGGTAAAAGTATATTGTTGGAAAAAATGAAGTAGGAGATTATTAATTTCTTATAGGTAAAGAATATTGCAAATTCAAAATATCCCATTCATTATCAATATGGGATCCTTCTACAGGTTTGCATATTGTAATATGTTTTTAAAATGGGATACAAAATGACTTTGTAGCATCAACTATTTACATTCTCTAGCTGCTGAATCCTTTTCTTGCTGTGAAATGTGTTCATTTTATTGTGTCTTAATATTAATGAATATCAAGAATATAAGAGAAATGTTAAATCTTGTCACATTCAGGTTTTAATAGTACTTTACATATTTTTTAAGAATTTTGAGCTACCCAATTTTATAAACTAATTATTTTGTGCAAAAAAATGCTTAGCATCATGTGTTCCATTTAGCAGATGCTTAATATTTTTGGGGAGCAAGGGAGGAATTGGGTTAAATTATATCCACAGTTGCTTAATGGAAAGAGCACATAATTTATAATCCACCAAGCTAGTAGTCTTAGGCAAGCCATGTAATTTCCCTGTCCTTCAGTTTCCTCATCTGTAAAATGGAGATATAATCTTACACAGTTGGTCTAACAATCAATGCTTATGAGTAAAAAGCACATAGCAGATGATACATAGTGGGTACTTACTATATCATAGCTATTATTATGCAAATGGAATATTACTAAAGTAATGCACAAAAGTTTTTGTACAATTATATCAAAGATAGTTCTGGATCATAGACTCTGAGAAATAATTACAGGGAGGATATAGAGAATTTAGGAAAATAAAAAAATTATTTAAACAAAATTTGAAAAACACTGTAGAAATGTATTGCCACATACAATTATATCAGTCTATATATCTAATCACCATCTTTTTTAAAACACACAATAAAGTCCAGTTTGCTGTAGTTTGCTATTGAGTTAATAGGAGCTTGGAGATTTGATCTAATAAAATGCACTTCACAGTAGGGTAAAGCCATGATGCCATCATAAAGTTTGGAGAGGCCCAGGATTACAGCATATACGTGTATCCACCCTGAGAACTAGTGGATCTTTATAGGGCTGGTATTTTAGTTTCAGTACAATGATATTATTTGTACATAACTATACATCAAATAAATTTGCTTAACCCTATTACAAATAAAAACTATTTTTAAACCATTATTTCCCCACCCTAGTTTGGAAATTGATAAAACAACTTAAAGCTGAAAAGCCTAAACTGTAATGATTCAGTAAACAATTTAAAGATAACTTATGTAGGTAGCTAGAAAAAAATTATAAAAACTAAAAAGTGTGGATTAAAGACAAAGCCCAGTTATCTAGAATTCCAAGGCGATAGTCCATTTTTGATTGAGCATATTAAGCTGCTTCTGTGCCTTTCCTTTGCCCAGCTGCCATTTCTTAACTATGAAAGGAATTGAAAGTCCATCGGGGCTTTTGTCAGTAGCACAGAATAGTCATTTGAGGAAGATGGTGCCAGGCCAGACATGCAAAGATATTTAAAGAAAAAAAAAAGGAAGATGATAGACCTAAATTCAAGAATCTTAGTGTATTCACCATGGTGCAGGTATGAGCTAAGCCTGGTGAAAGGCGTAGCATGAGAACTCGTGGAATTACCAAAGCTTCCTCACACAAAGGGATGAATGGTACTTCCTCCATGTACAGTTCTCAATGGCAAACAGCCTATGTAAGGCTGCAATGACAATTTGTTTCAGTGACCATAAAAAATACCTATATGTGCCATAGATTTAATGTGTAAAATTAAAAGGCAGTGTATATTAAATATTTCCTAGGGATCTGTGATTTTGTGACCAAAGATCTGAATAATACTTAAAAGCAAATCCTAAATTTTTTTCTACAGAAACATGATAAATATCTGGATAGTTGGCTAAATTTTAAAATATTTACCTAATATTTCAGGAATAGTCAACATTTCGATAATATTTGCTTTTTTACAGTATTGGATTGGATATGATTTTGTTTCTTTGTTTCATCCTAAGTCTATTTTTTTCTCATCATTTGCTATGATTACAGATAGAGGTTTAATGTTTAGCATTTGCAATATCATCGTTGGCATGTCTACGGCAGTATAGTGCACAATATTTATTTTCATAGTATGAGTGCTACTTGACTCTGAGTGATTTTCTGTTACAAGATTTTCATTGGTTTGCAGGCCTACTTTACCTTGGCTTCTGAATATGCTGAAATCCTTACTTCTGCCCTTGGTTATAACACCTTTTATTTGTTAACATCTAAAATGCTCTCAAATCTTTAACTATAATAAAGGCATTGGCTATTTTAATTAAGATGAGCAGAATAAAACCAAAAGGAAACTTTCTGATGGTTGCAACAGAAAGATATAAAAGTTGATTGTTTTTCTTTCCCAAGAAAATTATGCTGGTGACTTTGGCGCATGCTGCTACTACCCTTAAGAGTTTGAGGTTATGAATCCTCAACTGTAAGCATCTTTAAAAATGTATAACCTTAGCTGGGTGCAGTGGCTCATGCCTGTAATCCTAGCACTTTGGGGGGCCAGGAGTTTGAGACCAGCCTGGGCAACATAGTGAGACCCTGTCTCTACAAAAAAGAAAAACATTAGCTGGGAGTGATGGTGCATGCCTGTAGTCTCAGCTACTTGGGAAGCTGAGGCAGGAGGATCGTTTGGGTCCCGGAGTTTGAAGTTGCAGTGAGCTATGATGATGCCACTGCACTCCAGCCCAGGCAACAGAGAAGAGAGACCCTGTCTCAAAAACAAAAACAAACAAAATAATTACCAAAGAATACCATAAAAAACTGCCAGCTTTATAGTTACTTCATTATAGAGTATAATAAATTCCAGGAATATGGGACTAATTGTGCTGTCATTTTACACTCAATAAACACTTTCGTTAATTTCTCCCCTATGCAGTGAATCTCAGCAGAATACCTCTCTCTTTTGTGGCCTGGTTGGTACAGCATGGCATTGACATCAGATTAGCAACTGAGGAACAACTTTGCGAAACTGTTTATGGAAGTGAATTTGCAGAGTTCAAGATTGTTTTTTCTTTTTTTTTTTCTATTTCAAATCACCTAGCAACTTTAGATTCAGGCAGAAGTTGGAGTTTATTTTACAAAACACGAAAAAGCTTTTAAACCAACGCCTTTGAGGTAAATCTGTAGCAAAAGTGAGGCCACCTGCTGTTAAGAAAAGTGCTTACACATTCAGGACATTTCTATCCCCAATAGAGGGTACCGCTGAGGAAAACACTGCCGTTATCATGCAGATCCTATAGGTGGCAGCAGTTCCTACAGTTTCAGAACATAACAATAGCTTGATTTGTGTGTCTAAGAATAAAGCTGTCATGAACTCATGGGATCTTTATACTGTAAGGGCTCTTCTTTGAAATGTGATACATGAGAAAATTACCATTAATTTTTAATTTCCCTTTTAAGATTTAAGTAGCTTATCTTTCTTTCAAGTTTCATTTTGTATTTGAAATCGTGTTCCCAAATAAGTGTTAGCCATAATTTTATGGTGTTACATTATGAAGTATAAATCTTTAGGTAATCTTAGGGAAAGATATGATAGAAAGTTTTTTTTCTCTTTTCCTTCCCACCCCCAGCCTTCTGCCCCAATTGCAAGAATAATCCATTGTTAATTTTGACTGCTGCTGCGTCTTGAGAAGGAAATCTTAGCTGCTGTACAAGCATAATTTTCTTCATGTTCAGGAGCTGAGTGGTTAATGGTATAACGTTGCCATTCAACTTCTAGAGGCTTTGAGCCAAATTGTAGCACCTATAAAAGAGTGATTTTTGTAACTGTCTTTAAGAAAAAGGATTTTTGAATAATACTGTAGTTTCTGTTAGGTGACTCAGAACTGAGGAAGTAAGTACTGTATGCACCCGTAGAGCAACTTACCTTTTGCTTCTGAGAAGAAGCAGAGTCCTCGTCACTTTGGCAGGTTACTTGTGCGTGCGCACACACACACACACACACACACACACACACACACACACTTTCCACCCATCCAGAATAAACTCCACATCAGGTATAAGGATTGTCATTCATTCCATTTTAATGGTTGCAGTGATTATTTTAAAATTTTTTTTCCATGATAATTATTTTGCTTAATTCAGAGAGTTGTAAAATCCTGAATGAAACTAATTTTTTAGTTCAAGTCAAAATAGAGTTAAGCCTACCTATGGAAATGTTTATTCAGAAATTCAGCAACCCTTGTCTTTTTAGTTCAAATTAATTATCCAGAAACTTTAACATGATAATTTATTCAAAATAATATGAAAATACGAGAATCCTATCTTTTTTTTTAATTTCAGAAAGACTACCTTCTCTTTATTTACCATTTGAGATAACAGAATAGTAAACCAACTGCAATATATGAATATCTTAATATTTTCTGATGGGAATAGATTAAACTGTTATTCTTTTGGAGCTGGTCTATTTAATTAGAAACATTTTAAACTGTTGAATCATAATTTTTGGAGCTAATCTAAATCTATTAAATGAATTATTGAACAATTTCAAATTAAAACATACATATTTATATGCATTATACATATCATACACAGAAATACATATATACATTTCTTATAGCTAAAGGAAAGGTAGCTTTTTGGGTTGTGGAACATTTGGATCATATGAGCAGTAGATGCATGCCTATACCTCTCTGTCATCCATATACAAATTAACACTTATTAAACTTTACCTTCAGAATGATCTTTTCATAAGGAATGATGAGTGTTGCATATACTTCCATATCCCAATTGGTGAGTATGAATGGAAACGATATTATAATATAAAAGCAAAAAAGTTTGCTAGGAATCTTA
>NW_012150063.1:2232725-2235400 GCF_000956105.1 Propithecus coquereli | reverse complement strand
TGTTTGAAAGGTTAGGATAAGATTAACTTGCATATTTTGAGGGCGATTTTAGGGCTTAGAGAATAGCGTAATAGACCGATAGAGAAAGACATTTCAGGAGAGGGATATAGTGACTGATATGCCTGAATTTGAGAAAGCAGCAGATACAATAAACCCCTGATTCTATGTAATAGATGGTGAATGCAATTTTCTCACTAATAGAATTTTTCTGTTTAACCTATTATCCATATATACATATGGTACATGTGACCAGATTTGTAAGCATTAGGATATAGTAAAATAAACTTAATTTTAAACATACACTAAAAATAATTGTTTCTAAAAAAAATTAGTTAGGAGGCCTATGATTATTATCATGAGCATCTATTGCTGTTATCTATTGCTTGTGGGGGAAAAGAATTTGATAATGATTGAACTTTCTGGTTACCTGGGTTTCAGGTAAATGAGTTAGTTAATACTAATTCTATACAGTTAAGTAAGGATATTTATTTATAAACATTTAGGTAAAATATTATTATATAAACAAAGTTCTATTCTGAGTAGATAGTTTAAAATATGAGGGCCAACTGGGTGCCATGGCTCATACCTATAATCCTGGCACTTTGGGAGTCTGAGGTGGGAGGATCGCTTGAGGCCAGGAGTTCGAGACCACCTGGGCAACATCGTGACACTCCATCTCTACAAAAAAGAAAAAATTAGCTGGGTGCGGTGGTACATGCCTATAGTCCTAGCTACTCTAGAGGCTGAGGCAGGAGGATTGCTTGAGCACAGGAGTTGGAGGGTGCAGTGAGCTATGATCACACCACTACATTCCAGCCTGGGTAACAGAGTGAGATTCCGTCACTAAAATAAATAAATAAATGAATTATTTTTTAAAAATGAGGACTTAAAGCAGTCTTTTCTCTGAGTGACCTTCTGCAAATTCCTGGACCCTAGAAATGGTCTTATATCATTTACCCCAGGTGAGCCCTCTTTTTACAGGCCCAAAATTCTGTAGAATCCATGTTGGATATTATTAATGAACACGTTTGTTTCTGTAGAGCAGAGAATAATGATTTGAAAGTTAAATTAACACCATAAACACTCCAGGTATTCCAGCATATGGGGGAAATTATTCTCTCTCTTCATGGAATCCATATTGTCTTCAAGTGCATCTGGTCTCATGACCCAGAAAAGGCACCTTCTGAACCATGGGCATATAAAATCAGGCTCTGCTTAAAGTTAACATTTCCTAAAAAGACACCAACTGTATCATAAAAAATTATAATGCCAATGCTATAGCTTTGAGTGCTCTCAAATCAAATCAACAAGTATATATGGCATGCATGTTGTGGGCAAGACATGTGCTTAGCACTGTATGAAAATACAATGAAGGTTTCTGCAACGGATATTTTCCCCGTTAGGCCTGAGACCGGCCCCATCTACTCTCTTACCTAAATGGCTATGTCACCTTCAGTCAGTATGAGAACAACAATGCTGAATGTGAAATTTAGCTTCTTTCACATTTAAAGTCAACTTCCAATTCAACTAAATATTTTTTTCTTAGTCTCTCTTTTCTTAGTCTCTCTTTCTTATGTCCTTTCAGTAAGATAATGATGAAATCAAAATTAATAACTCATGAATTCAACCACAATTACCGAGCTTTCCTATTTTTAAGCTGTAGGAATCCAACAGTCCCTGTCCTGAAATCCATTGTAGTTTAATGGATTATGTTAGCGTTAAGGTTGTCACCTAGTTAATACAATATATTAAACATAGGCAATATAATTGCTCTCGTATGTTTAGAAAGTCAGTATATGAGCAGTTATAAATTCTTGATGACACAACCCAAACTGGGATCCTAAATTCTTGACTTCTAATTTTAGACCATTGTACTTCTAACTTTTGCTTGTAAGTTTAGATGTTGAGAATTCAGAGCACAAGGAAATATAAAAGCTATCATGTAGCGGAACAAAAATACAAATCAATTTATATTTAAATACTTTTAATATATGTTAACATAAAATCTATTTTTGATGGCATAATGACAATTTAATTATATGCAAATATATATTTTTTGTCCTTGCTTTTGTTTTTAGCATATTTTTCACAGCTAGCTGAACAGCAAAAATCCATCACTTAAGGCAAGGCTCTTTAGGTTATCTACAGGCATTGTGTTTGTCTTCTCTTTGAAAATATTTTAAGCACCAAGATACCACAAAATAAATTGCATGAATCTTTTTGCAATTGTTTGAGAACATTATGTTAAAATTAATTAGTTTATGTTAGTTTCTTATGTAAACTGTAAACATGTAAGGGTGATCACTTTTCTCTAATTTGTAAATTTTACAAAGTATTTTAGTAAAATGATATATGTCCTTCAGTGAATTTATATTGCTATTTAGTAAGATATTCCCTAATGTTAAAGTTGACATTTATGTGTGTAAGTAAAATCATTTTGATGAATGAAAAAGCTTTTGATGAAATCAGATATTATGAAAGCTTAGAGTTGTTTTCAGCAATTAAAATGCATATAGTTTTAAAAATGAAGTAAAAAATATTTTAGGCATCATAAATATGGGGAAAAAATGGGACATTTTGTTAAGCTTGTACAGTTTAGACTCATTTAAACCCAAGTTTTAGAAGTTTCAATTCCTTATAATTAAAAATCTGATCTATTTAAAAATGAATATGCA
>NW_012150063.1:2220396-2228765 GCF_000956105.1 Propithecus coquereli | reverse complement strand
TTGCTATTTTTTGATGGTCAGTACTTGTTTCCAGTAGGGACAATATTAAACTGTAAAGGTTCTGAAGTACTCCAAGTTTCTCAACTACTCTTATTTCCAGATAAGAATAAAAAAAATGTAATGTGAAAAATGTTTTAAAAATTTTTTTAAAAATCTTGGTATGTAACGTAACTAAGGTGTTTTACATCTGAGAGTGTATGTGGCCTACTTAACTGAAGGCAAGAGCACTATTATGATGATATCTCTGATGAATCCTTCTTGGACCCAACGTCATTGACGATGTTGGTTTGTGGGTTGGCCCTTGTTCACCGCTTGGTTCATTGTCAGTGCCAATCAGTGATTATGATGCAATTCATGACAAAATATTTTTTATTTAAAAATGGGATACAGTTTTTTTGTGTTTTGTTTTGAGACAGGGTCTCAATCTGTTGCCCAGGCTGGAGTGCAGTGGTGCCATCATAGCTCACTGCAGCCCCAAACTCCTGGCCTCAAGTGATCCTCCCACCTCAGCCTCCCAAGTAGCTGGGATTACAGGCATGTACCACCATACCCAGCAGATAAAGTTCTTTAATAGAGTACGTAAAAATATAGGCTTTTTCTTAAGGCGTTTGTACCTACTTTAAGTGTTTATTGTGGCAGTACATGTTTCTTTGATTTTATTTATTAGGGCTAAGTTATATGTTCTTTTGGGGACATACTGTATCTTAATATTTTGTTATATTAAGCAGTGGTTAACAGAGAAAAAAATGACTTTACTTTAAATCTTAAATAAGTTGTAATGACTTTAGGAGAAAGTCACCTGTGCCAGGTAACTTAGCCTAAGAAGCAAATATCTCTGTATATTCTCTATTTGAAAACAAAATAACAAAACCTTTTGTTTTTAAGTTTTAATTCTGAACCTCTCTTCCAACCCATTTGAAAATCATTTCTCTTTCTCTCTCTTGAAACAATTCAGAGTATGTTCTCTCGTTTTTGTTTTGCAAAGCGCTAATCAAAATGCTGATGGTTAAAAAAATTGTTTGATAATAATGATTTTTGCTTTTTGTTATTTTTCTTTTTCATGAGATTTTTTTTCCCCCTCAGGGCAAGTTGATGAGGACATTTTTGACCACCTGATTTTTACCTGCTGCCATTGACTTTTCCTTTTTGAAGTGTGACTAAGCTTTTGACAGCTCTTTCTTTGGTAATTCATAGAAGAAAAAGCCTTCAGGAAAAAAATATTTGTACTTGATTTTAAGGGGTAACTAAATTTCTTTGTTGTTTGTTTTTTGGAATTGTGTTAAAGAAAATTATGAAATTATAATGACTGAGTGCATATGTTTGAAGGTTTTTACTTCATTTATTTCCTTCATCAAAAAAAAAAAAAAACAAGCAAACCAGTAACTGTTAACCCTAATTTATTTTTACTCTTCAAGTGACATTACTTTTAACTGGCTACATTTGGATAATAAAAGCCACGGATTTTAAACCACTTAGTAATTTGGTTTCATTTTTAACACAAATAACACCTTTTCATCCATTTTATATAAACTTCAAACAACATATGTTTTAACTTACTGCCAAATAAGAAGAAATGTGTTACATTAAAGTGCATGTTGTTTGCGCATTTGGAAATACCATTCATTTTATAGCAATTTTGAGTTATTTTTCTGTCACTTTGTATTCCTATTCAAAGAGACATACAGAAACCCTCACTCAAAACAACTCCCTTAGGGTTTACTCTTGGATGTCAGTAGACATGAGCGGAGGTACGGTATAAAACAAGCTTAGGTCATCGAAATGTCAACTCTTAGTGACTTGCATTTATTATTATCCTTTGAATAATGTCCTCTTGAAATTCTGTGAGTAGGATTTTAATATATTTCTTTAATGTTTAGGTGGGCAAGAGAGAGATACTACCTCACCTTTTTTTTCTTCCCTCTGTTAGTATAAAAAAATGAGATACTTTCATTCTCTATGATTTGGTCCAAATTTTACAATTGTGTATTGCTAAGGGATAATGGTCATACAGAATGTGAAATGTTAATGACATAAAAGACTAATACATAAAAATGGAAATTTTTTTCAACGTTAAGATGCAGTTTGAAGTGTTGGATTGTTTTTAAATTAATGAAGTGAAGCTCAGATTTAGAGAAATTCAGAACAAAATAGATTTTGTTGTAATCTTATTCTTGACCTTGGAAACTAGAGACTTTTTTTGGTTAAAAATCTGAAGAATAAAGGAAGTAGCAGACATAGAAACTGATACCTATTTTGCCTCTGACTGGCTATGTGACCTTGGACAAGCATTTTATTTTCTGAGCCACAGGTTCTCTACATTCATGAAGTTTAAATTCTGCTGATGGGATGGCAGACACGGTGCAAGAACAATGCAGGACGGTGATGGGAATCTCAGGGTGACAGGAGGGATGAAGTAGCATAAGAATAGCATAAGGTAGCATAAGAATATCTGGGGAAAGGAGGTTATTGAAAATAGCCAATGATGTGGATGCCCCCCCTTTTTTTCTTTCTATCCCTTAAAAACTGGAACAAGTTTAATTTAGTAGCCATCAACAAAAAATGGGTTAATATTTTTTCTCAGAGGAAAAGCAGCATCGTCATTACACTGGTGGGCATACCGCTATGTTTTTTATGGTAGTTTCCTTATTTTCCTAGAGTTTGAAAAGTTTGTTAAAGAGTGATGTGAATTTTTCTAGTGTTCTTCAGCAGATTATACTGCAAGCTCTTTGTCTGGAAAGAGCATGAGATATTTTGTAATCTGAGGAGCCAGGTTTATTCTCCACACTGCCTATTTGTCTCTCTTCTATATCTAAAATGATTGAAGAGCATCACAGCATAAGATGTAGAGGAATAATAGAAAACAACTCTTCTGGAGCTTCTTTGTGGTTCTAAGACAATACACACTGAGAGGTTAGAAAAGATTACTTCTTGCAAAAAAATTTGTTTTTGAAATTCCTTTTCCTTTACATCTTAATTGCACCGAGAATGTGGTTTCTTTTAAAGAATACAGATTAGAGTTACCTAAAACATACCAATTAGTATAGGAAAGAGAGACTCCATTGTGGCAGATAAGGTTTAGATAGAATTTATAAATAGTAAATTAGAAACTTTTAAAACATCTCCAGGAAGCTTTCTCTGACCCATCTCACCTCCTGCCCCTGCTGGGGTTAGGTGCCCCTCTGTGAAGCTCTCGCAATCAGAACGCTGTTCTTAGCACATGATCATTAGTTAGTGAGCTCCTCGAGGACAGGAACTGTATCTTTTTTTTAACTTAGTTTTTTCATCCATGTCAAACAGTAGTTACTCAGGAAATATCTGTTGAATGAATGTCAGGTGTAGAATGATGGTGGATAGACCCTAATTCTGTTCACATCGTTGTAAAATCAAAATGAGCAGTATGTTTAGATTTGAAAATAATCTCACTGCTTCTGTTAAGAAGGAAATACCATGCTCACTTTGGCAGCACATATACTAAAACTGGAACAATATAGAGACAGAAGATTAGCATGGGCCCTGTGCAAGGATGACACGAAAATTCACAAAGTGTTCCATAAAAAAAGAAAAGAAACAAATAAACAAATACATCTGCAGTCTTTCATAAGAGTTGATATTTATTATTTTTGAGGACTGACTAGAAAAAGTACATCTATGTAAAGTTTTAATATAAAAAGTTGCATTACAGTTTTATAATATGTAAAAAAATCATGAAAATATTAATATATTGTCAGAAATGTTGTCAGTTCTGGTAACTTGACTTTGCTTTGGGTTTTTAAAATCTTATGTAGGGTTAATTTGAATACTGTCCTCTGTTGGTGGCCAAGGATGTCAGTCAGAAGCAATTCTTACTCACTACTAGTTTTTGGCAAGTTACATGAGCAAGGCGGATTTGGACCCACGCTGAAATACCTGGTCAGCCTCCACTCCTTAGCAGCTGTCACAGTGTAGCTCCAGCGGTGCTAAGTACATTTCTCATTTCTTATTTATTACGAGCCCACAAAGAAAGCCACCAGTGAACAGGATCAACCAAAAATTTTACTGTCCTTCTATTGGGTTGCTGTTGAATAGATCCAGATTCATTTCCATTAATGATTAAATTAGATTTCTCTCACGTATAATCATATGCCTTTGGCAGAATCATGAAATCTAAAATATAGTAACTCAAAACAAAGAACAATAAATAATCCTACACCTTAAATTCAGCAAAGTTTTTTCTCCCTCTTGCATTCAGAATAAGGCCATAGTTGCACTGGGCCATAACCAAGTTTATAATTTTTTCTTCTTTTAGAGACAAGGTCTTACTCTGTCCCATATTTATAATTTTTAAAATGCTGAAACATTGGAAGTTTTCCAGGTTTTTTTTTTTTTTTGTAAAAGTCCTCAGTACAGTTTTATGCTATCCTTTATATTGACTGATCTAAAGATTTGACTATTAATTTAAACAACATGATTATACTTTTCTTCTAAAATAAATCCAGGCTTTTAAAATGAATTGATCCCTTACTGTCCTGTAACAATAAAGCGTATTCAGCAGTCATATTTTTCAAATACTATTGCACAGCCTTGTCAATACTTGAAGAGAAGAACAGCTGTTGTCTGGTGAGTGAGGGTTAAAGGTAAACACTCCCTACTGATTCAAAGAAACACAGGCACCTTACTTATTATGTATGTGTAAGTAGAGCTCAGTAGAAAATATTGTCAGATTTCATGTATATTTCATAGAGTAACAACAGCATTTTCTACTTTTGACTAATACACCCTTTAGAGCCCATCCTTGTAGGTGACTTGTACCATATGCCCTATAGGCACTCAATAAATATTAGCTGATGATGAGAGATGAATATCCCTGCTTTTCAGTTCTGTACATGAGATAACCAAACCTTTTAGGTAGAGTTGATTAATATCTGGTGGTTTTCTACATTCCTAAGGGAATATGACTTCGAATTCTCTCTCTTCATCACAGATAAATTTGTAAAGTCATAAAAGTAGTGTCCCAGTTTGGAGCTTGGGAAATGATGTTTAAATGAGTAATAGTAGCCCATGGGAATGCAAATGCTGAGTTTTACTGGCTGTTTAAGTCTAATGTGTAGGCATCTCGGGCCTCTGATACAGTGATTTACTTGTGAGAACCTTTGGTGCTCCTGGCAGTATTATTCATTGGCACCATTTGTTGCATTATTAGTGTAACTGTGGACTTAGAAGTTAAGTATCAGCTTTTGGCTAAAAGTAACTGCTAGTCAAAGGCAATAGACATTTTCATGTTTAGGGCTTTTTAATTGGAAGAGGGGGGTGGATATTTCTATTTATTATTCATAGTTACAGTATATTTGTTGTGATTCTTTTGTTAAAAATGAGACAAAATATGAATTAAAGCCAAATGTAGTTATAAAGGCTCCAAAGTAAATTAGAAAATGCATTTCATACATCTCTAAAAATTATGATTTTTAATTTTATTAGCAGGTTGAATATTTTACTCAGTTAATATTGGGAATGTTGATAGATTACCAGACATCTCTGTTTCACTGGAAATACTTTGTCTCTGTTTATTTTTTCATTATCAGATAAATAAATAGTATAATATTAGATAGTATCTTAGTCCATTTAGTGTTATAAAGAAATACCTGAGGCTGGTTAATTTATAAAGAAAAGAGGTTTATTTGGCTCATGGTTCTGCAGGCTGTACAAGAAGCATGGTACCAGCATTTGCTTCTGGTGAGGGCATCAGGCTGTTTCCACTCATGTTGGAAGGTGAAGGGGAGCTGTGTGTGCAGTGGTCATATGGTCAGAGGGGAAGCAAGAGATAGGGGAGATCCTAGGCTGTTTTTAACAATCACCTCTCACAGGCGCTAATAGAGTGAGAATTCACTCACCTTCCCCACCCTAAAGGGATTCCTGAGACATATGCCCCCATGACCCAAACACCTCCCATTAGGTTCTACCTTCAACAGTGGAAATCAAATTTCAACATGAGATTTGAGGGGACAAATATCCGAACTACAGCATTCTGCCCTTGGCACCCTAAAATTCATGTCTGTCTCACATACAAAATGCAATTATTCCATCCTAATAGTCTCCCAAAGTCTTAACTTGTTCCAGCATCAACTGAAAAGTCCAAAGTCTCATCTGAGACTCAAGGCAAGTTCCTTCTAGCTATGAACATATGAGTTATTTACTTTCAAGAGACAATTCTTGTACAGGCATTGGATAAACATTCCCATTCCAAAAAGGAGAAATTGGCTAAAAGAAAGGGATAACAGCTCCATGCAAATCTAAAACCCAGCAGGGCAGACAGCAAATCTTAAAACTCCAAAATAATCTCCTGTTACTCCATGTCCTACATCCTGGGCACACTGGTGTGAGGATTGGGCTCCCAAGGCCTTAAGCAGCCTTGCCTTCATGACTTTGCAAGGCATAGCCCACATGTCTGCTCTCATAGGTTGGAGTCTGGTGCTTGTGGCTTTTTCAAGGTTGCACATTATTGGTGGCTTTATAATTCTGGGGTCTCAATGGCAGCCCCATTCCCACAGCTCCACTAGGCACTGCCCTAGTAGAGGCTCTATCCCTATGGCAGGCTTCTGCCTGGGCACCCAGGCTTTCCAATACATCCTCTAAAATCTAGTTGGAAGCTGCCAAGCCTCCACCACTTTTGCATTTTTAGTGCCTACAGATTACCACCATGTGGAAGTTGCCAAGGCTTACCGCTTACGCTCTCTGGAGTGGCAGCCCAAGCTGTACCTGGGGTCCTTTGAGCCATGGCTGGAGCTGGAGCAACCAAGATATGGGGGGCAGCATCCTGAGGAGGCTCAGGGCAGCTGTGCCCTGGACCTGTCCCCTGAAACTCTTTTGTCCTCTTAGTTCACTATGCCTGCAATGGGCGGAGCAACCTAAAGAGTTCAGAAATGCCTCAGCGCCTTTTTCCCATTGTTTTGACTCTTAGCACCTGGCTCCCTTTTAGTCATATTGATCTCTCTAACAAGTGATTCCTCTGCAGCATCTTTGTATTCCTCTCCTGAAAATGCTTTTTCCTTCTCTATCACATGGCCAAGCTGAAAATTTTCCAAATTTTTATGCTCTGCTTCTCTTTTAATTACAAATCCCAACTTTAGATATTCCTTTGCTACAATATATGATTGTAAGCTGTTAAAAGTAGCCACGCCACCTCTTGAGTGCTTTGCTACATTGAAATTTCTTCTGCCAAATACACTAGGTCATCACTCTTAAGTTCAGCCTTCCACAAAGTGCTAGGGCATGGATACAATATATCCAAGTTCTTTGCTAAAGCGTAACATGGGTGGCCTTTGCTATAGTTCCCAATAAGTTTCTCACTTCCATCTGAAACTTTGTCAGCATGGCCTTTACTGTCTACATTTCTATCACCATTTTGGTCACAACCACTTAACCAGTCTCTAAGACATTCTCTCATCTTCCTGTCTTCTTCTGAGCCCTCCAAACTCTTCCAGTATCTGTCCATTACTCAGTTTGAAATCCCCTTCTACATTTTCAGGTATCTTTATAGCAACACCCCATTCCTTGGTACCAATTTTCTATCTTAGTCTATTTAGTGTTGCTACAAAGGAATATTTCAGGCTGGGTAATTTATAAAAAAAAAAAAAGAGGTTTATTTGGCTCATGATTCTATAGGCTGTATAAGAAACATGGCATCAGCATCTGCTTCTGGTGAGAGCTTCAGGCTGCTTCCACTCATGGTGGAAGGCAAAGGGGAGCTGGTGGTATATGCAGAGATGACATGGCAAGAGAGGAAGCCAGAGAGAGAGAGGGGAGGCGCTAGCCTCCTTTCAACAACCAGTTGTCATGGGAACTAATAGAGCAGAAAATCATCTCCCACCCAGTGAAGGTATATCTATTCATGAGGGATCTACCACCATGACCCAAACACCTTCCATTAGGTCCCACCTCCAACATTATGGCTCAAATTTCAGCATGAGGTTTGGAGGGGACAAATGTCCATGCTCTAGCAGTCAACTATTCATTTTTCATAAATGGGAAAGGAAATCTTATAGTACTTGGCAAAGGTGGAACAAAGTACTTGGGATAAGAAATAAAAAGTGAATGTGTGCATCTCAGTGTGTGGGGTAAGATGGATTCAGGGAATTCATTCTTTGATATTTAATTTTTCTAAATTAAATTTTTTCCATGTAGGCATGACGAAAAGTAAGAGAGAGAGAGTAAAAAAAACTCATTTTGTGAAAAAACAAAGGTATTTGTATAAATGTAGAAAAGATATACCTGAAAATTGCACACCAAATTATTATTTATTCCTTTAGGGAATAAACCTTTAATCAGAGGGTCTTTTCTTTTTTTAATTTTATATACTTCTGTATTATTTAAATATTTTTTATAATAAACGTATA
>NW_012150063.1:2191368-2220346 GCF_000956105.1 Propithecus coquereli | reverse complement strand
GGGAATAAACCTTTAATCAGAGGGTCTTTTCTTTTTTTAATTTTATATACTTCTGTATTATTTAAATTTCTTTTGAGGAACATGTATTATCCCTATAATTTAAAAAAATTAAAGAAACAGGAAAAGAGAGGGAGAGATAATATGAAGGGCTATAGGCAGCCACAGAAGGTCAAGAAAGGCAAAGACTCTGGATGTCAGAGCTGGATCCTGCCATGTGGGTCAATTCAGACACTTGCTGGCTATGAGGGAAGGGTGGAGTCTCCTAACCAGAAGAGAAATCTGGAGCTGAGGTCAGTGATGAAGTGGGGGTCTGTGTGGGGAAGGAAGTAGGGCTGTAGAGTGGAATGTTGTGGTAGAGTAAGATTGGAAAGGTAAGGTCATTTGTTATGAGTTAACCTGAAATAAAGACATTGGTGATCATGAAGTGTAGTTAGGATTTAAGGATTTTGTGGCAACAGTTTGATGCTTATTTCCTTTACAGTAAATTTTTACCCTGGGAAGCCCTTGGGAGTTCAAGTATGTGTCTATTGAGAGAGATCAGCCATGGCGAGCCTTTATTTATTATTATTCCTATTTAGAAAATGAGCAATGCTTAATCTCTCTAGATAGCTTCAATACAGTGGCATGACTTTAGGTTGTAGAGTTGGCCAGGTTATATCAACATTTAGAAATTTAGCTATTCATTTTCTCAGTTTTGGAGATGACCCATGTGAAATATTTTTTTTAAATTGTCTAATATGAGGTTAGGCTCTCACACCTAGAAATTGAAGTAAAAGAAACTATATATTAACCAACAGAGTAGGCTAAACTGTTCCTTTGCTAGACTAGACATCCAGAACTACACCAAAACATATAAATGGTAACATGAACATATACATTCTCTATGTAAGGTTAAGATCTATATAGCTAAATATATTCATTAGTACCACTTAGGAGAAGCTCTTTCTTTTGTCATATTTCTTTGGCAAAAGCTAGCAGTTCTGTTAGCAGTGGTTTTGATGATAAAATCCTGTAATTCAAGAGGTTGGCTTATTCAACTAAACAACTGCTACGTTGGGCAATGCTGGACCAACTGCAAGGGGTCTGTTTTCTTGAGACCTGGAAAGCTGTTCTGTTTGCTAAACAAAGGGATTGTTGATTTCAGTGATTTAATTCCCCTTTTGACTAAAGGCTGCTGAATGAAAACAGTGCTTATTTGGGAAGGAATCTGTTGCTAAGGCAACTGATATCTCCTTAATTATTGGCCAATATTCCCATATGAGATTGGTCTCTTTTGATTGTTGGAAATAACCAAATTATCCCGAGCACTTTCAAGTACTGAATTTGGTGGCGATGGTGGGGGATGGGAGGATTTCTCTCAAGTATATAATCAAATCTCTCCTATTTGGGTTGGCACAGTGAAGGCACTATGTTTTGGGGGGTAAAAATATAGGAGATCCCATGATATTTGCAAAGTCTTCTTCATTGTAAGAGGTCTTATTACTTAAGACCAGTTGCAGTTCTGAGATTAATGACCTACGTTCAATCTTTTTTAAAAAATTTAATTCTTTGATGTCTGTGAGGAAATATAATATGTCTAATCAGTCATTTATCCTTAGGAATAGGCAGATATAAGGAGAAACTTGTAAGTACTATTCGAGTAATTATGCTAACAAGGATTGTCTTCAGAAGTGTCTGCAGCCATTTATATGAAGTCCTTTACTTGCATGTTTCTAGTGGTGCATATGCTGACCTTGTAGAGTGACCTCTTTTCTGCCTATTACTTTGTAGGATCATGTAAAAGACCTATGGTTTCTTGTCTCTTGGCAATGCAGTTGTTTGATCATTTAAAATTAATTGAAGCTTTGAATATAGCCAGGCTCAAGTTCTAGTATATTCATATCATACTTAACTTCATAATCGTTCTCTAGTGTGAAGGAAATACTAAGGAGTCAGTATAATTCTTACAAAATGGAAGTTTTTCTTTATAATTCTATTGTATGTCTTTTAAATAGTTATTGTAAATCATAAAGATCACACATTATCTCATGTCCTTACAACAAAACGGGAATTTACTGTTCATTGGTACTTGTCCTCTGACAAGCCTGGTGAGCATTGATGAATTCTTCTAATATTACTCAGGATGTCCCAGATCTTTCAGTTGAGTGAACGTGAGGTTCTGAAATGTGGCTGTTTGTGATTTCTGTGCTGTGGAACCATGTGGATTTTGCAGGAGTCTCACATGAAAGGCTTTTGGCACAATAGCGCTGGGTAAAATCTGTTTTGTGATACTTTTGAATGGTTATAGTTCTTACTCAGGATTAGTCTTTCCATGTTTCATTCATAGGGATGACATTGGCTTTACACCTTGGGCTGAATTGAATATAAAAAGCTTTGTACTATGTATTGGAACAATACTTGAGTTGGATTTCATGTGCATATTTATTTTCTATTCTAGACTTGCAGAATTTCACTCTTCATTTTAAAGAGCTCCAAGAAGTAAATACACATAAGATTCACTTGATGAAAATATTAAAATACATGAAAGGGACAATAGTCTGCAACATTGTTGACTAAAACATAAGCACAAAGCCACATAATAAAGGTTCAAAGTGGTTGCTGTCCCTACATGTTTCTTCAATATCATTAATCTAGTTTTCAAAGTACACAAGTGGGTTTTGCAGTATCTACTGACATTTGTCCATCTCATACAAATATAAGCATATGGTTAGATCTATGGTACATTTTGAATTAGTCTCCTTTTTTAGAACTCTTTTGAGTTTATGTCTTATTTAAACTATATTGAAGTCTGAACTATGAGACATTGTACTTGGCAAAACATTTTTGTGCTGTATTTTTCAAGTCCATATTTATAATTCTTTCGGAGATTTTTGTTTTAATCATTCAGTTTAGGAGATTAGTTTTTCCTGGATTATTGTAGGAAAAAATAACTTTTTAAAAAGATTATACAAAAAGAACTTATTCTCTATGTTGATTAAGTCATAAAAATTTGACCCAAGTTACTACATATGTTAAAGTCTATCCACATCAATCTGTTATTAATACTTTGTTTTGTCACATAATCATTGATTCTATTTTGTAACAAAAATATAACATTTTACCATTTTTTCAGATTCACTGAAGATCAAAGATACAGAGAGAATATTTTATTAGCATTTTCTTAGCTTTTTAAAAAAAATCTTATATACTTGGGTTTTTCCCCTAGAGACTTGTACTTAAATACTTTCACTTTGCATCATATATATTTATATATTCAATGTGAATATTTTATATATACATATTAATACCTATGACAAATCTTAATCTTTATATCCATATACATAACAATGTTATTTTTCTTTTTGCTATTATAGGTTTTTTTCCTTCAATCTAAGCCTAGTTAATTCTTTGGTCAGTATTTTAATTTATCTTTATTTATAACCATGTGTGGTATCTCTGTTTTGAGAAAGTATTGACACTCTATTGCTACTAGATACTTTCATTGGGTGAGGTAGAACTGTTGACTGTATGTTACAGAGAATATAAAGGAACAAAGGAGAAATGTTCAATCACAATTTTGAAAGGGTCTATTTAAAATGCTACATATTTCTAGTAGAAGCTAAAACAGTAATTTGGAATAAGGAATGGTGTAAGGAAAGAGACTCGTAGCATTTAAATTTCCTGTTTTCTGGTCCATATGGCCATCCTATTCCACCTTTCTTGATACTTTCTCCAATTGATAGAATTACCTCTACTTAAGCTTTAGCTGAATCAAGGGCTTGGACAAATTGAAACACTGGGTCTACTCAGAGAATATTTTTTACAGCACAATTCAAATGTCTAAATTAGGTCATACATTAGAAAATGTAAGACTATATAAAGCTTGCCTCAGGACGAAATTGCCAAATAGATACACATTTATCTTTGGTGTTTTCTAACTTACCAGTCATACCTTATCATTTGAATTGTTTCCTCTCCCATAAACCCTGCCCTGTGCTGTTATACACCCTGTGACTGACTAGGATCCTGTGTCATCTCCTGGCCTGCTCTCCTTTTCCTGTTCTCTTTCTGCACTTCAAGCCTTCCCTACTTCCCATGCCCTTGTACCCTTTCCACTTCCTTTAATAATGGCCACTGGTTTATTTCAATCCCTCTGGTTTATTTCAGTCCTTTCTGGTTTACCACATTAATTAGAATTTTAACTTACTCAGCTTTTTAGGGAAGAGCATCTCAAAGTATACCATCCTGATGGCTGGACCTGGCTTTACATACTTTTTCAAGCTGGTTCACTACAGTATTTATTTTAAAGAGAAAAGAACACTGAGAGTCTAGCATGCATATCTACTTTAAAGATTTAATATTTAATAATTTAAAGATGAGATTCTAACTGTCCCTAAAGGAAAACTGATTTTAGAAAAGAGAAGGCAAAACTTTATTCAATAATTTTGAGCCATCATAAAATATATTCTAGTTCCATATTCTTAGCCAAAATGAAAATATTGTATATTAATAGGATATGGAATTTGGGGAAGATAGAAAGCATTTCTTTTTTCACTTATCTAATTATTTTTACTCTTTGTGCTGATGACTGCTGATTTGTCTGGTGCTATAATTGTCTGTTAGAGATTTTTTTTAGCATATATTGTAGGTAAATGCTCATTTGTTAAATTATGAAGAGGGCATTTTTATTCTCTTCCATGTTATTTTTCTTGCAAAAAAAAATGCAACAGAGAAAAAATAAAGGCTACTCAAAAAAAAAGAGGTTATTTCATTATTTTAAAAAAGTCTTTCCCCATATTCCGTATTTTTGTTAGCGTAATGATGAATACAATTTTTTTTTCAAAAATTTAACCCCTCGCCTGCTTGTGTTATTTAGTTTTAACCCAAAAGCAAGCAATGCAAGTACCACAGATTTACTGTGCATGTCAAAATCAATACTTGTAGGAATGTGAAGGAAAGCAAGAATAAGAGGATATAACATATAAGATAGAGTAATTTTTCTTAAGATATTTATGGTCTATTGAGAAATCAGGTAACCACATATGAAACAACCTATTAACAAGCCAGGGTAATTTTAAGTTCTAAGATACGTGAAAAAGTTAACAGTAGCAGGCTTCAGAGAGAAAAGAGAAATTACAATAGGCTAGAGATGTCAGAGATGTTTTAGGCTGAACTTTGATGGGGAAATAAAAGGGCAGGGAACCTTTTAGTTGGAAATATTCAAATGCTTCAATCAAGATTTTCAGCCCAAAGATGATACATGCAACAAACTGAGAAAAAGAGAAAAGAAAAATTAGCTTCTAGGTCTCCTCATTGGCCCATGTGAGGCCTGTCCAAGTGCAGCGGATGGACTCCTATTTTAAAGCATCCTGTTCTTAGCTTGGGCTGCTATGACAAAATACCACAGACTGGGTGGCTCAAACAACAGAAATTTATTTCTCACAGTTCTGGAGGCTGAGAAGTAAGTCCAAGATCAAAGTGTCAGCAGATTCGATTCCTGGGGAGGGTTCGCTCCCCGCTTGTCTTAGAAGGCCATCTTCTCCCGACGTCCTCACAAAGTCTTTACTTGATGTGTGCACTTGGAGAGAAATCTCATATCTCTTCCTTTCTTTATAAAGGTGCTAATTCTACCTTGTGACCTCATCTAAACCTTATTATTTCCTAAAGGCCCTACGTCTAAATACCATATCATTGGTGGTTAGGGTTTCAAGATATGACTTTTGGAGGAACGCAGACTCTGAGACCATAACACACCCTGGAGCTCATGCGTTATGCTCAGATGACTCAGGACGTAGTCTAGACTTAATTTACTGCCCTCCTTTTAGGGTCATATAGTTGTATCAGTTTGGATTTCCCATATTTGTAATGTTTTTATATTTATGTTTAACACTCTGCTCAAAATTAGTTTTGAAGAAATTGGCTCACCATATGACTCCATGAAAGTCAATATTTTCCTTTAGATAAATGTAGATTATTTATTTAACAACTGCTTCATGGATACCTATTATGTGCTTCTTTCTGATTTTTGGTATAGGAGTTTATTCAATTTCCTCTCCCTTTACTTCTTACAAAGGCAGAATTGAAATGAGGCCTTTGAGTTTCTCTTCATCTTTGCTAGCATTTGGCGTTGCTGCTATTTTTTATTTTAGCCGTTTTAATACATGTGTAGTGTTATCTCAGTATGGTTTTAATTTGCATTTCCTTAATGGCTAATGATGTCAAAGATCTTTTCATGTGCTTATTTGCCATCTATATATCCTTTTTGGTGAAATATCTGTCATATCTTTTGCCCATTGTCGTAGTCTATTTTTGTGTTGCTATAAGGAAATACCTGAGGCTGGGTAATTTACAAAGAAAAGAGATTTGTTTGGTTCATGGTTCTGTAGGCTGTATCAGAAGCATGGTGCCAGCATCTGCTTCTCGTGAAGGACCTCGGGCTGCTTTCCCTCATGGTGGAAGGTGAAGGGGAACCAGCATGTGCAGAGATCACATGGCGAGGTGGGGAAGCGCTAGGCTCTTTTTAATAACTAGCTCTCTTGGGAACAATAGAGCAGGAACTCACTTGTTACCACAGGGCTGAACCAAGCCATTCATGAGGGTAGGACCTTCATGAGCCAAACTCCTCTCATTAGGCCTCACCTCCAACACTGGGGATCAAATTTCAACTTGGGATTTAAAGGGATCAAACAAAGTATATCCAAAGTATAGCACCTATTTCCTAATTGAATTGTTTAATATTTTTACAATTGAGTTTTGAGAATTTTTAAATATATTCTACATAGTAGTTTTTTGTTGGACATGTAGTAGTTTGCAAATATTTTCTCCTAGTCTGCAGCTAATCTTTTCATCTTCTTAGTAGGGTCTTTTGCTGAGCAAAGGTTTTTAATTTCGATATAGTTCAATTTATGTATTTTTCTTTGTGGATTATGCTTTTGGCATTAAGTCTGAGAACTATTCTAGTTCTAGATCCTGAAAATTTTTCTCCTGCATTTTTGTCTAAAAATTTTATAGCTTTATGTTTTATACTAAGTCTATGATTTAGTTTGAGTCAATTTTTGTATAAGATGTGAGGTTTTGGTTGAAGTTAACTTTTTTTGCTGATGGATGTTGAATTGCTTCATTCTTTAAGTCTTAAATATATAGTTGACCCTTGCATAACATGATGGTTAGGACGCCAATCCCCCTATCTCCACACAGTCAAAAATTCGCATGTAACTTTTGACCCCCCCAAAACATAATTACTAATAGCCTACTGTTCACTGGAAGCCTTACCAATAACACAGACCCTTGATTAACACATATTTTGTATGATATATGTATTATATACTGTATTCTTACAATAAAGTAAGCTAGAGAAAAGAAAATGTTATTAAGAAAATTGTAAGGAAGAGAAAATATACTTACTATTCATTGACTGGAAGTGGATCATCATAAAGGTCTTCATCCTTATTTTCATGTTGAGTAGGTAGAGGGGGAGGAAGAAGAGAGGTTGGTCTTACTGTCTCGGGGTGGCAGAGGTAGAAGAAAATCTGCATATAAGTGGACCTGTGCAGTTCAAATCCATGTTGTTGAAGGGTCAATTGTAGTTTTTTTTTAAAAATGTCAGCTTGTCTCCATTAAATTAAGGAGTAATAAGGAGTTTAAATCTGTATTTGTTTCAAGGAAAGAGGGAGCAAATGGCTGTGTGTTAAGTGCTAGGGGTATAGAAATGAGAGAGCTGAGTAAGGAAGGTTGAAATTCAAGGAGAAAGAGTTGAATGCTACTTGGATACTTCATACTTTCTGCAGAATATGTTTATTTCTATTTGAGAAATTTTCTCATTCCTTAAGGACTTTGTAATATAAAGGAATGATTTTCTTCCTTGTATATGAGACAGTTTGCAGTGATTTTTGTTTAAAGAATAGTAAAGTATTTTGCTTATTTGTTCCTAATCATACTTGCTTTTAAACATTTGGAGATAACGGTGGTTGGTTTTAGTCAATATCTGTGTAATAAGTTACTCTTTGTTTATCTGTTGGGGTTGATATTATGTTAAAATCCTGATTATGATCTGGTCAGAAATAAACTCCATATCTCATTGCAGGGTGACTCTATAAATACAGATACCCATACACTCAGACTTTTAGTGCTAATGATGAATAATAATATGAGGTATTTCTCATAGCATAAATATAGTTCAAGAAATCCATCTCCTTATACCAAATTGGATTTCTGTAATAAGTGTGCTTTACTGAATAATTTTCTTTCAAAATTAACTCTGTTTAAACCATTCTTGCTTTTTGTCATATTTCAAAATGTGTTAGCTAATATTACTTTAAATAATCAAGGTATCATTTTTATCTTGCAAATTTATGCTGATCAAAAAATCTTCAAATTTGAAATGTTTATAAAAATGACTATGTGACAGAATGGCAAACACACTCTTTAAAATGTTTTAATTCTAAAAGCTCACAAGGCATTTAGAAAGGTGGTGCCTACAAGAAAAGCGTTATCTTCAATATTATTTACCTGTTCATTTTGGAATTCATAAAATTTGTTCACTTTTTTTTTGAAATTTTAATATGGGTTCTTATCATCAGAAAGGAATAGAAAAATTGAAGGCAGTTTGGAGCTGAATAGAAGTTATTAATGAGCTTAGCTTTGACTGAAATGACAGATTAATGGCTAAATTTTCCTCCATAGCAAGTCTGTTAAAACTTCTAGCTTGCTTCAATAAATTCTTTTTGTCATTACAGATTGGAAGGCAAAAGCCAAAGTAGTTTTAATTTCAATTTTGAAACTCAGACCTTAAATCTTTAGTGACCTTCACCCAGAACCAGGACTGGTTGTACTTCTTTGGAGCACTTTTTTTTTAATCGTATAGACATTATGAATCATGTAACACATCACATTTTCTTCTTTTATTGACTGCAGAAAAACACTGAGCCAAATTTGTGGCCTACCTCTAATTGATATACAGGTAGTATACCTTTTTTGTATCTACCTTGATTTCATGTCACTTTTTTCTTACGTCTATTCTCTTTGTTTGGATTTCCTCACCATTTTGGAAATCCTATTGTAAGAGTAATAGTAATTTATATTTCTTTAGTCTTCTTTATAAGTGCTGTATATGTTATATTAAGTTTAATTTTAACATCTCTTTGTGATGTTATCCCCATTTTACTGATGAAGTATAGGGCACTGCTACTGAAAGTACTAGACTGCAATGAGTTTAGGAGCTTGAGCCAGAAATAAGTCAACTTACTGCTTCCTTTATCAAGAAAGTCATGCTATGAAAAAATTGTCAGCTGAACTAAACAGTGTGCTTAATGTCATAGTTTATCTGCTTTCTGATACAAGAAACTTAACTAATCACAAACTGATAACAAACAGTTCACTGTCAGTCTGGAGACCAAACTGTGTTTCTCAAACTATCTGGGGTGAAGGAACTTTGGGTGTGTGTGTTTCTTTTTAAATGTTTAGCACGTATGGACCGAAACTTTCATAAAATACAATAAAAACATTGTGGCAATGTCCAAAGTTTCTATGTACTTTATGTAATTACCTTGTCTTGAACAAGTAACAGTTGCTTTAAGGACTGGCATGGGCAGACCCTGTTTTGAGTAGCACTGGTATAGAATGTATTAGTGTTATCAATTGTGATTCTAGATCCTAGTGCAAATTATAGTGTCTTATTCAGCATCAACATGAGTGTTGCCTAAGTGTAACCTGTGGCCACATTGGTGGGGAATAGCAGAGTAAACATCTAAGTATTAGTCCTATCTAACATCAGTACCTAGGTTTGTCTGGTTTGCATATAGCCAGTCACAGCAAGGGAGTGAACTGGCAGTATACCTGTAGGAGAACCAATCAAAGGAAGGGAGTTCCTCACTACAGAGTTTAAGAACGCTGAGCTTTCACACACAACGGACTTGCTCCCACTGCAGAAAGGCATGTTTCTCAAAGTTTGTGTCAAGCTGAAAGTTCTGAACTTCACCCCGATGAAAGCCCTCATATAGGATCTAATCCACAGTGACCAGGGGACAGGAGAACATCTATACCTACAAGGGACCATTGTAGACATCTTTACCTTATCCCAAAGGAGTATGTGTGTGTGTGGCATGTGTAGTAATAGGAAAATTTGGTCTCTATAGATTGAATAATTTTATATGAGATATTTCTTCTTTTAGGCAAATAATCCTATAATAAATATAAATAATCTGAATAGGCTTTCCTGGTCCATTTCTACATTATTATGTTACAGGCAGTGGAACAAATGTGGTGTGGCTCATGGTAAGTCTTAAACTCTGTAGCTTTGATGTGAGACCACTGAAGCACAGGGAAGTGACAAGAAAGAGCTAGTGAGGGACTGAGCCACGCTGAATCTTTCCAATAGCCTAATTCTTCTTCTGTGTTTTTAACTTCTAGTTTTGAAATAATTTTATATTATTGCGACAGAAAAGTAAAAACGAGTTGAATTCCTGCTTTGGTTTGAGTGTATCCCCCAGAATTCATGTGTTGGAAATTTGGTCCCTGGTGTGACAGTGTTGGGAGGTGGGGCCTTAAGAGGCGATTAGGTCATTAAGAGGGTTTAATGCTGCTCTTGTGGTACTAGGTTAATTCTCATGAGAGGGGGTGAGTTCTCGCTCTCCCAGAACTGGAGTAGTTACTGCGAGAGCAGGTCACCCCTTGTGTTTTGCCCAGTTCTCCTTCTGCTTCTCTGCCATGTAACGACACAGCATGGGGCCCTCGCCAGAAGCCGACCAGATGCAGCCGCCCAGTCTTGGACTTCCCACTTTCCAGAATAGTGAGCCAAAGTAAACCTCTTTTCTTTATAAATTACCCAGACTCAGGTATTTTGTAATAGCAACAAAAACAGACTTAGTTCTCAAATATGCTTCCCCCTGCTACCCTTAATGTTAACATCTTACATCACCATAGAATAATCATTGAAATCATGAAATTGACATTGATTGATTCAGTATGATTAACTGCCCTATAGACCTTTTTTAAGTTTTACCAGAATTTTGGTTTTCCCACTGATGCCCTTTTTTCTGGTCCATGATCCAATCCAGGACCACATATTGCATTTAGCCGACATGTTGTTTTAGTTTCTTTAAATCTGTGGCAATTCCCTAGTCTTTCTGTCTTTATGAACTTGACACTTTGAAGAGTATGGTCAGTTATTTTGTAGAATGTCCCTCAATTTGAGTTCATCTGATATTTTCTATCATATTGAGGTTTTAAAGAATACCACAGAAGTGATGTGTCCCTTCTCAGTGCATGATATTGGGGTATATGACATCAACATGTCTCATTGATGATAATGTTAACTTCAGTCACTTGGCTAAGATGGTGTTTCCTAGAATCCTGCTATAACACCACTATTTTTCCCTTTGTAATTAATAAATATCTTGCTGGGAGATGTTTTGAGACTATGCAAACATTCTGTTTCTCATCATACTTTCCTTCTCAGTTTTTAGCACCCACTGATTGCATGGTCTGCATTCTTAATCGTTGCATTGTACTTCTGTAAATTGTCTGAAAGTGAAAAGAGACTTCAACCGAGGGCTAAAAGATCTACCTCCTAAAACCATCTGGGGCCCTTTCTGTAGCTGTTCCCTCCTCCTGGACTGTTCTTTGCCTAGATTTTATCTCTTGACTGGGTCCGTCATACCAAGTCTTTGCACCAATTTAACCTTTTTTAGTGAGGCCTCCTTGATCACCTTTTTAAATTATACTGCAAACTTCCCTCTCCAACCTTCTTACTTCACTCACCCTCTGTCTTCTAACGTTTGTGTTGCTATAACAAAATACCTGAGTCTGGGTAATTTATAAAGAAAAGAGGTTTACTTTGGCTTACTATTCTGGAAAGCAGGAAGTCCAAGACTGGGCAGCTACATCTGGTCGGCTTCTGATGAGGGCCCCATGCTGTGTCGTAACATGGCAGAGAAGCAGAGGGAGAACTGGGCAAAACACAAGGGGTGACCTGCTCGCACAGTAACTACTCCAGTTCTGGGAGAGCAAGAACTCACCCACTCTCATGAGAACTAACCTAGGCTGTGCTTCTTATAGCTCCTTGCAGCTTCAGAGTTTAGAATAGTGAGGTATGAATGACAACATTTTGAGAACTTTCTCTGCTTGCGGGCAGGGGAAGGAGTGCTCAGCAAGGTTTTCTTCCCACTGGGTCTTCCTTAAGTCAGCTGTGGCACTTCTGGTTGCTGCTGCTACCACCTGCTGAGGGGCTCAGCCTCCAGACTGCCAACCCCACAGCACAAACTCATCTGATGCTTGACCATTTCTATGTAATTTTGTACATTAAACAAAATTTCCTGTTATCTTTTTATGTTTTGGGGGGAGGCAGTAAGGTAGTGGTTATAAAAAGCCATAAAGTTACTAGTTCCTCCCTTAGCCAACATTTTGACTTTGGACAAATTAAGTTCACCTTTCTGTTTCTCATTTTCTTTATAAACTGAGTCTAATAAATCATAGGTTTGCTGTAGGGATGAAATAAGAAAACACACATAAAGCTCTTAGCATGACACCTGGCATGTTGTAAGCATTCAATGAGTGGCAGCTATTGTTATTATTATATTGCTTTTATAGATGCATTTTAAACATGGCACAAAATTGTACTTTCATTTATCTCATTTTGACAGTACACCTCTTTTTCTGACCCACATGTACCTAAATTTAAAGAACATTTTTCCTACCTTTTCATTATTGCTAGCCTTTGAAGAGTCCCTTAGTTTTTTGCACTCTCTCAATGCGTGAGATATGATGTGTCTGCACTACAGTAAAATAAGTGTAGTTGTTCTGTATTGGAAGGCCAACTGGTTAAAGATAACACAAAAATATCTGTACCTAAATCTATATCTGTATGAAATGTTGAAAGACGTGATGTATAGCCAACTTAAAATGGGCTTCATTACACTTGCTTAAAATTAAATTTTTGTTTGATTTATATTTTTATGTTTTTTTCTTAAAATGAGATAAATACAAACAAACTACCTTTCTAAAAGCAAATAAAATAAACTTCAATATTCCTAGGATCTCCTGAGGGACTTGAAATAATGTGATACATGCTATCTATTCCCCATCTGTATGGATGGAGCCAGTTCAGGGGGTGGAAAAAGCCTGTTTAATTACAGTTGATGTTAATGTTATTCATAAGAGTTATGCGTTTTTATGGAATTAAAACATTCTGATAAGACCTTTGATGATTTGCTTTTTGTGTTTATTTTCACATATATGCTGGCTGTTGATCATAATTTCTAAGCCATGGAGAGAGAGAAATGCCCTTGGGCAGCTCTTCTGTGTAGCCTACTACAGACTTAGCCTACTACAGACTATCAGCTCACCCCACTGACAGGCTCCTGCCTGCATCCCCACCCTTGCCTTGTTCTTCGCACAGAACTAGACAGGGACCAAGGGACAGGGGAACTGGAGTGTAGGAGTGTGACCTGTACATAGTAGTGACTCAGTAATTGTTTTAGAGTTAATGAATTAACAAATAAACTACAGGCTGGGCGCGGTGGCTCACGCCTATAATCCTAGCACTCTGGGAGGCTGAGGCGGGTGGATCACTCAAGGTCAGGAGTTCAAGACCAGCCTGAGCAAGAGCGAGACCCCGTCTCTACTAAAAAATAGAAAGAAATGATCTGGACAACTAAAAATATATATATAGAAAAAATTAGCCGGGCATGGTGGCGCATGCCTGTAGTCCCAGCTACTCGGGAGGCTGAGGCAGTAGGATCACTTGAGCCTAGGAGTTTGAGATTGCTGTGAGCTAGGCTGACGCCACAGCACTCTAGCCCGGGCAACAGAGTGAGACTCTGTCTCAAAAAAAAAAACAAACAAAAAAAAACAAACTACATTTCCAGTTCACTATGACTTCTAGAAAGGTCAGAGCTAAATTTTTTATTCAGTTGTGCCAACTAGGATAGGTGTCTGATACATCTTATTTTTATCCATAATTGTTTTTAAATTTTGATTATCCTGCTTTATGGGTACTTTCACTTCACAAACCCCCTCCCATATTTGCAGTATGAGACTTAAGGGACATTGGTTCCAAATTCTTAGTGCACGTGCAAGGAGAGCTCCTCTTGGGACTGTGGGCCAGTTCCAAATGTGCCTTCCTCTAATCACAGCCCACAGCACTGGCTCCTCTCTCTCTTCTTGGGTAGGAGCATTGGAAAAGACATCTACTGGTCACTATGGACCTTGACTTATTCTGACAATGTGGAACAGAATGCCATACAAGCTGGGGTGGACATTTCTACCACCATACAAGACAGAAGAGAAAAGGTTAATAAGAAAATCCTTCAGAGCTTAGAGATATCAGAGGGTGAATGGTTCTGTAGAGGCCAGCAGGAAAAGCACCACTAAAGGAGGTGAAGAAGGTGAAGGAGCTGAATTAGTTGTCCAGGGCTAGGACTTACATCCAAGAAGGGAAAATGTGTTTAGGAGTAAGATAAGATTTACATAATGTTTGTGCCAGGTAATATGCCAAAAATACCTTCTGCCAGACCTTGGTGACTGACTAGATAGAGAGGTGGATAGAGAGGTGAGTCCAATGAAAGGAAGCATTTTTAGGATAGCATGCCATAGATGGCCCAGAATGTCCAACTTTACCCAAGGTCTCTCCTTTCTAAGAACTAATCAAGCCTAGTTCTGCTTTGCTCTGAGAACAGGTAAGCATTGGTTTATGGTTACTAGTTTTTACTAGGTCCAAAGGCAAAAGAGGGAATGCTGTGCATATTAATCAAGGATGTCTTAATTCCAAAGCAAAAGATGCTGAGATGATAAAAAAGGCAAAGGAAAAACTAATGAGGTTGTAAATGCCATGAGAGCAGAGACCTTTTCTGTCTTATTCACTGCGCTGCTTCACTGCTAGACCAGGGCCTTACACATGGTAGATATTAGGTTATTAAGTATGGAATGTCCAATTTCCTTAAGTACTATGTTTGACAGTTGATATCTCTGACATTTCACTTCGACACTTCTTTTTTTTTTTTATCGTGAAAGTACATCCTCATTCTTTCAAATGCACATTTGGCTTGTGATTATCTTTCAAATTTTTTTTAGAGAAATTTTTATGAAACCATGGATAAGTCAAAAATTTGTGTTATTTTTGAATATGAGTTCTGTTGTGGAGCCAATGCAGTGCAGACTGCTCGAAATATCAACAAAGTGTTTGGGAAGGATGTGGCTAATGAACGCACAGTGTGTTGATGGTTTAAGAGGTTCCATTCTGGTGATTTTAATCTTAAAAATGAGCCATGTGGGTGTCCAGAGGCCAAGGTGGGTAATGATGAACTGAAAGCTGTAGTGGAAGTGAATCCATCTCAACCTACGCGCGAATTAGTGGCAGGGTTTGCTGTTACTATTCCAACAATATTGGACCATTTAAAACACATCAGCAAGGTAGAGGAGCTGGATAGATGGGTTCCACATGAGTTAAATGAGCACCAGAAGAGAAATTGTCTCGAAGCTTGCTTTTCTTTGCTGTCACAATATAAAGAATCATTTCTATACCATATTGTTATGTGTGATGAAAAATGGATTCTTTTTGACAATCGCAAGTGTTTGGCACAATGGCTGGATAAAGATGAAGTGCCGAAACACAATCCAAAACTGAATATTCATCACAAAGGTTAATGGTTTCTGGTGGTCCAGCGCCGGTATTATGCACTACAGCTTCATGAAACCTGGTTAATCGATTATACCGGATGTCTCCTCCAACCAATTGGATGAAATGATGAGGATACTTGAAATGAAGCTGCTGAGATTGGTCAATAGAGACAGGACAATCCTCTTGCAAGACAGCACTGGACCACATGTCACACAAACAATGCTGCTTAAACTACAGAAGCTGGACTTGGAAACTGTGTCATCCACTGTAATCACCAGACCTTGCACCAACTGACTACCACTTCTTCCAGGCTTTGGACCATTTCTTGCAGGGAAAAATATTCAATTTTCAACAAGCTGTGGAAAATGCCTTTTGCAATTTCATCTCCCCTTGCTCTCCAGGCTTCTTGGCTGCTGGCATAAGCAAGCTACTGTTAAGATGGCAAAACTGTGTCAGTAGTTTAGGCACATGCTTTGATTAATGGTACTGCTTCTTATTTGAGATATAATAAACCAAACTTTTGATTTGAAATCAGACATTTCATATTTAATGACCTAATACTTAGGAAATAGGTTTGAATGACTATATTAATAGGAGACCTGTTTGCCAGATAAAATGCAAAGTCAATTAAATGCAACGGTTATTGCTATGGCAATGATATTCATGCCTAGATTCCTCCCTATATCCTTCCTGAATATTTTAAGATAATTAAGTATATATTGAAAGAATATGTTGGATACTCATAAATCATAGGATATAGTTGCTGTGATTTATGGGATGGTACAAGGAACAGCTTAGTATATTCACAAGAGAGGGAAACATTAGGTATGGGGCCGGCATAGCCTCTGAGAAGTTGGGTAGTCCTATATAGACCACTCACTTTGTACCAGGCCAAGTGGCAAATAAAGCTGACCCTTTGTACCCGTGTGTTTTAATCTCTATGTCTTAACTCTAAGGGATGGGAGAAGGGAGAGGCTAGGGAAAAACAGAGGTTTTAGGATTAGAATCATAATATCATCTACATAGATTATACCAGGAAATAAATGGGTCCTCCCTTGTGGTTCGCATTTCTGTGAGAGGAGATTTGATCTACTGCCAGATCAGTTCTTCAGATGCTGGCTTTGGTGTCTGAAAAGCTTTGGGGAGAGTGGCTCTAGTCCCTAATAGAGACTTTTTGGGGGTTTTAGGAGGAGTTAAGAGGAACTTTGGATTTAGGTATAAAGGGACTTTTAACACTGGGTCAAAATGCTCAAAGCCTGACAAAAATAGCCCTTCAGGCTCTGATGAGAGTTATCTACAGCCTCTATGGAATATCCTAGAATGCATGGGATTAGGGGAGATAAATGATCAACAGAATATGCAATTCATTCACCTGTCAGTCACAGAGATCTCACTTGTAAGGAAAATCTGAAATTGAAGGATTTACTCTGTTACGTGAATCCAATATATGACCTTGAAAAATTGGAGTAATAATGGCATCAATAAATCAGTCAGTGGTTTGGGAGGGGGAACTTGTTTGGGAGGAAGGATGGTCATTTTGGTTTTAGAAATTCTGATTTGAGAGCCACGTGTGATGGCAGGCGCCTGTAATCCCAGCTATTTGGGAGCCTGAGGTGGAAGGATCACTTCAGCCTAGGAGTTGGAGATCAGCCTGGGCAACATAGCAAGACCTCATCTCAAAAAAAAAAAAAAAAAAAAAAAAAAAAGAACCACCACAACAAAAAAAAAAAAATAGAAAAAAGAAATTCTGAGCTTAAAGCACCAGCACATGTTGAAATGTGTAGTAGATAACTGAGAGGAACAGATGGAAGCTTAGGTGAAAACACAAGTTTGGGGTTATTTGCTCTCTGTTCTCTTCTTTGTCCAGCTCCTCTGGGAAAGCAATGTAGAGATACCAGAGTTAGCCTTGGCTACTTGAGTTTTTAGGCCTTTACCTATTTGTAGTCTAAGAGCCTTAGAACATTACTGGGAGAGATGAAATGGCCAGGGCACAAAGCAGTGGCTTCTATTCATTATAACAGAAAGAACAAGAGTCTAAAGAACAAGAGTCACAGATAAGCAATTTTCTTTTTTCCTTTGCATTTTTTTCTTGAGAACTTTTCATTATTACCAAGGTTCTATCAGGAAATATATGCTTAAAGACAAACAAAAATGTTGCATTGCTTATGGTGAAATGCACCAGGGTGGCTGATGGGCGAAAAAGAGCCTCTCATAGGAAACACCAAATGTTCCAGCAGTCCTGCTCCAAAGCAATCAAGTTTACTTAAAATTTCTTTCACAGTTCTCGTTAGACTCATGCAGTAAATAAATTAAGTACCTTTCCCACTGGGAGTTTTTTAGAAACACTTAATGAAGTAAATGCCACAGTATTAGGTCAAGGGGGAGCCATGCTATTGAATTATTTTTAGCATACATTTCTAATTTAATTTTTGTTGGTTTCTTTTGATCTGGGCTTGAGTCTTAGCCAGATAGTGGATTCAGGGTGCAGAGGATATGGATGAGAGAGAGATTTGACTTTCCTGCCAAGTGAATATAATCAAGGAAAGCTTCCTTTTTTCTGAAAGGTTAAAAAATTTTAGTTTGATAGGATTGCCTCTCTAAATATCAAAATAGCTGTATTTGGAATAGCTAAAGAGACATACTATTAACTCATTACCCTTGAATGTTTGGGAAAGTTCTGTATATTTCATTTTAATTACATTGCTTTTCAAGAAAAGTACTATTATATACTATTTTAAAAAACATACTTAATATTAATAATATAAAGTTATTTTAAATATAGTGTAAACTGTATAATTTAGAAAGCTTCATGTGATCTTGAAGAGTCTGAATCATTATGAGAATTAAGTGATTATTATATCATAAAAGTACATAAGTGTTAATTGAGTTTATGATTAATAGAATTCCTTAAAAAATGACCCCAAACTATAACCACATTCTTTGCATAACTAAAATCAGTTGCAAAAATGACCAAAAATAATTGTTGCCAAATTTTTTTTTAGTGAAGACAGTGCAAAAATGCATCAGAGAAGATTCATCGTGTCTGGAAACAATCTGTGTCTAGAGGAAAGTCTCCAGTTTTGCTTAACATACTTTCTGAGCAACTTAAGAATTAATGAGATATAAAGTTAGGTAAATTACAGCAATAATTTCCCATTGCTAAATTGTTCAGCAGACTCCCATAATTTCCCAGAGGTGTGCTGTTAGAAGAGTGGAGTTTTATTCTGAAGGAACAAAATCCAAACCCCAAAAGATGTTTTTTTTTTTTTTTGTACAGAACTCTCTAATACCTCTACTACTGTCACAACAGGGAATGGTGCTCCTCATTTTAACTCAAGGTCTATAGTGAGGACTGTCTGGCCTTTTTGCAATTTCCAGGTAATCAGAAAGTATTGAAAGGTGTAAAGGGAACAAAGTGGAAAACAACAGTATCCTAAGTTACAGGCCAAATGGGTAACCCTAAGAATAAGATTTTGACAGCCATAAATATTTCATCTCTCAAGGCCCTGATGCTACTTGTGTGAGAACAATTTAGTTAGAAAGATCATCAACAATTAGGTGACATCTCTATCACACCTATTACTGAGTTGAAATTTCACTGACATGAATAATAAGGGGTCTTGTTTGACATTTAACAGTTTAATTAATTTGTTTCCTAAGTGAACGATGTTTTACACTGTGATTTTTCAATACTCTGTCTCCATACACTTGAATTTTTTTCTTTTGCTTTTCTCTGGGAAAACCATTTAATTTTCCTTTTCGCTTAAATTACCTAGCCATCTTGGCTGTGATTCCAGTAGTGTTTCGTGGGGCTTAGGGGGTGGCGGTAGTGTTGGGAATATTGAGAAAGTGCTGCAGATTTTTTTCCACTATTAAATTTTGGAGGAAAGACAATGTAGGAGTATGGCAAAGGAAAATGAAAACACTTTTTAAAGAAAACATAGTATATTTTTGTTGTCAAACCAAAATACAGACAGTGTCTCTCTGGTTACTCTAGTCTGGAAGATCATCACTGGGCCATTACGTGTAGTCCCTGCCTGCCATGTGGCATAACTGTTTGCACTATTCCTTATATGTTGCTGGCTTTATTGGCTTCTGTGCACCTTCAAGATATGTTGTATATTAATGTGATATCTGCAGTGCTATTTTTGAAAATAAAACACGTAATGTTTGCTAAAGGTCTCTTCTAAAACAGCTGCTGTGAAAGTAGGAGGATTAAGCCAATGTGACAATAGAAAGCATGCATCTACTATGTATTCTTGCAAACAGGAATAGATTTTTGAAAAATTATTCAACCCAATTAAATTATTTACTCTAATTGACCTATACAAACTTCAAAGTCCACTACCTTAAACTACTCCCCTTTGCAAAGAGTTTTTTAAAAACCAAAGATGTGTGGAAAAGCTCCTTCTCTCCCACTCAAACCTGTAGGAGATGAAAGTAAATTATACTCTGTATTCTCCAGAATGCAAGTGTCCTTAACTGTCTGATTGTGAAATATATTTTTGATGGATGGAGTTTAGCTAGGTAGATGTGCCCAGATAAAATCAAGTGAACGAGTGCATGTTCATGACAAACATGAGTGGGAAGAATGTTTTAGAAGATGTCGTACTGAAGAGACAATCCTGGTGTTGAAGGCTGAATGTTGAAAGGGAAAGACAGACTCCAGCTTTGGGGGAGAAGGTAGTCCAGCGTATACCTCCCATGTGATACTTCTTTCCTTGTTAGCTGTTCTTATTTTGTAGGGGTGTCTAAAAAATAAAACCAGTGCCACTACTTTACTAAGATGTTTTAGGGCCAAATATGATGAAAGTGATATGGAACTGATTTTTAACTATTAAACCTCTAGGATGATAACCTTCTAACACTATCACAAAGCACCATGAGATGCTTCAGCATAATAGAGTGCTAGCAAAGTTGAAATTGCTGCTATTGTGTATCTCAGACTTGTTAAAACTGTTCCAGACCCATGGTGCAATAGATCGCTTCCTTCTACTGAAGAAAATTGAACTTTTCCCTCTGTACATGTGTTTATAAATAAGCTGGGACATAAACTTTCCCTTTGGAACACATTTTAAAGCAGATGTTTGTTTGCAGAGAGCATTATATGTATCATTTATATGTTTCTTTTTCCAAAACATGTTTTCAGTTTGTAATTTTGAACCTGTATAATTTTCAGCATGATTTTCTCCTCCTCTGAACTGAAAGGCCATCCAATGAATTAAAATACTTTATGTTCATTTTTACCAAGTACTTCTTCCTCTCTGCCTTAGAATATGTGTAGCAAAGGGTTAAGAATAATTTAATAAAGAAAATTAAACATAAGCCTTGAGTAACTTCCTTCTATCCCAAAGATTTCAGAAATGAAAGAGTTGAATCAGCATGGTATGTTAAAAAAAACAAAAACAAAAAACCTAAGTTTTGACATAGGGCATAGGAGATGTGCATCATTTACTAAATAGTTTTTTTTTTTTTTTTTTTTTTAGAGACATGTTCTCACTCTGTCAGCCAGGATGTAGTGCCGTGGTGCAAGCATAGCTCATTGTAACTTAAACTCTTGGGCTCAAGTGATCTTCCTATTTCTGCCTCCCAAAGTGTTGTAAATTTGAATTTACTAAATAGTTTTACTATGTGCCGGGCACTGTGCTTAAACTCAATAGGCATTATCTCATTTGGTTCCAACAACCTAGTGAGGTAGTTGTATTGTCTTCATTTTGTACAGGAGGAAACCAAAGCATTTTAAATTACTATGCAATATTTTCATTCATCAACATTCTGTTATTAACTGGTTATATCATCATGGATGAGTTACTTAGGCTTTGGGAGAAGCGATTTCTTTATCTATTAAGTGATGGTCATGGTACCTGCTCCTCTTATTTCAGATGCAACATGGTACAATGGAAAGAGCAATGGATTTGGAATCAGAGAATAGAAATTCAAAGACCGACTGTTATTAGTTACTAGCTGTTTGATGCTGAATCATACACCTAATCTTTCTAAACTTGTTTCCTCAGCATGTACCATGGGAATAATAATATCAGTGCAACCTCTCTTCACAGGGTTGAGACCCAAATTGGAAGTGATATAATGTAGGGGAATGTGCTGTATGGATCTACATTTATTGGTGCTCTCTCCATGGCAAGTTCTGTTAAAAGCATTTTATACTTTATCTTTTTTATTTTGCACAACAACACTACGTGTTAGGTACCATAATTATCCCAATTTTATAAATAAGAACGTTGAGGCATAGAGAGGTTAGGCAACTTGTCTAGGATTACATAGTAAATAAGTGGCAGAACCACTTGGTTTGAATGTTAACAATCTGTCTCCAAAGCTTATGCTCCCATAAAGATAGGTTGTTTATGGCCTGGCACAGTGGCTCACATCTGTAATCCCAGCACTTTGGGAGGCTGAGGTGGTAGGTTCACTTGAGGCCAGGAGTTTGAGACCACCCTGTGCAACAGAGCAAGACCCCATCTCTACAAAAAATTATAAAAATTAGCCCAATGTGGTGGCATGTGCCTGTAGTCCCAGCTACTCAGGAGGCTGAGCCCAGGAGTATGAGGTTTGAAGTTACAGTGAGCTATGATGATGCCACTATACTCCTGTCTTAAAAAAAAAAACAAAAAAACAAAAAAAGATAGGTTGTTTAGGAATAGCTTTCATAATTAAAAACAATGTCTGAAGGAATGTGGGACCGCTCCTTTTGGGGAAAGAAAAGGGTACCCAGGAAAGAAATGGAAGGGAGAAAAGCCAAAGTCAGGTATTCCCAGGGTCTGATTCTTCTCAACTGATCTGGCCAATAGTCCTTAGTGGGTTTGGGAATAGGGTGAGGGGAAGACTTGTGGGGCTCAGGAATTTATTCAGATTCCACAGCTCTTTCCCATGTTCTCAAGGACCTTGATACATAACCCGTAGAAGATCACCATTGAAGAGAGCCAATTGGGAAATGTCCTATCCTCAGTTGAGCTGATGGCAGAAATTACTTATATTCCCCTCAAGCAAAATGCACTTATGCTGCTCGCTCCCCTATGCCTCAAGAGCGTCATTCCATCATAACAACTTGAAGTCCAAATCAGGTTTAAATGCAGATATGATTCCTCAAACATGAGGCTCCTTGAGTATTTCTCTCAATCTGAAGACCTATGAACCAAAGAGAAGTTATCTGCCCCCTGCCCCCTACATATCTAGGTGTGACATACATTGGGTAACTGCTAAGGATATTCCTATTCAAAAAGCAGGGGGGCCGGGCGCGGTGGCTCACGCCTGTAATCCTAGCTCTCTGGGAGGCTGAGGCGGGCGGATTGTTTGAGCTCAGGAGTTCGAGACCAGCCTGAGCAAGAGCGAGACCCCGTCTCTACTAAAAATAGAAAGAAATTAATTGGACAACTAAAAATATATAAAGAAATTAGCCGGGCATGGTGGCGCATGCCTGAAGTCCCAGCTACTCGGGAGGCTGAGGCAGGAGGATCGCTTGAGCCCAGGAGTTTGAGGTTGCTGTGAGCTAGGCTGACGCCACGGCACTCACTCTAACCCGGGCAAAAGAGTGAGACTCTGTCTCAAAAAAAAAAAAAAAAAAAAAAAGCAGGGGACAGGAGGCACATGGCAATCACCAGTCCATAGTCATTCAGCCTGGTAAGTGTTGCCTGTTCCATGGTTAGGGCTCAGTCCTACTCCCTGGGAGTTGTTGTTTTTGGCTCTTGGTTCTGCTTTGTGATTTCTTGGTTTCATTCTCTAAGTCATTCTTTCTTTCCTGTAAGAAATGGTCTGTGTTTACAACTGAGTAGGCCTATCATCCTGCTTCCTGCTTGCAAAAAATTAGGAGTCCAAAGGCCTCTTTTCATTAAAAAAAAAATTGTAAAATACACATAACATAAAAGTTACCATCTTAACCATTTTAAGTGTACAGTTCAGTAGTATTAAGTACATTCATGTTGCTGTGTAACCTCTTTTCATTTTATACTCTATCTGTTCCTTTCAATATAAACTGATACAATTCCTTGAAAAACTCTGTAGACTTACTGTGTATGTTATAATTCATTACATTAGACAAAAGCCACACTCATGAATAAGCCCTTCTCTTCCTTGGGCTCCCTGTGAGGCTGCTGTGAGACAACACCAGTAAGATACTTAGACACCCTATTATTTATCAGAAAAGGTCTTGTAGGCATGGTCTTAAGATCTTTAGAAATTCTTTTATCTGTCTAAAAGGGTTTATGATGCACCATCTTAAATCATCATGTAGTCTGAAAGGGTTTTACAGTTACACTCTGAGATGCTTTTACTCTGAGATGCTTTCTTGATAGCACCTTGGATTTGCTCTTTACCTTGAAGGCATTTCTTAATTTGAGAAGTATTTCTGTCTGGAGAGTCTGGGGAGAAACACATTTAGTTTTTCAACCCAGCAAGTCCTGGATTCTTTATATTGCCTGTAAATTTCACTTGAAAACTGAATAGTTCATTCTTGAGTTCATCTTTCTCCTCTCACATTTTATCATAGGCAGCAAGAAGAAGGCAGGTAGCACTTCTAGTATTCTGCCTGGAGATCTCCTTAGCTAGATCACAAATTTATTAAGAACATTACTTATTTTTTATTCTTCCACAGGCTACTGTACCGCCAAATTTTAAACAACCACCTAACAAGTATCTTCTTTCTTCTAGATTCCAGTAACATCTTTGTTATATTCTTTATTTAAACCCTCAGTGTTAGCCTCTAGAGTTCTGTTCCATTATAAAACCAATGCCATGTGTTTTAGATTTTGTTACAACAGTAGCTACATTTCCAATAACACAATTTGTTCTAGTTATCTTTGCTATATTAAAAAAATTATAGCAACCTTAGTAATGTAAAATCATGACTATTTAATTTTTCTTATAGATTCTATAGGTCAAGAATTTGAGAAGGGCACAGCAGAGATGGCTCTTCTCTGCTACATGATATTTGGGGCCTCTGCTGGAGGATCCACTTCTGATTTCTTGGCTCACATCTCTGATACCTGAGCCTGGTATGACTTAAAGCTTTAATTGGGACTGTAGACTGGAGTACCTATAAATGACCTCTCTATGTGGCTTGGACTTCTTGCATGATTGTGCTGGATTCTTAGAGGGAGTGTCCTGAGAGGGGCCTCCAGAGAGCAAGCATTCCGAAAGGATCAGGCATGAATTGATCCAGCCACTGAAGTCACATAGCATTGCTTCCACTGAACTTTATTGGTTGAAGCAGTCACAAGTCTGCCAGCATTCAAGGGAAGGGAACATAGAATTCATTTCTTGATAGGAAGAATATCATAGAATTTTGGGTTCATGTTTTAAAACCACCACAGGAGTGGTAAAATTGATGGGTAATACAGTCTATCTTCATGGTCCAGTAACTTCTTTACTCCCCAATCCCCCCATCCCATAACCAGGAGGCTTCAAGATATTATTTTATTAAGAATGAGAACATTTCTATCCAAAGGTGGTATTATCGTTCTTTCTTTCCTTTTTGTTAATGGTCTTCTCCTTTTTCTCTTCTTTGTCTTTCTTCTTCTCTTCTCCTCCTCCTCCTTCTTCTTTCTCTTCCTCCTCTTCCTCTGTTGTCCTTATGCCTTCCTTCTCCCTCATCTTCTTCATCATCACGCACTGTACACTGTGCTAAGGACATCCCTTAGTATCTGTTTTCATTTGCCATTGTCATTTTGGTTGTGGTTAGCTCTAAGGACAATCTGAAATCTATAACATATGTCAAGCTGAAAACTCTGAAAAGAGAACAAGAATACAATAGAGAAAATAAATGAAATAAAAAGCTAAAATGTCCGTTGGAGAGTATTTTCATCCTGAGAGTACATTGTATCAGTAAGGAGTAAAGTTGAAAGAAATTCTTATAAAACAATGTGTTGTCTGCTGTTTTGACTTCCAGGGAGATAAAATATGAGAAGCCATTTGGACTCCCAAGTTTCCCAAGAGTAGCCAGTGCACAGTATTTCTGGTACAAATGAGAGACGGAAACTGCTAACTTTGCATTCTTGTGGTGTCAGTGGAGATCATTTAAAATGTGAATGGGATTGGAGGAGGTGTATTTGCCAGAAGAATCTATGTGTATTCCATGACTATAGAAAAACACAAGTTTATCATACCCCTTTCTTGAGCTCTTAATAGAGTCAGTTGTCAGTCATGTATGCTAATGGAGGACTATAGTGACATGGATACTCAAAAATCACTGTTTTAGACTCTGTAAGGGTTATGCCTTGCTTGCTTTATTTTATTTGAGCCCATACTGATTTATAGGGTAAAGAGTAAACTAGGACCCATCTCTATAGCAGGTATGTAATCAGTAATCAGCTTAATATTTTAAACTTTAAACTGGTGATCCATGCAGTTAATAATGCCTTTGCAAAAAATAAGGAGACTTTGCAAATGAAGTAGGTGAGTCAGAATGGTTCATATAAACTTGAACAAGAATCTTAAAATATCGTTTCTTAGTAACTCAAATAACTTGCTTCAGATTTACTCACAAAAAATCCACGATAATTTAAAATGTCAATGCAGCTTTATTGTCTTGTGAGTTTTCTGTCATGTACTCTCATTAACACCCATTATGTGCTGTACTCGAACACTTCGAAGACACTAATGTAATTATTTACATTGTCTCCTTTCCCTGTTAGACTGGAAGTTCCATGGGGATATTAGGTCTACCTTGTTTCTCTGTATCCTCGGCACTTGTACATATTTGTTCAATAAATGAACTAGACACCAGAACTTGAGAATTTTGTTCTTTACCTAATCATTAATACTCCATATGATTCCTTATTTTTGCAGTTAGCTATGCCTTACTTTGCTCCAGGAATACTCAGCCTTTATCTCATTCTGTTGGAATTATTTGCATATTTACCTGTATATAACAACAACTGGGAGTCCTGATGGCCAAAGATCATGTCCTATTCATCACTAATTCAGCAGGGCTTGGCACAAATGCTTAGAATCCAGCAAATGTTTGTGGAATGGTTAAATGAATGTATGATTTTTTTTCTGCCTTTCTTCTAAACAATAGACATTATGCCTCCTGAGAGCTTTTCCTTTTACTTTAAGCAGTTTAAGAGCCTCTGCATGAGTGCAAAGTATCATAATAAAATAACCAATTTAGCTTGTTAAGCATCCCTTTGTATTATTTTCATTAAATATTCATTTAAAACCTTTTATTTTATATGAGAATAAGTGAGATTAAGATATTCAGCATACATTAGTAATTATAGTAATAGTAGTAGCACTGGAAATTTTTTAGGCATTTGTAAAAATGTTTCAGGTTAGATGACAAAAAATATATATATTAAATTAGATTATTATTTTAAAACCGTCCATGTTTAGCTTGTTGATGATTGAAATCCAACTGCAACCATTATAAAATTGTCCTAACAAATACTAAAAAGATATTCCCTTCTTTTAAAAATATTACTACATATTTTCACAGAAGAAATTATAATTATTTCTATTTTTTGAGTATGGGTGCTTTATTCTGTCAGCTGAAGAATAACAAGGTTCATAAATTTAGAAAGGACAGCTTTATTTCTCTTGAAGGGTTGCAGCCCATAGGGTGGCCGGTCTGACAGGCTGGGAAGCAGAGCCTCTGGCCAGAAGCCAGAAACACATACTTTGAGGGAAAAGCAACAGGAACAGGAATTTATGCTGAGTGGGGTGGCCAAATATACATATTTAACAAGCTATAGGAGGAGTCATGAACATTTATGAAAGGAGGAGCACACACGTGAGCAATTGAGCATCATGCCCCTTCATAGGTTGCATATCCGAGGGTGGAGTTTTGGGCACTCTGATGCCAAAAGGTGATGCAAAGGACACAAAAACACTCTGTGTGCCTCTTCTGTAAACTGGCCAGAACCACTCCGTGGTCAGTGGTTCCTTATCGGGAAGGAATGCTGGTCAGTTGTGCTGAAACTGCAAAAAGGGAGATGCAACATTAGGCGGTTGATTGAAATCAGTAGTGGAGCAAGTCTTCAGAAGGCTGGTACTATTTAACCCTTAGGGAAGAAAGCTTAATGCCAGCTATCAAGAGAGGGGGTATAATGAGGCGTGTCCATCCCATCATGGCTGGGAACTCAGCTGAAGGTTATCTCTGGGGTCCTCTTGGCCAAGAGTTAAGTTGGTTGGGAGGCTTAGGAATTTATTTTTATTTCTCAATACCATCCTAAAAATTATTGTATTCATTTTATAGATGAGAAACTGAGGCCAAGAGGGTAATTCATCTGTCTGAGGTCAACGGCTAATAAGTAGCAGAGCTGGGATTCAGTCCTGTATCTATCCAGACCCCAAAGCCTGTTGTCTTAAGCAATATGCCTCTTTCTCAAGATTTCAAAGTGAAATTTTGTCCCCATAAGTTGAATACAAATATAAACAATGTTATGAAATTAATACCTACTTGCCTTAGAAGATGCAAAATCTAAGGACATTCACAGGTAACTTCCTATTTTTTCTACATATAGATATAAAGGCTGTATTAATTAAGGTTCTCCAGAGAAATAGAACCAATTGTTTATATAATAGAAAGTTTCAAGAATATACAAATAGTAGAGAGCACAATATATGTGTAGACAAAAGTGATTCCATCCTGGATGGTAATCCACCATGTTGACTTCTTATTAACCCCAGTCCCAGGAATGCCTCCTGATTCCTACTTTATTTACTCTCCTTAGTGTAAGAACAGGTACTCACTATAAATTCTGCATTTAGATCAAAGCAACCTTGATATTATTGCACAAATTATAGGCTGTGACCCACATAGCATTCTTGCCTGTTCTGGAGAGTTGCCTTTAATGGTCCATATAGAACATGTATACCCTTTCTCTGCGGTTTGTATGTGCAGATCTACCTGTCTTGTGGCCGTAAGTTCCCCAATAAATCACTTTATACCAGCAAACTGGATTTGTCTGCCTTGTTCTTTTGTTTGCTCCTTTGGCATTTGGGGGCTGCTTTGCACATGTGGCCCTTTCCCAGAACAATATATAATACGTTGAACCCCCATATAGTTACCTCAGTTATCAATACTTGGCCCATGTGTTTTCATCTATCCCTCCACCCATTGCCACCCCCCAGCCACCAACTGAATTATTTCAAAATAATTCATAGACATCATACCATTTAATATTATTTTGGTTTTTTTTTTTTTTTTTTTTTTGTCTATAGAGTCTCACTCTGTCGCCCAGGCTAGAATGCAGTTGTGTTACCATAGCTCTCTGTAACGTCAAACTCCTGGGCTCTAGCAATCCTCCTGCCTTAGCCTACTGAGTAGCTGGGACTACAGGCATGTGCAATGCTCAGCTAATTTTTAAAAGAATTTTTTGTAGAGATAGCAACTTACTATGTTGCTCAGGCTGGTCTTGAACTCCTGAGCTCAAG
>NW_012150063.1:2182709-2190132 GCF_000956105.1 Propithecus coquereli | reverse complement strand
AAAAAAAAAAAAAAAAAAAGCTTCCCTATGTAGTTATATGAGTTTTCAGGAATATACTACACAAAGTGGGTTGAATCTGCCCAGGGACTTTATGCATATACACTTAAATAAATGTGTTAGTGTATACCTCTCTGCCTGTGTATGAGACCCTAAGGAAGGGTTACATGTTCACCTCTATACAAGAAGTCCCGAGTCATGTGCCTTGGGCTGTGTCTGAGGTGGCAGCCGTTCTGCAGCAGCCCTTCCAGATTTTAAAACCCAGCCCAGTCTCCTTGGAATAAGTTCTTCAGCTCTGACCACAGGAGGGGAGCTGGACTAACGCTCAGTGATTTGTCAGGTTCACCTGCATTTTCATAGTATTCCTATCAAAGAAATTTGTCCTAACTGTCAAATTGCTGATTTTTGTAGTGACTAAAAGGTTTCATGGGGACTTCTGTTGTTATTTACATGTATATGGAGAAAATTGCAATATGTGAGTAATTTGAGAAATTTCAACAGTTTCAGCAGTAGTGATGTAGAAATTGAATGGGTTTCAAATACAATATTCCAGTGCAGTGCCGCATATATAATGTATGTGCAGTGTATGCTGAGGTCTTTTTCAAAACATTTACATTAAACCTGTCAGGTATTTATGAATAGCAAAAATTAATTTCCCCTTGTTCTGTCATCAGTTAGAGAAATGGATTTTAGCATGGAAGACTGTCAGTATTTCCTGCATACCAGAACAGCTCACTTCAATGTCATAGTATTACACCAGGTGGCCTTCTAAGAGTCAGCTTAATGTGATTTCAAATGATAGGGTAGAGAATGTGAGGGAAATTAAAATAGTATCATACTTATGATTTAAAAGCAAGTTAATTACAAGGGCTTGTTAATAAACAAAGAAAAATTCTGAATGTATTATCTGTTATATAGCATATCAATAACAAGCGTGATGCTTTGAAAACAAAAAAATCTACCACTATGTGACTTTGAGATGACTCAAAAATATTTAATTAAATTGTTGACAAATGTGTTAGTCTACTAATGGCCTCATAGCATTTGAAAGAATTTTTAGATATTCATTTTAGCTCTTAAGCCACTTCTAAAAGCATTGTTTAACTGAAAAGATTAGGTACATTGTTGGCATTTTATCTAGAAAATCACTGATGATGTGTTTGATGTGAATGATTCTAACAGCACTGTACTTTGTCCATGTTCAGTCAATGCATCTTCCCCAACTGGACATTTTTAAGGTTCTTAAAGGGCCAGAGCACATGCAGTCTCGCTGTTGCTGAAACAAGGCACATTTCACTTGATGAATGATATAATATTTTTTGATGGTTATGGGTGATGTGCCTCACCAATGTTCCTATCTTACAGATTAGGGAAAAGAAAAGGGAAGGGTATCTGATACATTTTAAGAAAATGATTAAATTCTGATTTTTTTAAAAAAATCATTCAGAAATGTTAATATATAGCAAGTATTAAAAATGTCCACTATTATTAACCTGTGAAATTTTACTATATTTCCAAGTCTAGGGTTTAAAAAAATTAAGACTTTAATAGTGTGGTAATCTTAGAGGGAACAAAAAATGATGATAAGGATCTTTTCTATCATGCGTATGAACTTGTTCCCGATATATGTACATATTGGTATAAAGAACGGAAGCTGAGTTTTTAAATATATGGCTTGTAAACATCTCATTTTCTAATCATAAGACAAACTGAGGATAATTCTTTCCTCTCTGGATTATACTGTTCGGTAGTTAATAAACCTATTCTTTTAAAGATTATTCCAGGGAATTTTAATAGTTTTTGTTCCATTCTGTTTTAAGGTTAAGAATTAAGTCCAGTGCTTATCAGGTCTCCTTTTAAATAATGGGTCCAGGGCGGGCGCGGTGGCTCACGCCTGTAATCCTAGCTCTCTGGGAGGCCGAGGCGGGCGGATTATTTGAGCTCAGGAGTTCGAAACCAGCCTGAGCAAGAGTGAGACCCCGTCTCTACTAAAATTAGAAAGAAATTAATTGGACAACTAAAAATATGTAGAAAAAATTAGCCGGGCATGGTGGCGCATGCCTGTAGTCCCAGCTACTCGGGAGGCTGAGGCAGGAGGATCGCTTGAGCCCAGGAGTTTGAGGTTGCTGTGAGCTAGGATGATGCCACGACACTCTAGCCCGGGCAACACAGTGAGACTCTGCCTCAAAAATAAATAAATAAATAAATAAATAAATAAATAAATAGTGGGTCCAGTACAACAAGGTCACGTGAAGTTCAAATCCTAGAAATATATGGCTCTTCTTATATAGTGTTTTATGTGGTTTTCGTTTTTAAAATTGCCCTGTTTAATATACCATGGAATAACACGAGACTGTACAATCTTGTTTTAAAGGATTTCTTTGTAAAATCCAGCCGTTTTAAGGTTTTTTAAATGTCCTGGTTGACAGCCCACAGCTAACACCACTGTGCTGATGTGGATACAAGAAATTTCACTTGAATGAGAAAGACAGCTGACATTATATTCATAGTTTTATCAGAGGCCATGACATTATTAGTCACAGGAACCAATACTTTGGTTCTAATCATTTATCTCTTTTTTCATAGGGCTTCCCATTTTATGATTATTGTTTAGTAGCATTATGTATATCTGTTTTATCTAAATTACATGATAATGTTGCAAATCTCTCTGGTACAAATCAGCATCTATTTTACTTGTGGTTTGTCTTATGTCATAGCAATTTTGATAAACCTTGGAATCTCATCATATCACACTTGTATTTCCTTGGTTATACACAGATTCCCTTTAAGAAATATAAGGCAAATGTTTTTCAATACATTTAAAAAGAACATAATTTCTGCATTTTGTTGTCTTATCACAATTTTAAAGTGCTGTGTCATAATTCTAAGACATCTTCTAGAGGAATTTAAGCATTAGAAAATAAAAGGTAGGAAGGATATTTTTAGGCACTATTCAACTAAGTTAAAACAAATGTTCTGTCATCATAATTGAAGATTAGAACTCTTAACTCCATTCTTTGTAGTGCTCTCCTACAGTCCTGTGTACAGTATGGACATATGTATGCACATGCATTTTCTGAATATGGCTCCTTGCTGATCTAGTGTCATTTTTATCAGCATTTTAATCAACTAGTTATTTTAAAATGCTACTTACAGCGTAGAGAGAGGCTAGCTATTTACTTTCGAAGTGTCAACACAAATGCTGGAACAATCAGATGTTTGTTGATTAAAGAATGTGCAAATGTCTAAGAGATCACAATTATTACTATTACCATCTGTGGATTATGTTAACAAAATACAGGGACATGTGAATCCAAAAGGAAATAAATCTGATGATCTGTTGATATGCAAACAGAAAATAGTTCATGAAATAGGAACGATGGTTTGGAAGGAATTAAAAAATCCTGGAAAGTTTGAATATTGGCTTGTATGCTGTAGTACTTGAAACACAGTTAGATCGGTGCCACATGCATTTATTCAGTTTGGACTACAGTCAGGTTCTGTATTTGGTGCATTAGATGAATATGACAGTTTGTCTGCCCTCATGCAGCTTAAAGTATATTGAAGAAAACCGACATGCAAATAAATGATGACAATGCATAATAAATATAATAGGATACATACTTTCTAATGGGAACACAAAAGGGGGCAAATTTGTTTTTCTGTAGAAGCCAGGGAAGGCTTCACTATTAAGACACATTGGTAAAGGTGGGCACAAAATGGAAGTCATGAAGCTGAAAAAATTTACGAGGACTTTGTAAGGTGGTGTTAAAGAATTTTACTTTTATCCTCAAGGTAATTGCATGTCACTGAAGATTTTTAAGCAGGGTGATAGATCACATTTTTGTCTTAAAAATACAATTTCTAAACAAATGGCAGAGTAAAGATGGCAGTTAACCTGCATCTTCCCTCTGAGGGCCAAATCCAATAATCTCATTTTTAAAAATAATAATAATGGATGCATAGGCTGGTCGTGGGAGCTTCTCTGAAAACTTTTGGTATGAAGTCTCGAGAAGCAGTTAGGGCGAAGCACAAGGTAGGAAGCAGGCTTTCATGCAGGTGAAGTCAAGGAAAGAGAGATTATATGATGTGCAGTCCTGTCCTCCTAACTTCACTGGGCTCAAGGGAAGGAAAGGCGCAGAGAATTTACTGAATCTTATGTCCTATTAGAAATCTTACTAGCCTAAAAACCCAAACTGTGCCTCTAGACCTTTCTAATATGAAACTCATGCAAATTAGCTGGTCTTGGAAAAATTCACCTTGATTACAGATAAATAATAATTTTTTTAAAAAAGTCAGCAGGATCAATATAGAAAGACTACAAGGAAAATGAAGGAAGGAAATAGGGGAAAAAAGATCCCAAAAATGAGTGGCAAATAAGTACTTACCAGAAGAGTGTTAGAGTGGAGTAGAGGCAAAAAAAGGTCAGTGAAATCATTGCTTCCATAAAGTAAGGTCAGAATTAGGGAAATAAATCCGAGAAGATATAATGATTCAACTGAAAGAAATGAAACATGAGTTGGAAAAGCTCAGAAAGAAGAAAGAAAATAAAATAAAAATAAAAACTAATACAAAAATGGAAGTCATATATAATATAGAGTGATCATATAGTTTATCATCCAAATCTGGATGTTTTTGGGTTTTGTTAATAACATGCCAGGACCACAGGCATAAATCAGGGTGTACTGGGCAAAGTGGACCCATGGTTACTTATATTCTACCATCTTACAGTACCTGTAAATATTTTCTTCTTTTATTGATAACTTGTTTTCTTTTTGCATAAAAAAAAAAAGAGAGTCTCCATATGGGATGATTGATTCTGTGTCTGTAGATCATTTAGTCTCTTGGGTTCTCATTTGCTTTCTTTTTTCTTTTAACACTCACATCACCATTATATTTAATATATTCTGATGGCTTTCCCTTCCCTGGGAATAGATTGGTCTTTCCTTCAAAGTTATCTTCTAACTGATCCTGAGTCTCCTCAGTGGAAAATGATTATTGTCTGTGATACCTTCTCCAGGGAAAGGTTATGTGGGCCATGTTTTACACACACATACACACACATGCATGCACGTGCACACACATGAGATATATATTTATACACCTACACTTTTAAGATTTTTTAGCTTCAAACTTAAAGAAAAGTTGTATACCATATACTTGTACTCATATATCCTTTATTTGGATATAACAATTATTTACATCTGCTCCATTTACTTTATCTCTCTCTTTATATATGAGTGTGTATGTATATAGTATTTCTCTATATCTCTTTATATCTTTTTAATCTATCTATTTCTATCTATCTTTCTACATTGTGTTTCTGGACCATTTGCAAGTAAGCTGCAGACATGGTATCCTTTTACCCCTAATACTTAAGTATGAATATCCTAAGAACAAGAATATTCTCTTACATAACCACAGTATAATTATCAAAATCAGGAAATTTGTCATTGGTACAAAACTATCATCAACCCATAATCCATATTCAGATTTCATTAATTGTCTTAATGATATCCTTAATAGCTGTTTTTTCCCACACCATTATCCAATTCACAGGCCTGTGTTTCATTTACTTGCCATGTCTACTTGGTCTCCTTCAATCCAGAACAGTTCTTCAGCTTTTCTTTCTCTCTTTTGACCTGGACATTTTTGAAGAATAAAGGCCAGTTATTTTGTTGAATGTCCTTCAATCTGGGTTTGTCTTCTTTTTCTCATGATTAAATTCAGGTTATGCCTTTTTGGCAGGCGCATCACCAAAGCAATGATGTCTTTATCAATGCTTCATATCAGGGAATACATGATATTGGTTTGTACCATTATTGGTGTTGTCGACTCTGATCACTTGATGATGACAAAGGTGATGACTCCCAGATTTTCCCCTGTACAGTCACTATTTTTTCTTTTATAATTAATAAGCAATTTTAGGGAGATACTTTGAGACTATTTATTTGTTTATTTATTTATTTTTGAGACAGAGTCTCACTCTGTTGCCCTGGCTAGAGTGAGTGCCGTGGCATCAGCCTAGCTCACAGCAACCTCAAACTCCTGGGCTCAAGCGATCCTACTGCCTCAGCCTCCCAGGTAGCTGGGACTATAGGCACTCGCCACCATGCCCGGCTAATTTTTTTCATATATTTTTAGTTGTCCAATTAATTTCTTTCTATTTTTAGTAGAGACAGGGTCTCGCTCTTGCTCAGGCTGGTCTTGAACTCCTGAGCTCAAACAATCCGCCCACCTTGGCCTCCCAGAGTGCTAGGATTACAGGCGTGAGCCACCGCGCCCAGCCCGAGACTATTTAAATATACTGTTCCCCATCAAACTTTGACCCAGTAGTTTTAGCATATATTGATGAGTCATGCCTGAATCAATTATTATTATAGTGGTTGCCAAATCATTCCATCTATTAGTTGGCATTCTATTAAAGAGCTTCTCATTTCTTCCCTCTTATGTATGTATATGTGTATGTATTTTAGTATGGATTCATGGATTCTTGTTTTATTCAGTGGATTAAAATATTTTGCTTTCATTATTTATTATGATGCTCAAATTGTCCCAGATTTGGTCTGTGGGAACTCCTTGAAGCTGGCCCCTTTGTCTTTTTGACATGATCTTACCAGTCTTTGTACACTTTTCTACTTTCTGATACAGCAAGATATTCCAAGCTCATCTCATGCTTTCCCTGCTACAGCCATCGAACCATTCAATCCTCCAAAGAACACTAGTTCTTTTTAGTGGAAAATGCTATTTAGAAACCCACATAATGGTTCTAGGTGTGCTCATTGTTACTGTGATGTCATTGCTTTTAGGCCCTCACAGGTAACAAAGCTAAAAAAGTTTATATTTATGTATATGAATTCAAACTGATATCTCTAATCCCTTTCCAACACCACAGTGCTCATTCTTGCTTTTCCCTTTAACATATTTGTAACTCTGTCCTTTCTCAGTGAGAAACATGGCTCCTATTATCCTCAATATATTTATCCATTTACTGAATTCTAGAATACAGATACATAGAAAATAGTTTCAGAATTGGTAACCCACAAACACTGCAAAACCAAACCTATTTACTAGCATTTAATATTCATTTACAGTCTTTTTTGTCTTTAGACTGAGTTACAAAGTCAAAATATAATAATTGTAGTCAAAAGTTACTTTGGTTAGTCACTCACATCCAAAATTTATTACATCTGGATTTTGAGTCATAGTTAGTCTTTCCCTACAACTAGCTTAAGAATTTACTCATGTTTTCTTATACAATAGTACTTATGTAGTTTAGTTTTTTATATTTAAATCTCTGATCCATTTCATGTTATTCTTGTGCATGATGGAAGACATGTATCTAATTATACTTTCTTCCAAATGGCTCCGCAATTATCCCAGTACTGTTTACTAAAAAGTCCATCTTTGTCTCAGTGATTTGATA
>NW_012150063.1:2172191-2180094 GCF_000956105.1 Propithecus coquereli | reverse complement strand
CCTTTGATGGGCAGGCTATAAGATCTTAATACCATTTCCCCCTTCTCTTTTCACAGAGGAAAATTTAGAATTTAAATAAGACTAAAGAAAAGAAAAAATCAACTATAAATAAATTTCTCTTAAAAATTTTATTTAAAAGGTAGATGATCCAATGTAATCCAGTGAGAGCTAGGTTATCATATTATAAATAAATTTTAAAAGAATAGTTTTGTTTAATTATCTGAAATTCACTTTGTAGATAAAAGCTAATCAATGAGGGCATACTACAGTGGTCAAAAGAGCAAATTTTCTATAAAAGCAGACACTCTTTCAAGCTTTAGATGACAACCAACTTACATTTACCTATTCAAATATAATAAACAGAACTAGAACTTAGCAGCTGCCAGATTTCCCTTATGTAGAGCTAGAGGCTCTGTCGCAGTATGGGGCAAAATTAAAGAAGCCATTGTGGCTTGCTTTTAGGCGAGGTGAAAGGAAAGGATTGCTTCTGCAAAACCTCCATTAGCAATGCAAGTTCCAAAACATTCCCAGTGATGCTAGACCAAGTACTACATACTTAGCAAATAAGCATATAATAATAAGAGCAACATACAATTTAGTAAACCTTTATAGTCTCAAAGTATATTCATCTTTTATTTAAATTAAAAAGTAAATTACTTCTCTGAGCCTGTCACTTTATAGGTATTGAGAACATCAAAATGAGTTCCCTGCCCTCCCTCATGGAACTTGTGATCATTATCAATCTCTATTATTGATCCTCTATCTGAAACCTTTTTGCCAAGCTAACACACATACAGTTTTTGTATGTTTTTGTGTTTGGGTTTTTTTTTCCAATGAGGAAATTGAGGTACAGGGAGGTTATGACTCTTGTCTAAGATCACAAGTAAGTGGCAGAATAAGGAATTGAAGAACTCAGTGTTCTGACTCCTAGTCTAGGGTTTTTTTTTTTTTATCTGTATCAAGATGAAGATTCCAGAAGGGAGAAGGAGATTATGAAGGTACGGTTTTAATGGGCACCCTGTGGAATAATATGGGAATGGCATAACAATATGGGAGTATTTGATTCAAAAATTAATTCTAATGATGGAAATCCAGAAACCAGATATAATTTAAATATCTTCAAAAGGAGATGCTAGTAAAACAACAAATTACATCTTTTACCTGGAGAGTTATCTTTTGTTTATAATATTCATCAGCATCTGATGACATTCCTTTGGATTTGGCTCTCTTACTCCGCTAGGACACACACACACACACACACACACACACACCCCCCTACACCTATGACCAATTTCACATTTAAGATCTGACATTTGGCCCTACAATCTCCTTTTTAGCCCAAAGCTGCTGTTGGCCTTGTCCTGAGCATTCCAACTTTTAGCATTTTCTTCAGTGGTCACTTGTGTGATGCATCTCTCCTGAGGTCTACATCAGAGCAGGCTCAGCCTCATTCTGCCACGACCATTTCCATCATCACAAGTACTTGATCTGTTTCACGTTTTATGGAATCGATAAATCTCATCCCTAAAGAGTCCAGCAGGCCTTTGATTCCTGACCTGACATTTGCTAATGCTATTCCTGATGACCTGCCACTACGAATCTGCAGCACTGCACTCTGTGTTTGACAACACTCATAATATGAATCAATATTCAGCATTCAGTAAGTGAGCTGGGGAGTCATTTCACTGCTGCAAAAGGCTGCATTGCCCCTGGGCAGCTGTCAGAAATGGGTAGTTATTAATAGCCCTCTCTCTTCACTTAGCATAGTCAGTAGGGGTCAGGCATGAAATGATTTAATCAGTTTATGATATCTGTGACAGAGAGCACTTAAAATGTAATCACAAAATTTAGGTAGAAGTGTCCCTGGGCTGTTGTAATGTTTTTCTCACTTAATTTTCCCTAATGCTGATATAGTGTTGTGTGCACTGAGAGACTGACCACACAACAAAATGACACATGACTTGGTGTTAGTTTCATTTCTCCCTCAGTAAAATTGCCTTTTTAGTGGGATTTTTCACTTTAAAATATAGACTGTAAATATATAGACTGTAAATCCCTAAGGGTAAATGAGGATAAATCCTTTGGCTTGCCTAGCTCTGCAAAATGTGTCCGGTGTTGAGGGATCTTGAGGGTGGAGAAGAGAACCTTGTTGGGCAGAAGTTCAAGCTCATATGTTTTTCTGTGTATCCCCAAAGAAAATGTGAATACATTAGAATTCAGAGGACATTATCCAGACACAAAAACTTCCACTGGAACAGTATTGATAGTCTTATTGGGTCCTTAGGCAATTTCTTAGAAATCAGCTTGGCAGAAGTAAGAATAAAAGCTCTTCTAGGCTGGAAGGACTATGCCTCAAGCAGAAGTGGTCAAGCTGGGAATTCAGGGTTCAAGTAAGAAGGGTAGGTTAGAAAATGGTAGATGATGTTGGGTGCGGTGGCAAGTGCCTGCAGTCCCAGCTACTCAGGGTGCTGAGGCAGGAGGATCTATCACTTGAGACTAGGACTTCAAGGCTACAGTATACTATCTATGATCATGCCTATGAATAGCCATTGCACCCCAGCTGGGCAACATAGCGAGACCCTGTCTCTAAAAAAAGAAAACCAAAACAAACAAACAAAAAAAGAAATGGTAGATGAAAGATTCACCTAAAGCTTAAACAGCATGAATGAAATCATTACAGGTGTAATGGTTAGCAATACAAGGAACAAGATTAGTACAATGTACCATAATTTCCTCATTCCACATAATACACATTTCATAGGATTATCATGAGTATTAAACAAGACTTTATGTAACATGTCTGGCACATAGGAGATGCTCAAATGATATTTCTTCTCTTTCCTTATCTCTAAAGGCCTAAATTTGGTTAATTATAATGCAATAGGGAGTACACATTTTGCACTGAAGCTCAAGTGGAAAGGGATCATCCCTACAGCTGTCCCTGACTGTCCCTCCTGCAGTGCTATCCCTGCCACGGCTGCTTAGCCATCAGAGGCACACTGACGACTCTGAATATCCTGATGGAGGAGTGGGGAAAACCTTAGCTCAGTACATTTTTCTGCAAGTTTAGGGAAGTGGAAGAAAGACAAAAGCATAGAATTTGCTGAGTTTAAATTTGTGATTCTAACGTTAATTAATGTTCACCTTCAAATGGGCTTATTTCTTTTATTCAACAAATATTTACTTAGCATCCTACTATATACTTTCTATGTGTTGGCATAGTTTGTGGGAACAGCCGGCTCCAGTTCCCTTCCTGCCTCATTCCTGTCTTTGCTGGGTATATAGAATGAATGTTAGACAAAGGTATGCCCCTTCTACATTTCTTTGTGAATCCAGAAGCTTAAAACCTCTGTCAGTGCCCAAGATCCATTTCTCTCTAAGTGCTTTGGTTTATACTGATTCTTTGCCTGTCTTTCTAAGCTAGAAAGCGACAGTCTCACATAAAACCACAAGCCCTGATAACAGGTGTCTCCTGTGGTAGGCAGAATTCTAAGACTGCCCCCAAGATTCCTGGCCCTGCTGTACACACACCTTCTCCCAGGTACTCAGCCAAACACTATCTAGGTACTGCTGTGCAAGGATTTTGAAGATGTAGTTAAGGTCACAATTTAGTTGGCCTTAAGGCATGGAGAGTATCTGGGTGGACCTGACCTAATGACATGAGCCCTTTAAATCTGGGTCTAGAAGTCAGACAGAGGAAGTCAGAGATTGGAAGCAGGTGAAGGATTTGCTGGCCTGAAGACGGAGACAGCCAAATGGCCAGGAATGTGAGTGTCTCTATGAGCTGAGAGTGGTCCTTGGATGCCAGCCAGCAAAGAAATGGGGATATCCATCCTATGACTGCAAGGAGCCGAATTCTACTGACAAGAAGAATGAGCTTGGAAGTGGATTTTTCTCCAGAGCCTCCAGATAAGAACTCAATCTGGTTGCCCTCTTGATTTCAGCCTTCTGATACCCCGAGCAGAGAACTCAGCCATGCCACACCAGACATCTGACATACAGAACTTGTAAACTAATACATGAGTGCTGGTTTAAGCTGCTAAATTTGTGGTAATTTTTTATGCATCTCCTTTCTTTGCATCTTGCCTGTCCCACATTAGTTTCCTCCTAGAGCAGAAGAAAACATGATCTCCTTTTTCTATTTTCAAGTCTTGTGTCCCCATCTGGGTCATCTACTAAGCTCTTCTTTCTGTTGGAGGAAAATGTTCCAGATGATTGCCATCTTCTGAAGCTAGTGAATACCTAAGGCTTTCTCACTAGTTTACTGGCTCTGTCCATTTCTTGGGCTCTCTTTGCTAACTAATCACTCAATCACCCCTCTCTCAGCCCCCAAGAGAATTCTCTGCCAGGGTGCTGTGATTATAGTTTTATAATCCTAAAAATACTGAAAATATACATTGAGTAGCAAACATAATTCAACCCAAGGGAAGACTCACAGCAGGAAGACTCAGTTTTTTCCTGCCTGGTCACTGCCACAACCTCTTGAACTACCCACATATTTTAGAAACTCTTCTTAGCAGAAGATTATTATACTTTTATTTATTGGCTTATCATAAACACCAGAAAAGCCACAAACTTCAGTAAGCCTTTGCGCAATGTGATGTCTATCATCCCACTCTCTCCTCGACCTTCATCCTAGAAGGACAGAAAGGGTCTTCCTGAACTCTGGCCATAACTTTTTGTCCCAGACCAACTCTATCATGTTACAAGTCATGGTGTTATGGGAAGAGTAGCTTTACTCCCTTCTCTCACTCAGTCTATAGTTCTAATTAGCTTTCTGGTCTACGATTTTTAAAATATGAAAGATTCATTCTGATCTGCCTGAATTGCAAGTAACATTAGAAGGTGGGCAGGGAATGGGGAAGGGAGCTATGGAGAAAAGGAGTGAGTGAGTGTGTGTGTGTGTGTGTGTATGTGCCTGTGTAGAGTCATATTCACAGACAAACTGTGCTAAAGAGCCAATAACGGCACAAAGAACACCGGCACATATATTTTTAAGACTGATAGCCATGTAAGAGTACATTTACATATAAAATGTATATGTGGAAAATTTCATATATGGAGATGATAAAGGAATTAAGTCAATTATATAATGTTTACTATAAAATTAACAGTAAGCTGGGCTCTTGGGGAGACACTAAACCCAGGGAGCTTGCAGACTCCTTGTATCTTTTTCCTGTCTCTATCCTCCATCTCCACGTGGTAGATAGGGGAGAAGTTAGTTACCAAATAATATCTGTTGAGCATCTCTCCCCTGTCTTCTGAACCAAAGGAATACTCTAAGACCTTGTAGTGTCTGGATGAGTTGAATGCTATTGTTTCCTCCTTTCTAGTTGCCATGTAATTTGGCATTAAACCAATGATCGTGCATTGATTGAGGAGGTACTCAATTAAAACTTGGTTGAAATTAGGACTGTTGCAGGTTATCAAAGGAACTGTGGGTGTTCCATATGCTCTCTGTATATCTTCGTAGAGACTGCCAAGAATGAGACTTGAAGCTAAAGTTATAACCTACCTATCTGTCAATGTCCATCTACCTAAACTCTTGTACACAGGATATGACAACTTGCAATATCTGAAAGTCAATTGTTTTTAAAGCAGTTTTTTCAGTGTTTTGTTTTGTTAAAAGTCCCATCTATTCTATTTAGCCATACAATTCCAGGTGGTATTCCAGGGTTCGGGGTAAAGTACATGTTAGTAATCTAATCACAAGATTATGTAGTCCTATTTAATTGGGGCAGAAATCCACGTCTGCAAGATCTTTACTCTCTTAGATTGCTGAGAGAAAGAACTGGATGCAGGGCTTCACACAGTGTCATGCAGTGGGTGGGCATGCCTTATATATTACATTAATTGAATTCATAAATTTACTCTAGAAACCTGAGCATGAAGACCTTAAATTCTCATTGTCCAGGTGACTCTAAGCAGATGGCATATGTATAATATTGGAAGGGTTGGAAGTTCTAAAGGGAATTGTACATGTCTCCCTTTGTGTTCCACTGGCCATTACCCATGGGCCTTGAAACTCCCTGGAGTTTTATGCATAAGAAAGAAAGATGTCAAATTTGCCGTCTTGAGTAGTTTTATCAGGGTCACCTGTGATCTGTATTTAACATTCAGTTGCAAAGAGAGTTCCCAATAAAAAGATGCTGGAACACAGCCAGTCCATTAGCATTGAAGTCATGCTTTCTTCAAAACATCCTGGCTGGGCTTTAAACCAAAGAATGCTTTTTAAATGGCAGCAATGGAAAAGATTTGTTGAAAACTCATGTCACTATAGATGAATAGAGATCATTATCAGGCCAGTAAACTTTGGGACATCACAGTGAGGCACTGTACTAAGTGCTTTCTACATGCTACTTCATTTAGTCTTTGTAACAGCCCTGGAATGACGTATTATTCCCATTTTATACAAGAGAAAACTGAGGCTTATAAATGACCTACCTTTATATATCTATGAAGAACCTTCCTTAATGATATGTTGGCATTATATCAGAACCAGTTTAACTTACTCAGGGCAAAGTGTAATATGGATTTCTAACATACATTTTAGACATGTTTACAGTGATATGCAGTGATATTTTGTTTATAGTCATTACTACTTCTGAATCTTTTTAACAAAATTCAGAAGAGAAGTTAAAAAGAAAAAAACAAAACTCTGTTTTTCTCATTAACAAGACATAAAAACTAAGCCAATCCACTTACCTATCTAGGGCTTGACATTTTTCCCTAGAAGTGGAAGATTTTACTTGGTGATCTTTATAGTCCATAGAAACTCCAAAACTCTGGAATTTTATACAACTGGGGTCCTTTCATTTAAAATACTGTAACAGCGTGAGGTCTGGTGTGAGGTCTGAGGCAACTACTCACCTTCATATTTTTCTTTATTGAGCATTTATGTTTCAGGAGCCATGTTAAACAATTTATATATGTCATCTTATTTAATGCTCACAACTATCTTGCTAATACTATTCCCATTTGACAAACGGGGAAACTGATTGTCCAAAGTTGCATGGTATGTGATGGTAGAGCTGAGATATAGAAACCAGTCTGTCTGACCACAGAGCCAGCCTCTTACCATTGGGCTACTTGCCTTTCATTATTCAGCCTTGGGACAGGATAAGTTTGTATCATTTAGGCAGGACATTGTTTCCTGATAGTCATCAGACAAATTAGCAATGATTTTAGAAGAAAGAGACAAATATTTTAGAGGAGGGGAATAGGAGAATTGGAAAGAAAGTAAGAGGGTGCTATTAATAATTGTGCTAGGACCACAGGCATAAACCAGGACCCAGGTCATTCTGGGTTTTTGAGAATTATGGTTTATGATTCTTATTCTGGTTAACAGAACAGAGGTTTTTAGACATTTAACCTAAGAATTAAAGTTCTTTTTAGGACTCATTAAAATTTAGTAAATCTTCATTGCATACATTTATTGGGCAATGTACTCATATTAAATTCTGCTTGACATGAAGCATACGTAGGGTAAAATGACACTTAGCCAAAGAGTTCAAAGTCAGAATGCTCCCTTGTCACAGAAATTAGGTACCAAATGTGTGCTGTGATTTGAAGTTTCATGGTGCATCAGAGTCTTTTGTTGAAAAATCTGTAATGTCTTCAGCAAGTAGTAGACACTATTCAAGTACCTGTAATTGACCAGTACAATACTATACTACTGGCACCCTGTTGACTATTGACCCAGAAGGTCACATGTGTAGACAGTACATGAACCTTCTTCATTTTATACTCTGTTCTCTTATACAAGTGCTGTGATTTTGGGGTAACTACCTATAGTACTCCTAAGAAAAGACAAGTTGACTTTTCACCTCTGTTATATAGTTTTATCCATTAAAAGAACATGGCATCCTTTCATTCAGAGTGAGACACAATTTTTTTTAAGTTA
>NW_012150063.1:2171095-2171758 GCF_000956105.1 Propithecus coquereli | reverse complement strand
GCCTGCCTCGGCCTCCCAGAGAGCTAGGATTACAGGCGTGAGCCACCGCGCCCGGCCTAAAACACAAAACTTTTAAAAAGAGGTTCTAGGCATTAATATTAAGTGACTTGCAAAGAAAGAAGTGTGGAAAATCTTAGGAAATGGCTGCCTGTTTATCTCTTCCAAGAACACTATTTTAGGAATGTTTGCTTTTCCATCATGACCTCTTTGCTACCTCAATAATCCATTCAACAGAGGTTAGAGTCTGTATGCTCAGTAGCAGTTACTAGGATAAGTATTAGACGTTCAAAGACAAATAAAATACAGTTTCTGCCTTCAAGAAGCTGACCGTTTTGTGGGGGAGATGGACAAGAGAGGAAGAAAATCCAATAGTGAGTCAAGTGTTATAATAAAGACACGCACTGGATGGTATGGGAGCACAAAAGTCTTCCAGCGGTTAACTAAATGGCAGCCAGACCCAGATTACCTAGGTTTGAATCTTGGCTCTGCCACTGATTGGCTCTATGGCCCTGGGCAAGTTACTTTATCTTTTTGTGCCTCATTTTTTTTTTTTTTTTTTTGAGACAGAGTCTCACTCTCTTGCCTGGGGTGAGTGCCGCGGTGTCAGCCTAGCTCACAGCAACCTCAAACTCCTGGGCTCAAGCAATCCTACTGTCTCAGCCT
>NW_012150063.1:2153335-2154370 GCF_000956105.1 Propithecus coquereli | reverse complement strand
CTCAAGCAATCCTCCTGCCTCAGCCTCCCAAATAGCTGGGACTACAGATGCATACCACCATGCCTGGCTAATTATTTTATTATTTTTGAAGCAGGGTCTCACCGTGTTGCCCAGGCTGGTCTAGAACTCGTGGGCTCGAGCTGTCCTCCCATCTTAGCCTCCCAAGTAGCTGGGATTACAGGCATGCTCTTACGATATTATTTTAATAGTCGTATTATTTTTCACTGTGTAGATATTACCATTTGTGTTCCTGATACTGTCTCATGGGAAAAAAATAGTAAAGATGGTAATATAAAGGGAGAGTATAGAATCAGTAGTTTCACATCATTCGTACAGTTGAAGTTCAAAGCACATTGGTGATTTGAACTTTCTTCAGAGTGAATAATGGCCATTTCTATTATTTATCAAGTTGATAACACTTTAATTCTCTTTTAGACTTTACAGTATCATTATCTCTATGCAAGTATCCACTATTATCTGTAAGTGAATCTCATGAACTAAGCTACCCCACTCATTGCTATTAGGGTTATGCAAGATGAAATCATAGTCCAAAGAGCTGTCCCAGGGCTATCCATTGTTTCCTCACTTGGTCTGCCTGGTGTCAGAGTCACGTGTGTTCTTGTGTTAATTTTTTCTCCCAGATTGAAAATTCTTTGGAGAAGTCATCATCTTTCTCATTTTTGTATCTCTCACAGTTCCTAGCATAGTGCTGACCAAGGGGACTCCCCCACCACGGTGGTTTAACTTCACATTCACTTAGTATGTTTAATGGCAATGCCTTGAAACATTTTTATCCATAAACATTTTATCCATAAATTGAATCAAGAATGGAAAAACAAAAACCATATGTATTCACTGTTAAATTGAAATTATAGATCAACACTCATGGACACATATGGTAGTAAAATTCAATGGAAATCAAGCAGGTGTGGCGGGGAGGAGGGGACAAGTAAATTCACACCTAACGGGCACAATGCACACTAAATGGGTGATGGACACACTTACAACTTTGACTCAAACTGTACAAAAGCAATT
>NW_012150063.1:2118398-2153285 GCF_000956105.1 Propithecus coquereli | reverse complement strand
TCTCGCTCTTGCTCAGGCTGGTCTCGAACTCCTGAGCTCAGAACGATCCGCCTGCCTCGGCCTCCCAGAGTGCTAGGATTACAGGCGTGAGCCACCGCGCCCGGCCCCCTGTGCCTCATTTTTTTATCTGTAAAGTAAAGGTAATAATAGTACCCACTTCATGGGTTATTATACAGACTAAATGAGCTAATATTTATAAAGCCCTTAGAACATGACTTGGTACATAATAAATACTGCATTAGGTATGTTAAATAAGATAATTAAAACAGAATGGATGAGTAGGAATTACTAGATGGAGGTAGTTTTGATTGGGGTGGGAGTAGGGAAGATAGGGTGGTTCTAGCAGAGGAAACTGCATGTATAGAAGGCCTTGGCAAGAGTGGTCTTGGGACTGCCAAAAAGGGTGGAAAGGGATGGCAGCGAGGGAAGAAGCTGGAGAGGTAAGCAGGAACGTTATTGTACAATCTTGTGTGAAATATGACAATGGCTTGAAAGTTCACATTCATATTTTTATAATATTTACATGGAAGATAGATTTGAAGGGGGACTAGTCTGGAGTTAGGGAGACCAGTCAGAAAATGTTGTTGTAGGACAGGTAAGAAATGACCACAACTTTAATCTAAAAGTTTTGGTGATGGGGATGGAGAGGAAGGGAACTGATCAGAGCTATTAAAAAAGTAGAGTTGTTAAGATTTGGTGACTGAAAGTGGGATAAGGGACAAGGGACAGGCAGGAATCAGGTGTGACTCCCAGGTTTCTGGCTTGTTTGACAGATAATGCTGAAGCAAGAACTACAGGAAGAACAAATTAGGGCGAGGGTGGGGAGGGAGGATGGGTTTCATTTTAGATATTTTTGAGTGTATAGAACCTTGGGACGGTCAGAAGAGCTGCCCCAATAAGCCTTTGGCTGTTGAGAAGGTCTGAGGGTAAGAAGAGAGATCTCAGCTGGAGAAATTGATTTGGGGGTCTTCTTCAGATAAATATGAGCTGAAGCCATGAGCGTGGGTGAGATTACTTTAAGAAGAGAAATAGAGAATAAAATAGAATTTAGGATAGATTCCTGGTGATCACTAATTTGAGGGTGGGTGTAGTGAAAAAAAAAATATATGTGTGTGTTTATATTTACGTGGGAAATAGACTGAAAAGTAATGCCCAGATAGGAGGAAAACCAGGAAAATGTGTTGTCATAGAAACCAAGGGAGAAGAAACTTTCAAGAGCGAGAGAGTGGTCAACCATATCAAATCCTGCAGAGCTGTAGGGTAGGATGAGGACAGAAAAGTGTCCATTGAGTTTAGCAACAAAGAGGGCTTTATTGATTTTGGCCAGAGAGGCTTCCAGCAGGGAATAAGGAGTGGCAGCCAGATTGCAGTGGATTGAGGAGTGAGTGAATGGGAGGAGCGGAAGTAGTTTGTCTGTAAAGGAAAATTGAGACGTGGGGCAGCAGAAAGGGGAGTGTAGGTTTATACCTATCTGTGTTGAGGGTGGCATCTTCATTGCCAAGTGAAAGGCTATTACAAAATAGATACAAGTTAGGGAGATGTGAGTTTATTTCAGGGAGAAAATGCACACAAAATACCCATCCCCCCATGAATGCAACAGCATGCAAAAGTTCATCTCGTTTGCTCTCGCTTGTGTGGTTTGCTTCAACTCTTTTCACCAAGGAAATACCTTGTTTATTAATTTGCCTAGACATGGGATTTGTTCATAATTAATGATAATATGGTTTGTATGCATTATTTGTCAGAGGAATGTCCAATAGAAATGATAATGGTCATAACTTCATCCTCTTTCTGGAATTACTTTGATCTTATTCACATCTCTGTGGGAGGATAGCATTGAAAGGTAAGCATTTGGAACATTTTCTGGGTTTGTTTCTGGCTTTTCTTTTTCTTGCCTATTTTTAAATGCTAGTGTATTCTTTCGTTGGAGGAAATAAGACTAACACATGAAACAAATAGGAAACAATAATGAACAATGCTTAGTAAGGCACTCAATTTTGTGGGACTCTGAGGGCGATCCTTTGTTTGTTTGTTTGGAGGGCAATCCTTTTTTGAAGAAGGGAGATATTAGTGGGATAGTCTGGTGGTCTTAAAAACTTAAGCAATGAGTTTCTCCTTGGGATCATCAGCTACAGAAGTATTTTCAATTTTTTTAAGAGCTCTGTTGCCACTGTGATAGCTTCTTTGGTACTTATTAAGTTTAGACCCCAGGATGGACTGATTTACATATATGGGAGTAGGTGGGGAATGCTTTTATCTTCTGTCATAGCTTCAAAGAATGTTTCCTAGAGCAGAAGTCCATCTTCAATAGACAAGGTTCAGAGAGACTCATTAATTAGTAGTTCTCAGTATCTACAACAGATAATTCTTCACAGGCTTAGAAACACTAAAGCCATTGAACTTGAACTCTGTTGGACTAGAGGCACAACCTAGCAGTGGTGTGTTGTTTTAATCAGGACACACTATTTGCAGAATCACGGAATGATGGTGTCAGAAGGGACTATACAGTCATCTATTCCAGCCTCTCCCCGATGGAGGACCCTCTCCAGTAGCATCTCTGACAGATTCGTAAGCATCTTCACTAACACAAAGTGCATTCCTTTTGAGGTAGTACACAGTTAAACTGTTGTAGGTGTGGGGAAATGTTCCTCAAAATGATACTAAACGTACCTCTCTGTTTTAACATACACTGTTGTTCTGCTCTCTAGAGTACCATCCTATTTCCATGAGAGTCCTTCAAGTATTCGATGAAAACTCTCATGGTTTTTGTAAATCTTTATTTCTTCAGACCAAGATTTTCTATTTTATCCAACCACATTTTTTTTAGCATGGTCTTTAGACTTCTCACCCTCTTCTCTACCAAATCTGTTATCCCTTTGAAAGAAGTGTCTTATGCAGGGTTCAGCAGACTATTATGTCTGTGGACCTCGTCCCTCTTTCTACTTACTGAAGCTTAATTGAGGAGTAGGCGAAAGAGTTTAGCACAGTGCCTGAAACAGTTGATTGAATTAGAATTACATAACTGGTTCATGATAGAGCAATTTTTGGTTATGGAAAATCACCTTTTTGTATGTGAACTGCTAGCAAGCTAGGTCTTTTCCAATTTGTTCATGGGACTTAATTTTTTGTTCTTAAGATAAATAAGCTTCTCTATATCTATTTTTTGTTTTTTTTTTTGAGATAGGATCTGGCTCTGTCACCTGGGCTAGAGTGCAGTGGCATCATCATAGCTCACTGCAACCTCAAACTCCTGGGTTCAAGTGATCCTCCTGCCTCAGCCTCCCAAGTAGGTGGGACTACAGGCACACACCACAATGCCTGGCTAATTTTTAAAAAATTTTTGGGGGGAGATAGAATCTCACTATGTTGCCCAGGCTGGTCTTGAACTCCTGGTCTCAAGCTATCCTCCTACCTCCACTTCCCAAAGTTCTGGGATTACAGGCATGAGCCACTGTGCCCGGCCTGATCTGTCTTAAAAAAAGGAAAGAAAGAAAGAAAGAAAGATAATGAGATGAGTTTGGCATACTCTTATTTATCAATGTCTTTAGTTGGGGGTGGTATAGTTAAGGTCTTTGGACTATAGTTATACCTAATCTACTTTTACCTTTGTAAAAAATCTGAACAAAGCCTGTGCTCACCTCCATTTCCCTGGCACCTCCCCTGTTCTTTCAGATGTCTCAAAGTTAGTAATATTGATTTTTCATACTTGCCCTCAAGTTCTTTCAGGACACTGGGGTATAATTTGTCTAAGCCTGCAAATGAACTTGAATTCACTTGAAGTGACTTCATGCTGTTTTCTTACTATCTAACTTCTTAGATGGGGCTTTGAGTCCTTCTTTTTGATTCGTATTCTACCCTCTCCAGAGAGAAAATTAAACCAGAACAAAAAAGGAATTGATAAATACTGCCTTCTTTCTGTCACCCTTTATTATTAGGTCACATAGCCTGAACACTGGTTTTGTAACATTCTTATTTATCTTCTTGTTCCAAACAATCTTCTTATAATTTTTATCATTTTTTTCTTTCTTCTTCCAAGCATCAGCATTCTGGAATTTAGCCTTTCTGACACTATTTTATAGGTTCCTACCAACTTTGCAGCATAAGTCTGGTAAAGTGAAGCTCCTCATCACTACTACATCTTACCAAAATGTCAATTTTGTATCTAGATTTAGAAATAGATTATCTTAATTCTCCATCTGGCTGGTGGTTTATAGTATATATACTCCCACCAGACTACCATTGCTGTTTTCCTTTCTTAGTCTCTACCTTATTTTTCCCCTTTTGTGTTCAATTTTCATGTAGACGAGTATGTTTTTAACATATAATTTACTTATTATTCACCCTTATGAATTGGTATATAGGCATTTGACTTTCTTTTCCTTGTTTTCACCTGAGATAGGCTGGTGACCTCTCCCAATAGAATTCTTCTAAGTCATACCTATAGGTCTTTTTATTAATATTCCCATTTTTTTCTCAATCAGTTCAGCCAGTTTTTTGTCAAAGATGTTCTTCCCCCTTTTCAGAAGGTGAATTATATCCTTCATCGGGAGTTTTTTAATCTGTTAGCTTAATCTATAGATAGACAGAAAGCAATGTATGGGGTCTAGGGAAAGTGGCAATTAAGATGTCGATGATGTACCTTAAGATCTGGTCACATTGGATCCCCTCACTCATTTGTCACGTTGAACGTTAAGTAGATCTGATGCTGCAAAGCGGATAAGAAAGTGGAATTATCTGTGAGAATCTGAGGGCATGGATTGGTTAGGAAAAGTCTGGAAATCACCAGGCAGTGGCCAAGTAGGGAAGCGAGCCCTGGATGGGGCTGGAGAGTTTAAGAGGGAGAAAAAAACTGCATCTTCATTCAGAGTAGTGGTGGTGATGATGATGATGGTAGTGGTGAAATAGTGGTGGCGATGGAATTGCTTGCAACAGGTGGTGAGCTTGTACAAAATGAAAATACAAGATGAAGTTGATGCATTGAATAAAACAAGATAGGAGGTTTATGGAGTATTCTGCCAAGGGCTTTGTGGCTTGCCACCTAGCTGCTGTCTTTGAGTAGAGATGTGTTGAGCTAGTGAGGGGGCTAACAGCCACCCCCCTTCCCATTCTACTCTGTGTTTTGTTAATATATCACCGTTTAGGATCTAAAGCAATTTTTACAACAATCTAATTCTGGTTTTCTTGGCACTATCCATAGTCTCTGTTTACTCTCCTTTCTTTTCTAATCTATTTACTTAATAATATAATTGTTATTATTACAACAGTAGCATAAGCACTAACAACAATAAAAGCTAACAGTTTATGAGCTTTTGTTACATGCCAAATACAAGTATTAACTCATTTGATTCTCACAAGGGTCCTGCGAGATAGATTATTATTTCCATTTCACAGATGAGGAGACTGAGGTTTAGACAGGTTGGGTAACTTGCCCAGTGTCACATAGCTAGTAAGTCAGGATTTTCATCTGTCTCCAAAGCTATGTTCTTAATATGTTTCCATCTGCCCATGCTGCTTATGAAGACCTGACCCCATTAGTACTGGTGGTGTTGGTATTGGTGTAAAATATGAATAAAATGATAACTAAATATGCATTTCACAATATACACAGTTTTTTAATTTTTTAACAGACGATTACATCATTTGATCTAAACAACAATTCTGTGCTGTGACTAGTATTATTCCTATTTTACAGAAGAGAAAAATAAGGCTGAGAGATTAAAAGTTACAAAAGTTTACTTTTTATCTTATTATAAAAATAATCCTATAATTCTACAACTTAGTGGTATCCACTCTTACCGCTTTGGGATGTATTTCCCACAGGTATATATAAAAATTCTTATTTTTTTCTAAAAATGGATTATACTATTAATACATGTACTGTTTTATAACCTGATTTTTTTAACTTCAAAATATACCGTGAACATTTTCTGTGTGAATAAATATTATTCTACAATATTATTTTATTATTATTATTATTTTTTGAGACAGGCTCTCACTCTGTTGCCTGATATGAATGCAGTGACATCATCATAGGTCACTGCAACCTCAAACTCCTGGGCTCAAGCAATCCTCCTGCCTCAGCCTCCCAAATAGCTGGGACTACAGATGCATACCACCATGCCTGGCTAATTATTTTATTATTTTTGAAGCAGGGTCTCACCGTGTTGCCCAGGCTGGTCTAGAACTCGTGGGCTCGAGCTGTCCTCCCATCTTAGCCTCCCAAGTAGCTGGGATTACAGGCATGCTCTTACGATATTATTTTAATAGTCGTATTATTTTTCACTGTGTAGATATTACCATTTGTGTTCCTGATACTGTCTCATGGGAAAAAAATAGTAAAGATGGTAATATAAAGGGAGAGTATAGAATCAGTAGTTTCACATCATTCGTACAGTTGAAGTTCAAAGCACATTGGTGATTTGAACTTTCTTCAGAGTGAATAATGGCCATTTCTATTATTTATCAAGTTGATAACACTTTAATTCTCTTTTAGACTTTACAGTATCATTATCTCTATGCAAGTATCCACTATTATCTGTAAGTGAATCTCATGAACTAAGCTACCCCACTCATTGCTATTAGGGTTATGCAAGATGAAATCATAGTCCAAAGAGCTGTCCCAGGGCTATCCATTGTTTCCTCACTTGGTCTGCCTGGTGTCAGAGTCACGTGTGTTCTTGTGTTAATTTTTTCTCCCAGATTGAAAATTCTTTGGAGAAGTCATCATCTTTCTCATTTTTGTATCTCTCACAGTTCCTAGCATAGTGCTGACCAAGGGGACTCCCCCACCACGGTGGTTTAACTTCACATTCACTTAGTATGTTTAATGGCAATGCCTTGAAACATTTTTATCCATAAACATTTTATCCATAAATTGAATCAAGAATGGAAAAACAAAAACCATATGTATTCACTATTAAATTGAAATTATAGATCAACACTCATGGACACATATAGTAGTAAAATTCAATGGAAATCAAGCAGGTGTGGCGGGGAGGAGGGGACAAGTAAATTCACACCTAACGGGCACAATGCACACTATATGGGTGATGGACACACTTACAACTTTGACTCAAACTGTACAAAAGCAATTAATGTAACCAAAACATTTGTACCCCCTTAATATTCTGAAATTTAAAAAAAAAGAATGCTCAGAAAAAGAAGTAAAACATTAAAAAAAAGTAACTAGTCAAGCAATGTGGTATCTTGGAAAGAACATTGGGTTGTAGCAAGGTGTAGCTGTAAAGCTTTGCCACTGACTTGCTGAGAGAACTTGAGAAAGTCGCTTGACTTCTCTGGGTCTCCGTCTCCTCTTCTGGAAAATGAAGCTACTACGTGAGATGATTTTGTAGATTCTTTCCAGAAATGATGTGTGAGAATTCCATAATTTAATATTGCCCGAGCTTGTACTTACTTTACAAAAAGAAAAAAAAAAGACCTCAGGAAGAAAGTTTCTAAAGCAGTTCTTCTAGAATTTGGCTGCACACTGGAATCAGGTGGGCAGCTTTGGAAAAAATAAAAATAAATAAAACATTAATGCCTGGATCCCACCTCAAAGAATCAGATCTAAGTAAGCTGAAGTGTGGCCTGAGTCTGGAATTTTAAAAAAACTCCCCAGGTGATTCTGTGGACAGCCAAAACCACTATTTTAAAAGGTTTCCCCAATGTCTTATTAACAAGTGATCAATTCCTGGTCATGCCCCAGGTGTTACTATTTCGACCCTAAAAATAAACATGAAGGCTGAATTCTCTCAAGCTGGTAATGCTATTTCAGCTCTTTTCACACAGAGGTAGTTCGCCATACGGTATTTTTTCGTCATACAACAACATGTGTTTGTGTGTGAGTGTGTGCCTGTGTATATATGGCTTATAAATCTGTTGGGTAAATTAGATGGGTCTAAAAAGGAATTGAGGATTACAAATTATCTCTACCGGCTGTTGAATATTTCATGTCAATTAAACATTTGTAAAAACCAAGTATAGTATTATGATCCACTCATAACTATTACAAGACTGGCACATCTCCATACAGCAATAGCCATTGCTGAGGCTACTGTACTACTCTGGCATGAATTATAATAAATTGGGATCCCCCTGGACATAATGAACAGTAATATAATTTTGTAGTTATTCTCCTGGCATGATGAAGCAGCAAGCCAAATTGAGTTTCTAGATAAATTTTGACATATGGGTCTTATTCCTAAAGAAAAAGAGCTATTGTTGCTTTGGCTTTGTTCCAGAATTCTGCAGAACTCCACATGGTAGCTTATTGTTGTATTACAAAAAGGTACTACAAGTATTTTTTTATGAAAAAGAACAAATTGCTAAGTTCAATTAGTCCTTTGGGGCAGAATTTGGAATTTCTTTTCAGTCTGGCTGCTGGATTCTACGTGAGCTATTGTTGGACTCACACAGGGGCAGTCCTAAAGGCCTAAGAACCATAAGGCCACTGTGGGGGCTTCTAGTCGATGGTGGAAGGATCAAGCAGCCCTCTTCGCCACAGCAGCGAAACATGATGTTAACATCATTTTTTTAAAAAAAATCAGCCATAGGAAAGGAGGTTAAGAAGTTGTGGCAGAATCAAAATAAATCTAGGCCTTTCAACTGACAATCTGAGAACTCTGCTTGGCATTTATGAGTGGATGTGATTTGAGGAATTATGTAAGAATAATCAGTTAAAGGATGGTTTTAATTAAAAAAAATTAAGATAAACTGAAAACATACATGTAAAAACATCTCAGTTGACACTATCTCTTATGCTTATAATAAGGATTCATGCAAATGTGTATTTGAGAATGGGGCTCTGATCTTTAAGTATTTCTCAGGGAGATAAGATTCTAGAGTTAAACACCTCATGGTAGTAGAAAGCAGAATTGAGGTATCATTGTATAGCCAAATTCAGAAGCTTGAGGAAAAAGACAACTACCATAGGAACTAGTGTTCCACAAGCAAATTCTGCTTACGAGAGTTAATAGTTGACCCAAAGATTCTAGATGGGTTTGTAAGAGTGTCAAATCCAGTGTTTTCAGTTTGGAATTACTAGCACGATATAATGGAGGAACAGAAATTTTCCTGCAGCTCTTTTAGTAGTACTGGTTTGGCCTTGGGTTATCTAACGCAGCAGTCCCCAACCTTTTTGGCACCAGGGACTGGTTTCATGAAAGACAATTTTTCCATGGACCGGGGGAGGGGGATGATTTCAGGATGATTCAAGTGCATTACATTTATTGCACACTTTATTATTATTACATTGTAATATATAATGAAGTATTATACAACTCACCATAACACAGTATCAGTGGGAGCCCTGAGCTGCTGTAAATACAGATGAAGCTTTGCTTACTTGCCCGCCACTCAGCTCCTGCTGTGCGGCCCGGTTCCTAACAGGCCACGGACCAGTACCAGTCCACAGCCCGGGGTTGGGGACTGCAGATCTAAAGAACTCTCAGATTGTCCTAATTAACATTAATTCAGCCTTTCTGTCAGGCTTATGTGACATATGCAGTCCAACCATCAGTCAGTGGCACATTAAAATACTCTCCACAGGACCACAGAGCTGTGGGTGACCTCTGCATGGACATGATGTTTGCCAAGCAGGAATACTCCTATTTCTGCCCTAAGCACAGCTATCAACTGTGATGGAAAAATTATGTTTATTTGGGAGAGGCTTGAAACATCTTGCTTCTCTCCCATGTAAATCCTTTGTAATAGAGTCAGGGAAGTGATACAACATACTTACACTTTTGAGTAATGGTTTCCAAGCAAATGTGCCAATGGAAGTAGGGTCCCATTTAGAGGAAGCTCAATTTAGGGCTCAGCTTGTTTTCTGGAAGCAAAAGATTGCTGTTAGATAGGGACAGACATGGGATATGTAAGAATTGAAGGAAGATAAAAAGAGAGGCTTTTCTGTGTCAAGTTTCTTCTGCAGTTATGTCTATTATCCTGGCAAATCCTGCTAGCACAACTTTTGGAAGAATCCAAAATTTGCAAGCCAAACTAGGCATTAACAGTGTTTCTTCAACAGCACACCCCTAGAAGCTGATTTTGAAGTTGACCTTTACTGCAGTCTGTGGATCTAGAATCATTCATTCAGCAGGTATTTATTGAGTGCTTACTTAGCACTGGGGGAACTCGTGAATGAGGCAAAATACCATTCCTGCCCTTATAGAGTTTACAAATAAATGTGGGAGACTGACGTTTACTTGTAATTGCAATTAAGTTGCTTATAATAAGGAGATCTAATTTTGCCAGGCTGAGGGTGGGCGATAAAGGCATGCACCCTGAGGAAGTAACAGCCAAACATGAATCTAAAGGATGCACTGGAGATAGCGGTAAAGGAGTGGGGCAAAGTGTTCTGGACAGTGCAGAGAGCTTGTGCAAAGTCCTTGATTAGCAAGGAGATTGGTTTTGAAGGAACTGAAGGTCTAAGAGGGCTACTCTGGCTGGAGCAGATCAGCAAAACAGGAGCGGAAGGAGAAGGGACCAGACTGTGCAAAGCCTCTTGGGCCATAGCAGGAGTTTTTGCCATTATCCTAAAAGCAATGGGAAGGCACTGAAGGGGCAAAGCTGGGGAAGTGACGTGTGCAGGCTGGTACTTTTAAAGAACCCTCTGGTAATAGGGTCCACAAAGAACTAGGGTTGGAATGAGGCATGAGTTCTGAGGGGCCCAGAGGAGGCTACTGTAGAAGCCTAGACCAGAGAGCTGGAATGAGGAAGATGGCAGTGGAGGAGAGAAGTGGAAGCGTTCAAGATATATTTAGAAGGTAGAGGGTAGAATGGTCAAGTCTTGGCTTAGATGCAAAGATGGTGGTTGAAATGCCAGTCTCTAGGGCAGTCTTGAATTTCACTCGACTGCTCTGGCCATCTCATTTGTCTGAGTGGTTATCTCTTTCTGGATGTTTGGGTTTAGTGCTATACAGGTAGAGCTCCAAACTAAATATGTGCTCTGAGAAACTCTGCTCATGAATAAAAATCACGCTGTCCTGCAATTCTTATTCATGGAACAATTGTATCTACAGACAACTCAATAGGAAAACTATTAATAACTGGTGATAATATCATCTCACTTCTTCAAAATAAATGTTTTTCATTTTCAAAAGTTCTAAGTTCAGTTACTTGCAGTATTTCTGCTTACATGGTAAAGATCTATAAATCAAGATGCAAATATCATAGGCTTCTTACAGCTTATTATAGGAATGGCTATTTTCTTGGAGTTATTTCACTAAATTTGCATATGTAATCCAATGGAATATATTCATTTCAAATGATTCTGAGAGTCATTTTCATTTTTTTCTGTTTTAAAAATGAGTTTTGTTTAATAACCTTACATTCGCAATCTGTATACTATTACTATTGTTACTCTCCCTCAGTAGTTCTGTAACATCTCTTCTAACTCTCAAACTCCCTGATTTTTCTTTGTTCCTGCCTCTCTTATTAGCGTTCATTCCCTCTCTTCCCTCAGTTCCCTGTCTTTCTGTGTAGAGGCAGTGGCTGGCGTGACAGATGAGAGTTAGAATGTGCAGGGAGGGTAGTTCCAGAGAAGTTGGGCCCCAGTCACTGCCAGTCCTCTCTCCTCAATTTCCTCTCTGCATTAGCTTCAAGTGAAGTCATTACTCATTTAGTCCTCAAATAAAATGCTCTTTGTTACAATGACAATTTTTCTCTAGGATAAGGCAAAATGGCATATCAGTCTGATGACGTGGATTTTATAGCAACTGGCAGATTTTGTGCAAGGAGTTTTTATAGTTGTTGGTTACCTTTTTTTTTTTTAAGTTGCCATTAGGATCAAGGAGGATTTTATTTCTTAACTGGGATTATTCCTTTATCGGATATTAATTTAGAAGCATTTTTTTCTCTACCAAATTCATAGAGATGCTGCATAGTTAATTTTTTTCTTTTTAACTAGATTATCCCCATATCAGGTATTTCACAGAGCCAGGATAAATGTATTTAAGAGAAAATATCCATCTTATAAGTAATATTTTCCCCAAATACAATGAGGTCCATTTAAATGAATATCTGAAATAAAAATAATCCTCATGATAGATCTAATGCACTTTATATCAGACCCATTGAGTTCCTTTAAACCCTATTCAATAAATGCCTGATTAATAAATAATCCTGTTAAATGAATAAAACCCCAGTGTGCCAAATGGAGACATACAAAGCAATCATGATCAGACTTGTTATGGGAGAATGATAGATGAATAAATCTACTGTGCAATTAATTTATGACTGAACTATGATGAAATCCCTGTGGCAATACTAAATCTGTTAGAGGAATAGATTTATCATCTTCTTTCAAACAATTGCATTCCAGGGACTTTACAAAAATACTATTATCTGACTCTCATCATAACAGAGATATCTATTCATTTGCTTGGGCAAGAAGGTTCCTTCTGTGTAGTCAGAGCTAAATAACTGTTTATTGTTATTAACACTAACTGCAACAGGAGCCATGTGTGATGGAAACTACTAATGCTGATAGCTATTCTTATCTGCTTCAGTTTGTTCGAACTTAATCAAAGTTGCCTAATTTTTAGATATTTTGTTGTAAATAATTCTACTTTTTAAAAGATGAAAAACACCAATAAAAACAAGCTATAAGCTCTAGTGAAAACAATCTGTGTTACTATATAATGTGGTTCAACTTAGGTAATAAAAGCACAAATTTGGGGCTATGTTTTAAGATCACTGGGGATTAGTAGGATATCAGAGTGTTATTGCATATTTTAGCTTCAAAAGACACCCTACCTATTTCAGTGCTGTCGTCCTTTTAGACAGGCATTTATTGATACAAAAAAAAAAAGACGCAAAACTACAAAAAATGTTTTGAACTAAAAGTTAGATAATCTTAATTCATGAGTGCTTAGATTCAGAGCATGGCAAGGTTAGAAGAGACTCAAGATCAAGAAACGAAAGCATGTTTAATGCAATCTTCATTTTTTGGGGGTGGCGGGAGACTAGTCTGATATTTTGAATCCAGTCCTTTTTACCAGTGTAAGGGGATTCAAGAGACAAGATTTCAATAAAAAGTAGATTTGTATAGTGTTAAGAAAGATAGTCTTTAACTGTGGGTTTTGTTGTTTTTTTTTTTTTTCTAGATAAAGTGAAGAATCTGTAGAGGTGAGGTAGAAGAGGAGGGGTCTCTTGAAATTTGAGAGAAGAAAATAATTTGTCCCATTGGGGCAATATTTAAAATTGGGTTTTATTAAAGTTTTAATATGTGTTCAAGTAAATTTTTATGCAAACTAAACTAAAAACATCATCTTAGTTTGAATCTAGTCTGCTTTTTTCACTGATGGTAGCTGGGTATCATAAATTTTTTTGTTAATATAATATCTGTGCAGAGCAATCCTGTATATTCTTTTTTTCTAAGACTTAATAATGAATAAATACTTTATAAATCCTATGTGTAATGGGTTTCATTTGTTTGTACAATTAATCATGACCAATATTATGTATATGGCATTATTCTAAGCCATTCTTTGATATGATCTTGAGTATAAAGAAATAAAACCAAATAAAAATGATGACATGTGTCTGACATGTCACTCATTTATGAACTACCTTCATGAATTATTGCCAAATCCTCTGCTGTTTTAAAATATTTTCTTTTTTTATTGTGGCTAAATATAACTTAAAATTTATATAACATAAAATTTACCATTTTAAGTAGTTTTAAGAGTATAGTTCAGTGGTATTAAGTACACTGTATTATTATGCAGCCATCATCATTATCCATCTCCAGAACTTTTTCTTCTTCCCAAACTGAACCTCTACCTATTAAACAATAATTCCACATCATCCCCTCCCCCAAGTCCCTGGCAACCACCATTCTATTACGGTTATTAAGTATGACATGTCCGATTTCCTTAAGTGCTAAGTTTGACAGTTGATATCTCCGACATTTCACTTTGATACTTCTTGTTTTATATTTATTGTGAAGGTACATCCTCAGTCTTTCAAACGCATGTTTTGGCTTGTGATGATCTTTCACATTTTTTTTTTTTTAGAGAAATTTTTGTGAAACCATGGATAAGTCAAAAATTTGAGTTATTTTCAAATATGAGTTCCGTTATGGAACCAATGCAGCACAGACCCCTCGAAATATCAACAAAGTGTTTGGGAAGGATGTGGCTAATGAACATACAGTATGTCAATGGTTTAAGAAGTTCCATTCTGGTGATTTTAATCTTGAAAATGAGCCACATGGGTGACCAGAGACCAAGGTGGATAATGATGGGCTGAAAGCTGTAGTGGAAGCGAATCCATCTGAACCTACACGTGAATTAACAGCAAGATTTGATGTTAATATTCCAACAATATTGGACCATGTGAAACAAATCAGCAAGGTAATTCCACATGAATTAAATGAGCCTCAGAAGAGAAATTGTCTCGAAGCTTGCCTTTCTTTGCTGTCATGACATAAAGGCAAATCATTTCTACACTGTATTGTTATGTGTGATGAAAAATGGATTCTTTTTGACAATCGCAAGTGTTTGGTACAATGGTTGGATAAAGATGAAGTGCCGAGACACAATCCAAAACTGAATATTCATCAAAAAAAAGCTAATGATGTCTGTTTGGTGGTCCAGTGCTGGTATTATCCACTATAGCTTCATGAAACCTGGTCAATTGATTACAGTGGATGTCTCCTGCAACCAGTTGGATGAAATGGAGAGGATGCTTGTGATTAAGCAGCCGAGATTGATGAATAGAGACAGGCCAGTCCTCTTGCAAGACACCTCTGGACCACATGTCGCAAAACAACACTGCTCGAACTGCAGAAGCTGGGCTTGGAAACTCTCTGTCATCCACTGTATTCACCAGACCTTGCACTAACTGACTATCACTTCTTCCAGCCTTTGGACCACTTCTTGTAAGGAAAAATATTCAATTCTCAACAAGCTGTGGAAAACGCATCGCCACTTGCTCTCCAGACTTCTTTGCTGCTGGCGTAAACAAGCTGCCATTAAGATGGCAAAACTGTATTGATAGTTAGGCACATACTTTCATTAATTGTACTGCTTCTTATTTGTGATGTAATAAACTGTACTTTTGATTCGAAATCAGACATTTCATATTTAATGACCTAATACTTTTGTCTCTATGAATTTCAGATAAGTGGAATCATACAGTATTTGTCCTGTAGTAACTGGCTTATTTCACTTATCATAATGGCTTCAAGATTCATCTGTGTTGCAACATGTGTCAGAATTTCATTCCTTTTTAAGACTGAATATAATTTCACTGGTGTATATACTACATTTTGTCAATCCATTCATCCATTGATGCACATTTGGGTTGTTTTCATCTTTTGGCTATTGACTAATGCTGCTGTGAACATGGATATACAAATGTCTGTTGGAGTGCCTGCTTTAGCTTCTTTTGGGTATATACCTACAGATGGAATTGCTGAATCATATGATAATTTTATGTTTCATGTTTTCTTTTGGAACTACCAAACCATTTTCCACAGCAGCTGCATCATTTTACATTCCCACCAAGCATTCGAATTTCTCTACACCCTCAGCAATACTTATTTTCTGTTTTATTTTTTACCTTTTAAAATAATAGCCATCCTAATGGACATTAAATCATATCCCATTGTGGTTTTGATTTGCATTTCCCTAATAATTAGTGATGTTAAGTATCATTTCATGCACTGCTCGGCCATCTGTACATCTTCCTTGGAGAAATGTCTACCCAAAGTCTTTGTCCAGTTTTTAATTAGGTTTTTTTTTTTGATGTTGAGTTGTAAGAGTTCTTTATATATCATGAATATTAATCTCTTATTGGATATATGATTTGCAAATATGTTCTCCCATCGTGTAGGTTGTCTCTTCACTCTGTTGATAATGTCTTCTGATGTACAAAGACTTTTAATTTTGATGATGTTCAATTTGTCTATGTTTTTGGTGCCTGTGCTTTTAGTTTCATATACATTTTCCATTTTGACTCACTATTTTTAATTAAATAAATTTATTTTAAAATAAAATATTAAATTACTGAAATATAACTTTATATCACTTCTCATAAATGGAATATTATCGTATGAAAATAAAAAATGCTTATCCATCTTGCATCCCACTAGTGGTGAATATTCCACTTTGGGGAATGCTGCTGTAGAAAGAACCGAGAGCTGTGGAGAACACAAAAAGAAATAAGATCCAATCTAGACCTTTAGTAAGCCTTAAGCCTAACAGATGAGCTAAGTATTTGTAATAATGCTCCTAGGATGAACAAAGCTGCTGTAGGAATTTAGAGGTAGAGACTATTTTCCGTCTTGTGGGTGATGGGAAGGGAATTTAAGGTAAGATTTCCTAGGGAAGGCCCATTTGAGATAAGCCTTAAAGGATCAGAAAGGTTTTTTGTTTTTTGTTTTTTTTTGAGACAGAGTCTCACTGTGTTGCCCCGGCTAGGGTGCCGTGGCGTCAGCCTAGCTCACAGCAACCTCGAACTCCTGGGCTCAAGCGATCCTCCTGCCTCAGCCTCCCAAGTAGCTGGGACTACAGGCATGTGCCACCATGCCCGGCTAATTTTTTCTATATATTTTTAGTTGTCCAATTAATTTCTTTCTATTTTTAGTAGAGATGGGGTCTCGCTCTTGCTCAGGCTGGTTTCGAACTCCTGAGCTCAAACAATCAGCCCGCCTCGGCCTCCCAGAGTGCTAGGATTACAGGCGTGAGCCACTGCGCCCGGCCCAGAAAGGTTTTAACATGTGCAGATGAAGAGAAGCATGAGCATGAAGAGAAACATGAAGCATTAGGAAAGTAAAAAGGATGTTTAGTAAATGGCCAGCCTAATCCATCCTGACTAAAATAAAGGAACAGTGGGAAATAAGGCATGGAGGGTCATGGAAGCCCATGTCAGGTTGCTGTCTATGCTTCAAATATTTTCCACCAACTATCTTTTAATGTTCTTTTGCAGTCGTTGTTTAAGGCTTCTGGCTTTTGTGTCTTGTTTAGGAAGGTCACCTCCCTCATAAGATTATTAAAATATTCTCTTAAATTTTCTTCAACTATTTCTATAATTTTTCAAACCTTTGGTTTTATAATCCCATCTGGAATTTAGTTTGGTATATGATATGAGGTAAGATTCCAAATTTATTTTTTCTATATGGTTATTCATTTTTTCAAGCAAAATGTATTAAATAGTTCATCTTTTACTCGTTCTGAAATACTTTTATCATATACTATATATATGTAAGTGTGTCTATTTCTTTTCTTTTTTTTTTTATTTGTTTTTTTGAGACAGGGTCTTGCTCTGTTGCTCAGGCTGGAGTGCAGTGGCACAATCATAGCTCACTATAACTTCAAACTCCTGGGCTCAAGCGATCCTCCTGCATCAGCCTCCTGAGTAGCTGGGACTACAGGCGCGCACCACCACACTTGGCTAATTTTTCTTATTTTTTGTAGAGATAGGGTCTCACTATGTTTCCCAGGCTGATCTCAAACTCTTGGCCCCAAGAGTGCTGGAATTATAGGTGTGAGCCACGGCGCCAGGCCATGTATGTTTACTTCTGAATGCTCTATGTCACTGATTTGTCAGTTTCCACTTTAATTACTCTGTGTTAACAGTTATATTTTTATTTCTGATAGGGCAGGTCTCTTCTCATTAGTCTTCTATTTAAATATTTTCTTGGCTGTTCTTCCTCATTTATTCTTCAAGATGAACATCAAAATCTATGTATTGGGTGAAAAAAAATACAGTGGTGGGCCAGGCGCAGTGGCTCACACCTGTAATCCTAGCACTTTGGGAGACCGAGGTGGGAGGATCATTTGAGTTCAGGAGTTTGAGACCAGCCTGAGCAAGAGCGAGACCCCGTCTCTACTAAAAATAGAAAAATATTAGCTGGACAACTAAAAATATATAGAAAAAATTAGCCAGGCACGGTGGCGCATGCCTGTAGTCCCAGCTACTCAGAAGGCTGAGGCAGAAGGATTGCTTGAGCCCAGGAGTTTGAGGTTCCTGTGAGCTAGGCTGATGCCATGGCACTCTAGTCCGGGTAACAGAGTGAGACTCTGTCCCAAAAAAAAAAAAAAAAAAAATACAGTGCTATGTTAAAATTTACCCAGGATTTGTTTTAATCAGGTGTGGTAAGACACACAGACATGGAAATGGTTATCATGAAGGAAGAATTTTATATTTACAGATCCCTAGAAACAATTGTCACGCAACATCATGCAGGGCCACATGGGAAAGACCAAAGTTGATCAGGAAACAGAACCAGGGAACATGACCCAGAGCCTTTATTGGTGTTTTCACAGGATAGAAAAGGGTGAGGCAGGGTAGGTATGCAGAGTAAGCTTGGGATTGGATAGTTTAAATGATTTTGGCAGGCTCTGGGCTATAGGAGTAATCCCTAGTTGTTCAGTAGCTGGCACGTGGGAGATTTAGGGAAAGGGGAATATTGGTTTAGGGCAGGGGGAATATTAGTTTGGTATGTGAGTTAGATAAAGAAGATAGTTGGGGATGTGGGCTCCGGGTCGATTGGTTTGTATATCCAAGGTGCACCTGTAGGGGAGTTCTTTGCTATCTCTAGGAATTAGCTAGTCCTAGGAGGGGCAATCTCTCTATGATGAAGACCCCAATGCCAGAATATCAAGAATACAGAAAATAAGAAAATATAGTCAAAGCAAGTTGTGATTTTCATTGACGCTGCATTGACTTATAGAGTAATTTGGTACTGAAATGACATCATTACAATCTTTAATGCTCCCATCTAGGGACGTGGTATATCTCTCCATTTAAGTAGATGTTCTCTTATATTTTCAGTGACATTATGTACTATTATATATTTTTACATATTCTATATTATTTTATATTTTTCTTGCCCATTGTTATTAGGTTTATTCTTATAAATATTCCTATAATTTTTATTGCTATTCTTTTTTTGCTATGGCTTCACAAAGTATGAAACCCTTATCAGATCTTATTCAATATTCAATCTTCATTTATTTTCCCAGCAAATATTTGTTAAATACTTGTGAAGTATGGGTCAGATTCTAAGGTAGCCACAAGGTAGTCCCCTTCCTGGTGACCTACTACATCCAGATCTGGGAGACCTGAGCATCCCTGCAGAGATAATGAACATAGGGAGGGCACAGATGGTGGAATAGGTCTCAGAGTGGTTGAGAATAGATGAGGTCAAGAACATAGGTAGGAGAAAGGAGAGGTAGAAGCAAAGAAAGACACAGGGAATCTGAAGTAAAGAGAAGTTATGGGACATGGTGTTCAGCAGCCTCAAAATGTTTTAATAACTTGGGAAACAGTCATCTGCTAAAAATGAGGGGGCAGGGGCAAGTTTGAGAGGTGGAGAGTATTTGACGTAATAAAAATGGAGAGCTTATTGGATTGCATGATGGTCCAGTGTCAATATGATCAATGGTCAAAGTCAGTGTGATTTTGTGACTTATGCTGATAGCATTCAACAACCACAGGAGTGGATGAGGACAATGTGGTTGGTGAGATGATCCAGGTCTGAGGAGTAGCACGTTAGATTTAGTGAGAGAGAGATCAGAAATAACTGTAAGTGCACTGCTGAGGCTAGAGAGTGCTTACGGTTTCCTCAGAAATAGCCTCACTCGCACAGTTTTAAAAATGCAATCAGAAGATAATTGTGGGCACTTAAATAGTCTCATAGCTTCAACACTAATCATAACCAAAACAAAAATATTACAAAGAATATTCTTTCAGTTTCTGTGGAAAGAATGCCTGTGTTAGGGACTGGAATTGTTTTCAAGGAGTTTGTTTCTAAAAGATCTACTTTTTTGGACCATTTATTCAAAGAAGAGATGCCATTTCTTCAAAGATGTGTGTTATCAAATCTGTAATATCTTCTTTAAGCATTCTAGTTAAATAATTCCCCTGGGTAGTCAAGTCACTTTGATGCTGGTTGTACCAGGGAAATGCCATGAATTCCCAGATGCTTTTTAAAAACAGATGAGTTATGATGACAAAAGTAATGAGACTTTTTGAATGTCTCATTTTTTATTATAACTTTTGAAGGAGTGAAGGATGTACCATCCCAAAATATGTCAAATTGGTATAATGATTATTTCAAAAACACTGGAGAAGTTGTGATTTCCGAAAGGGCTAGCTGACCTGTCTCTTCTTGCATGCAGCAAAATTCCTCTTGGGGGGGGGTACCCTCCCCATACCAAGGCTAGAAAACAGCCTTTATTATGAGATACTGGGAACTGAGGGCTGCAATGGACCTGAATACATCTACTTCCCAAAGTAACTATTATGTTCAACTAATTTTAACACCCCCCCAATATATCTGCTCATGACTTCCCTAGAAATGTATTGCCCCTAGCCAGATCCCCTTTGTCCTGATATTTCTTCTCAAATTTATCATTCTTTGTCTAAAATGTATAAAAGCATCTTGCTTTGGCCACCTCTTCAGAATTCACTCTCTTGTGAAGATCCCCATGTATGTGTAAAACTAATAACATTTGTATGCTTTTCTCTTGTTGATCTGCCTGGTGTCAATTTGGTTTCTAGAGCCAGCCAAAGAGGCCACATAAGAGCTAAGGGGGGAGTTGGAGGTGATCTCTCACTCCCCTACACTTTATATAAAATCAACATATGAATAACGCTTGAAGGTCAATTAACATTGTTAAGAAGCATATACCATAATATAAAGTACTTTAACATTTATGATATGAGAGACCATTTATTAAAGAAAATACCATTATATAATAATGAGGCTAATAATTTCATATGAAAATAATACTGTATTAATTTGATATATTCATCCTAACAGTGAACATGATATTTTAAATTTTGCTGTCACATAATTATGCTGCTACTTTATGAAATGTTATACTGTCACCTAGAAAAACCCTTCTTTGAGTGTAGATCTGTGATCTTCAGCTTTAGATGGCAGGTTGTAATGTGTTACCGAGGTATTTTTAAGCAAAGAGGTAGGAAAAAAACCCTGGCTGAGTCATAGAGCTAAGGATTCTTTCTTTCCTAATCTGCCTGGTGCAAAGCTCTCTAGGATAACACTGGCCTTTAGCAAAGAACTGAAACACCTTCTTAGTTCCACAAGGCAAACTGGGTAGTGGTTGTGGTGTTAGGTTTGGAATGAGGAGATATCTTAAGGTTGTGAGTCATGGTTTGTGTAGTTACTGCATTTTTAAAAAGCAGCAAAAAGCATTCAAAGGGAAAGTAAGAGCTAGATGGATCTGAAGACCAAATGCTTCTGTACTAGTCAGCAAAGGGTACTGCTATGACTATAAATCACCATTTGATACAGGCCTCTTAATTCCTCAACTCTCTTGGTTATCTGTACTACTTTAAAAAGTATGTTTCTGTAAGAAAAGTGAACACACATTAAAGCAAGTGATTATAAGTAAATAAGTTGATTCATTGTGCATTGGAATAAATAATGCCTCAAAGTTTACTCGGTGGTGGAAATGAAACCAAAATCCAAAGCTACATCTTTGACTGAAGTTTGCTAGCATTTCAGGAAGTAGGTTGAAGTGACAGTGAGTAATATGAAAAAGCAGACATATTTCTTGCCATGATATTTTAGAGCTGTCATTGGCAGTGTGTTTTCTTAAACTGATATCAGCTACTATTTATACACTTAAAATTTCTGGTCAGATTAGGGTGAAAGGTTGTGGTACCCACGTATATAAAAGAGTATGATAATGTTCTATTCTTTTTGGAACAAATTTGTTACAAGAAATGTCAGATGAGTCATTTTGCTCATGTCAGATATTTAAAAGTAATGGAAAGATGCCAACGTGGAAGCCCAGTAATTCATGCACTGGTGTAATGGAGCAAATGAAATGCAAAGCTCTTGTACAGGTCCAATTTCAGCACCAAACGCTTACCTGTCAGTCAGCAAAATTGTCCCTGAATAAAAATGAACCCCATCTGAGAGGCAAAGCATTTTAATATACATCACATTCTTTGACTCTATTGCGAGGTAGAAGCTGCATGGAAAGAAAGAGAATGCTGTTGAAAAAGACATTTAACAGCAACCCCTGAGCATGCTGAAAATCTTGCTCGCACTGCTGCCCACAAAAGGTTTTTGGTTTGCCCTTTCTCTCCTGAGCTATTGACAAACTCTTTAGCATTGCTCTCCTCCTCCCCTCTGTATCTCTTATCTACATGGAAAGGCAGCTGATTTACCCCAGACAGTGAAGATTTGGCCAGTCAGGGATGTGGAGACCAAGTTTTAGACAGGTAACTTTATTGCTGTCTGGGTGCAGCTGGGGGATGTATTTGTGGAAATGACAATTAAAAATGTGTGTCACACAAATCGAAAGTCAGACATCCCCTCGTAGAAATGATTATTATGGCCCAAAGTGAATGCCATTCTTTTGAAAAGCTTTTCATTTGGAATCGGTTCCCACTTTTCTATATGAGCAAGCATCTTACAGAAATGAAGTGTCCTAGTTTTTTTAGACCCAATTCCTTGTGGTTTTTAAAAAGCAAATGAGAAAGTTAAGAATTTGTGTGCTTCAGTGCCCACGCACCCAGGGATTCTTGTACCCTACCTCTAGGAGTCATGATTTGTTCTACCTTTGAAATGTCTGTTTTCCATTTCTGTGTTTTAAGACTCTAAGTGCTTATAGGAACCCAAGCAGCTATTGAAAACCAGTAATGACTAGTTCTTCTAAATGCTAATGATTGAGAATGAACTAGCAATCAGGGCTCAAAAATAAAATAAAATAAAATAAAGTGTGCTGTATTAGAAACTATAATAATTAAATCAAGCCAAGGTGCCCTATACTTATGACTGCACTAATGCTTGAAAAATTATGAGTACGGAGAAAATTTACATAAATCCTCTTTAAATGATGTATGTGGAAAAAAAAGAAAGAAAGAAAAACCATGGTCACAGGACTGAATTTATTTTAATCCCCTGGTTCAAGTGGTCCTAGAAATAATCATACTTGTATCAATCTATATTGCATGACTTTTGTAAGATGTGAAAATAGTGTTTTTCGCTAAATTGTCACTTATTATTGTTCATTTAGGGCCACTAACATAGAAAAATTTCTCAGCTACAGTGTCAAAAGAATAGGGACAATTTGATGTTTTCTTTTGATGCTGTTTGTTGATATCTAGACCACTGTAGCTTGATTGCCTAACATTAAACCTATAATAACAGTGCAATCATAGCAGTATCATCATGAATGTTGTTACAATAGAAACAACGTTTACACGGCTTCAGAATGGTAATTATCAAACTTTTTGTCATGAAGCGCTTATTTGCTAGCATTGATCTGCCCCGGTCAGTTGTTAGCTCTTCTCATCTGAGGTGTATTGATTGTATAATCAGTAGATAGAGGCTGTGGGCAGATGAAATTCAGTGTTGTTGGGCAAATTATCGGCTGCTTGCCTGTTGACCTGGACCCTGCTGGTTGTATCTTAGATGCTGGTGGGATTATTACTCATTTCAGTGACCCTACTTTATGACAGAGCACTCTGTATTATTATAAAAGATAAATGTCATCCTCCTTGCTGTGGTTGTGGTTGACTACACAAGTGTCAGAATATAGCTAGTCTGGAAACCAGGCAGTACAAGTATGTTTCAGATGAGATCAAAAGGAGAAATTTCAAAACTTACCTTTTCTGGATTTGTCTCTCGATAAGAATATAATAATAAAAAATCCTGTGTGTATCTAGCTGATGATAATAATGATACTTTTATGTGTATAGCACTTTATCTTGTGCTAAAGTTGTGACAAGCCAGTTAATATTCTTATTTTACCAATAAGAACACGGAGGCATAGATTAAGCTAAGCAAATGGGCCAAGATCCCATGGTCAATGAGCTAAGAATTAAATCTATTTCCTCTGAATGGAAGTCAAGGTTTTTATGTTCTATTGCTCTGCCTTATTAGGTTATCCAACCCGACTATTAAATATGTATATACTGAAAGATCTAAAGTTTTATCCTGCCAGATTAAGAAATAAAAACCTCAATGTTATTTAAATAAATTATTGCATTGAGTAATTTTTGAGACTATTTAAGGCCTAAGTCTAACATGGGACTATTTTTAGAGACAAAATCATTTTATATAAAGAGCAATGTGAATTTTATAGCTGGTGGCTATTATTTAAAACCTAGATGTTTTTAGTAGAATGTTTCATTTATGTGGGAAAATTCTTCAAAGTTATTTCTTTTGCTATATCTTATTTTCCTTGATCTGTCTTCTCTTGCGCTTTGGGATCGTTCTATCCATCGTAGGTGAGTATTCAATGGCAACACATCCTAATACCTACACGAAGCCTTTCTGACACTACGTAGAAGCACAGAAAGAATGTCTGTAGCCTATTTTGATATTCACATTGCTCCACAAATAGATATATGTGAAACTGACAGTGTTCACAATGGCATTTTCACCCTTTTTCTCAGAAAAGGGCATAAACAGAGTATACCTCACTAACAATGCAATGACATAAAATATTAACGTTACGGTGCTGATAATTCAAATCTCCAAATAGCAATATAGATGAAGGGACGCTTTGACATTGTTCTGCATTTCTAAATGCACTGGGTCGTACTTGGTAAGCTGTCTCATTCTTTCTGCCAACTCCTTGACTATTGTTTTATAAAGGTCAGTGGTTACCTGCTCATTGTATTTTAAAGGCTTACTCACAGCAAGTAATCCAATAAGCAAGTCCAGCAGTACCACATTCCTCTTTGGTCCTTAAATTTTGCAGCTTTCAAATCATAATTGGGCAATGACTTTTTTCCTCCTTGAAAACTATTTTACATTCTTACTTTTAAAAGACCGAATGACCGATCTCTTACCCGAAATATTATGGGAGATAATAGGTGAAGTACGTGAAAGGTACATGCAGAGGTGGCTCGGAGTTGAGATATTTAGTAGTTTCCCTCTCTGTGAGCACTGAAGAAAACAGCTGTTTGACTACTCCTTTAACAGATTGCTTGCCTACACTAGGCAAATAACGAAAAAAGTAACTCCCAGTTTCTGGAATTTCAAGCCTTTCAAGAGAAGCCTAAATTTGTGTGCATATTCCTTTCCTTTACCTTATGACTGCTGAAATACACACTGACTATCAGAGTACTATTTAAAAGAAAATGGTTATCTTTTTCAGAAATTCTAATTGTCCTGATACCCCCCAAAATCCTAAAATATATTTAATACTTAATAGTCATTATTTGTGTACTGATTCTATTGTACTGTTAACTCTTCATAGCTGACCTATTTTAATAATTCCTGTATTGCTTAGTACTATGCTTTGTATATACAAGAAACTTAAATATTGATTAAAATGGACTAGACATTCACTCAACAAGTATTTATTGGGTGGTTACTAGATATGAGGTATGGTGGGAGACATCAGACAAGCAGTCCGTGAACAAGACACACAGTCCAGCTCTTGAAGAGCTTATGATGAGAAAGAGATAAGATAAACATTAAGCAACTTATCACATAACTAATTTTTAATGCAAGTTTCAGTTTAATATTGTATGTTTAAACAAAATTAAGGACACTAGAGGTTTTTCCAAAAAGACATCAAATCAATTTTATGCTTCTCAAGGACAGGAGCCTTTCAAAATCAACCTTTAAAACTCAATTTATTGCATTTAAAAATAAAATGCACACATTGTAAGTTTATATTTCAATGAGTTTAGACAAGTGTATACAAATATCCATATGTAAGTATAGATATTATATATGGGTATATATGAGTATATATATGTATATATAAGCATATACATACATAACTGTATACATACTTATAATATCACCTCATTCAACATATAGGATATTTACATGATCCAAAAAAGCTTTCTTTGTGCTCTTTCTTAGTGTACAACCCATGATTTTACCCAGGCTCCTAGATTCATCTTTCCTAGAGTTTCAGATAAATGAAATCATGTATTATGTCCCCTTTGTGTCTGACTTCTTTTGCTCAGGCTGATGTTTCTGAGAATAATCCATGTTCTTTTGTGCATCACTAGCAATTTCCTTATTGTTGCTGATTAGCATTCTATTTTATCAACATGCCACAATTTGCTTATTCATTTATCTGTTGATTGACAAAAGTGGTCCTTAATCTATTGCCCATATGTTAGATGAAAGCAGTGATATATTTTTATTTGTGAGCTATGGAAATGTACCAGAGGACCTGGGGTATTACCTTATATTCACCATGTATGAATAGTGTTGGCCCACATTGAAATAATTTTTATCCCCAAATGAAAGTATATCATAAAGATAAGTCCTATCTGTACAAACAGTTTCACTGATAATTTATGGATAATGCTAAATGCTAAGTTGTTGAGTAGATGCTGAACTAAAATGTGAGACAGTAAAATTAACCTGATTCTGTGCATTGTGGGCTACTTATGGAATACAACAATGATTTTCGAAATTCAAATTCACTCACAACAAATATTTGTGAGTGTCTGCTACACATAAAGCATAGTATTCAATTCTATAAGGCAATAGAAGATAAGCAAGATGAAATTCCTTCCCTGGAAGTCCTGTGGTCTAAAGTGAGAAATTGGGTATCTGCATGAAACGATAAAAAAACAAAACAAAACAGTAAAAAGGCTTGTTGATTAAACTGGAGCAGTTTTAGTTTCCAGCTTTTTAAAAGGGGAGTAAATTATACCTCCTATAACCCAGTCAGGTTAATTTTGATACCTTTAAAGATTCTGTGCTAGATGAAATCATTGAACAATCAATTAGTCACCACATAGGAGAGCATGAAGCACTGAGTAGTCACTATCTTGGCTTTGCAAAGAGCAAATTGTACCAGATCAATTTAATTTCCTTCTTCAAGAGATTGACAGTTTATACAGACATTTAGGAAGCAGGATATGTAATTTATCTGAACTTCAGAAAGGATTTTGATTCAGCCACACATGGCATTTTTAGCACTAACTCAAAGGATGTGGTGCAGTCCAGACCATATTCCTAGAAAGGGGCCTGCTTCACTGAGGGATCACGTTTGAAAAGTGTTATGTAGGGCTTGGTGTTAACAATGAACCTGATTTTATAAATGCATATCCTAATGTTGAGGTTATTCTGAGTTTCTATTTGTATCGTGGATAAATAATTGGAAATAAACTCATGTTGGCAGAGGAAAGCTTGATACGAGTACTTTGGAAGATTATTATAGATTAAATGAAATGATCTTAAACCATAAAAGTGAACCATTATATGCTCTGTGAAGGGCAGTAAGATAGTTCAAAATAACATGCTGTGGTGATCATGAACAGTACCAAGGACATATGCAAGATGGGAGCAGCTTGGCTATAAATAAGACAAAGAAAGACTTGGGAGTCATAGTGGAACTCAATCCATGTATCACTGATCAATTCTGTGTTATTATTTATAAGCAACACATAATTTTAGGTTATGTAAAGAGGAACATTATTTGCAAGTATGAGGAGCTCAGAAGTCATTACTCTGCAATAGTCAGTTTTAATCACAACTCTCAAACTGTTCTAATTTTACACTGCAGGGAAGCTAGAGTGTCCAGAGAAAAGCATTCTAAATATTAATATGAAAGAAGATGAATAAATGTTTCTTTAAAGTTCAGACTAGAGAAGGGAGACTACTCTTCAAATTGTACAGAGGTATCATTTCATTTTAGTCATTTATTGAGTAGCCAGCTCTTTGTCAACTTGTCATGATAAGCTTATGGAACAATTATTTTGTTTTAATTTTTACAAAGGAGAACATAAAGCAAATGAGCTTAAATGTAGCAGGAGTTTAGTTAGGTAAAGGATGAACTCTTTCACTGTTGAAATCATTAAACACCAAAACATGTCATCAAAGAGTTTCTGAAATAATTTTTCTTGAAAGCTGTTTGAAAACAGAATAGACAGCCTTCTGCCCAAGGTGGCATAGGTGTTGAAGGCATTGGTTTAGTCCAGTGATTCCAAAATCTGACAGTGTCAGGATCACTTGGATAGAATTTTTTTAAAAACAGCTTTACAGAAGTGTAATTGACCTACTGTAAATTGTGCATATCTCAGGTATATAATTTGATAAATTTTAACATATGTATACATTCATGAAATTATCACCACAATCAAAATAATGAACATATTTATCACTCCCACGATATTTCTCATGCCCCTTTGTAGTCCTTTTTCCCACCCCTCCCTAGGCAAACATTGTCTGCTTTCTGTCACTATAGATTAGTTTGCATTTTCTAGAGTTTTATGTAAATAGAATCAAACAATTTGTATTCTTTTTCATCTGGCTTCTTCCATTAGCATAATTATTTTGAGATTCATACATGTTGTAGTATATTTCAGTAGTTCATTCTGTTTTTTTATTGCTGACTAGTATTCCATTATGTGGATATATACAATGTGTTTATTCACTAATCCACTGACGGACATTTGGTTGTTTCCAATTTTTGGTTATTACAAATAAACCTGTTATTACATTTATGTGCAAGCTTTGGTACAGACATTTCTCGAGGGTAAATACTTGGGAGTGGAATGCTTAGATCATGTGGTAGGTATATGTTTACCTTTTTAAGAAACTACCAAACTATTTTCCAAAGTGGTGGTTATATTTTACATTCTCAATAGCAGTGTGAGTAAATTCTGTCAGTGCTTGGATGGTAAGTCTTTTTAGTTTTAGCCATTCTAATTAGATGTATTAGAATCTCATCATGGTTTTAATTTAAACTTCCCGAGTGAGCATCTTTTCATGTGCTTTGTCATTTATATGTCTATTTATACTGTTCAGTGGTTTTTTTTTTTTTGACAATTTTAAAATTTGGTCATTTGTTTTCTTTTCATTGAGTTTTGCAAGTTCTTTATATATTTTGAACACAGGTCCTTTAGCAAATACAGACAGTTTCCAACTTAAGATAATTCATCTGAAGATTTTTTGACCTTACTGTGGTGTGAACACAGTAGGCGTTCAGTAGAAACCGTGTGCTTCTACTGCGTGCTGGGCAGTGGCAGTGAGCCGCAGCTCCCAGTGAGCCACACATTTTATTTTTAATTTACAGTGAGTTTATTAGGATGTAGCCCCATCATAAGTTGAGGATAATCTGTATATGATTTGCAGATACCTTCTCTGAGTCTGTAGCTTGACTTTTCATTCTCTTAACCAAGCAGAAGTTTTAAATTTTGAAGTCCAATTAATCTTGTGTGTGTGTGTGTGTAACAGATCATGCATTTGGTTTTATATGTAGGAACTTTCTCTTTATCTAACCCAAGGTCACAAATATTTTCTCCTTAGTTTTCTTATTAATGTTTTATAGTTTTAAGTTTCACAGTTAGGTCTATGATTCATTTTGAGTAGTTTTTATTGTACATGGTGCAAGGTATGGATTGAGGTTCTTATTCTACGTATGGATATCTAATTGTTCCAGCATTATTTGTTGAAAACACCATCCTTTTTCCATTGAATTGTCATTGAACCTGTGTTGAAAATTAGTTGTCCATATATGTGTGGGTCTATTTCTGGATCTGTATTCAGTTTCACTGATTTACCTGTCCACCTTTACAGTGAAACTACGCTTGCTTCATTAATGTAGCATTATAGTAAGTCTTAAAATCAGGTAGTATCAGTCCTCCAACTTTGATCTTCTTTTTCAAAGATATTTTGGCTGTTCTAGGTCTTTTACATTTCCATGTGAATTTTAGAATCAGATTGTCAATTTCACTTTGACTGCCAGGATTCTGGTTGACATTACTTTGACTCAATAGGTCAATTTGGGAAGAAGTGACATCTTCTAACCCATGGATGTGGCATATTTCACCATTAATTTAAATTTTAAATTTCTCTCAACAATATTTTGCAGTTTTCAAAGTATGGGTCTTGAAGATCTTTTGTCAGATTTATCCCCAAGAATTTTATATTTTTTATACTACTGTTAATTGTATTATTTTTACATTTTAATTTCCAATAGTTTGCTGCTGGTATGCAGAAATACAGCTGATTTTTCTGCATTGACCTAGTATCTTGCGACCTTATTAAACTTACTTATTAGTTTTAGTAGTTTTTTGGTACATTCCATAGAATTTGTCTATGTTGTCTGCAAAGAATGACAGTTTTACTTATTCCTTTAATTATTCCTTACTTATTCCTCTAGATGCATTTTATTTCTTTTCTTCTCATGCTACACTGGCTAGAACCTCTAGTATAGTGTTTAATAGATGTGATACAAGACCGGAAGAACAGGCTCCACTTGTACTCGCCATCAAACTCGTACTGACTGAGAACACTAGGGTGCTCACATGGCAGTAATACTCTCCAGGGATTAGGGGGATTTGAGGGGGTAAACCCACAACTAAAGGACACGGGGAGCATTGTAGAGGGGAAGGGCATGCCTCTAACCCTCGCTTGGGTGAGGCAAAGATATAAAGTGTAACCATAATGTTCGTACCCTCGTAATATCCGGAAATAAAAAAAAAAATAGATGTGATAACAGAGGGTATTTATACCTGTGAGGGATATTGGTGTGTAGTTTCCTCATAATGTCTTTATCTGTTTTTTTTATCAGGTTAATGCTGTCTTCAGAAAGTGAGTTAGACAATATTCTTCTTTTTCAATTTTCTGAAAGAATTTGAGAAGAATTGGTGTTATTTCTCCCTCAATGGTAGAATTCATCAGTGAAATCAACTGGGCCTAGAATTTTCTTTGTGGGAAAGTTTTTAACTACAAATTTATTTTCCTTAATAGATACTGGAATATTCAGTTTCTTTCTTCTTGAGTAAGCTTTGATAGTCTGTGTCTTTCAAGGAATTTGTCTGTTTCATCTAAGTTGTCAAATTCATTGATATAAAGTTACTTATAATTTTACTTTATTATTCTTTTAATAACTGTAGAATCTGTAGTGATGCCACTTTTCTTATTCCTGATATTGGTAATTTTTATCTTCTCTCTAGCCATCTTGGTTGATCAACTGTTTTGGTGTCTCAGTACTTGTGTTCAAGTGACCCTTATTTTGCTTAACAATAGCCCCAAAGTGCAAGAGTAGTGATGTTGGCAGATTGTTTTAATTGTTCTATTTTATTATTAGTTATTGTCATTAATCTCTTCTTGTGCCTAATTTATAAATTTAACTTTATCATAGGTATGTATGTATAGGAAAAAGCATAATATATAGAGAGTTTGGTATTCTCTGTGGTTTTAGGCATTTACTGGAGGTCTTGGAATAGATCCCCCAAGGATAAGAGGGGACTACTATACATTGTGGTCAGAGAACACATTTTGCATAGCTTAAATCTTTTAAAATGTATTGAGACTTGTTTTATGGCCTACATTATGGTCTAGGTTGGTAAAGCTTCCATTGGCATTTCAAGACTGTATTCAACTCTAGTTGGGTGGTGTGTTCTATAAATGTCAGTTAAAGTTGGTTGGTAGTGTTATTTAATAAGACTTCTACATCCTTACTGGTTTCTGTCTACTTGTCATATCAAATATAACATGTTGAAATCTCTCACTATAATTATTTATAATAAATCTCTTGAATTTTATTTTGAGAAACAGATGTGTTACTGGGAAACAACTTGACCCTCTCAGACCTTGCTTTTAAGATTTGTTAGGTGGGACCAGGAAAGAGTTTGTATAAGGCTAATTTTTCTATGTTACTGAAGCAAAACTCTTCCATGTACTCAACCCAATGCCAATGAATTAAGAAGCTTTTTCTGTCAGGCTAGCAGAAATCCGCACAATTCCCAGTTCTATGTGAGCACTGGATACTATTTGCAAATAGGTCTTTCCCTGGCCTCTGGTAGTTTTCTCACACACACATGCTTATCGATACTCTGGCAAATACTCGAAGGGGGCACTTTTCAGATCTCCTGGGTTCTCTCTCTACACAGCTCTCTACTCTGATACTCTATCCTCTGAACTCTAGCCACTTTGTTTTTCCCAGACTTAAACTCAGGTACTTTGCAGGGTTCCACTAGGGTTTCCCTGTTCCTGTGCCACAGCCTGGAAATCCTCCCAAACTTGAGGCCATTTTTAGGCTCATTTGCTTTCCATCTCTCAGGGATCACTGTCCTTCATGCCTAATGTGCACTGTTTTGAATACTGTAGTCTCATTTATTATGTTTGATTTGTAGTTCTTTCAAGCGAGAGAGTAAATCTGGTCCTTGTTACTCTACTTTGATTTAAAGCAGAGGTCTCCCTGGAGACCATTTAGAAAGATAAATTACTGAGTCTATCACAGACCTACTAAATCTCAATTCATGGACGAATCCAGAAATCTCTAACAAGCTCTTCATATGATTCTGCTGTATACCCACAATTTAAAAGCACTGATTTGATCAAATGTGATCTTTTAAAGTCCAGTACAATCATCAAGCATCTAGGGAGGTGGCATTTCTCAAGAGGCAATGAAGTCATGATCGGCCTCTGAGTTTCAACTTTGAACATCATCACAGGCCTGCATCACAGAACTGTGGAGGTCCCACCTCCAGAAAACCCCATGTAGAAAACTGTCAGGAGGCCACTGGTTGTAAGAATTCTTCAGTTTACTTGGGTAATTAAAATTATATAAATAGATTCCTTTCTGTTTTCATAGCCAACATAAGATTGAAAATTTGTTTCAACCTGCCATGAAATCAAAACTTTTTAGAGAAAAATTACATTTTTATAAGGAAAATGAGTTGTCCCATGTTACTAATTAGATCTTAACTGTTAAAGTGTAGAATGATTAAAATCTTTTTCAATAATTGCAAAATTTCCCCTGATAAAAATCAACCTAGAGGTTGTTTATTATGCAATATAGTTTCAAGTTAGTCATTTTCTCTTCTTGAGAACAGCTTTCTGTCTGAGGGTGTCAGTGGTGGCAATCCCCTAAGTGCATGTTGGTTGACTGGTTGATTTATCCATAACAGATTTGATGAACTGGGATGTGGCTGTTTTTACAAGGGTCCAACTTCCACACAGACTAGCTAACTATCTATGTAACTCAGTTCCAATCCTATGTGGGTGGTATTAAGTTATGAATAATGGATGTCCCTTAGTTACCTACATATTTCTATTTTGGTTTGCTAAATATAGAATCATTTAAAAATCTAATTTCCATAATTATTTGCAGTGAATCTGTAATCAATAATAACACCAGCCAGTGATATCATCAACTTACGTAGGAAACATGTCATTTTCTAGGCTCTTTGTTAATCCTAATTTATATTCCAGTAAAAAATGGAGACATAATATTATATAGCAAATGATGTGCAAGTATATATATTATCATCCCTCCAGCTCAGAGATTCTTAAGCCTTATTGTATCATGAGCCCCTTTAGTATCTGGTGATGCTGCTTAAGGATCCTTTCTCAAAATAATGTTTCAAATGTATTAAATTAAAAATATAGAAGTATACAATACCAATTACATTGAAATACAGTTATCAAAATATGTTTAAAATAATTGTAATATAGTACTATATATGCTTCCTTATTAATGTAAAAAAATAATAAGATGTAGTTGTAGCTCTATTGTGATTTTTTTGTTAAGAATGAGCTACTAAGTAGTATTTTGTAACAACTGCAACAACTATGTTAGATGAAAATACTATTGTTCATAGCCTACACTTGTAATAGAAGTAAATTCTAAATTTCAGTTAGTTTAGTAAAAATAAGGATTTCTTTTCTTCCAAGTTCATAGACCCTCTGAATTCTGTCCATGAATCCTAAGAACCCCTGCCTTCTTGTTAATTTTAGTGAAAACATAGTTTTTAATCTCAAAAACCGAGTTATGCAAAAATAAATTGTGAAGGAATATGGGAGAAAGAATGAAGTTCCAGTTTTCTTGTGGAATTGGTTGAAAGGCTTTATTAACATGATATACTGTACATTTTTTTTTTACATTCCATTACTTCCTGCTGGAATTAGCATTGTCCTCCTCAATGAGCCACTAATGAACAGCCTGACAAGTATGGCTTAATCATACAGCACTTTTAATCTGCAAAACCTATTTAGAATGTTAGCATGAAATAGAAATATAATGATATAAGGAGAGAATTATATACCATAATAAAATCTTAACTCGGAAGACCTAATTGGCAACAAGCTTGGGACCCTTAAAATCAGAAGTCCTTTGGGTCTTGTCTTAGAAACTTACTTGTTAAAGGCTCTGAATGGTGAGAAGATAATAAAAAAACGAAAAGAAAGAAGGGATAAAGTGATGTTTTCAAAATATGAAGTTCAAAAGAGCTACATCCCATCACAGGTGTTCAGTACATATGCCAAACGTCATATTTGCAAGTTGCTAACTGGAATTGCATGATTAGATTGAGTAATTGCACATGTTGGTAAAAAGCCGTAATTACCTAAGAAAAATATATGCATTTTGTCTACGTGGGGCTTACCCTTTTAGTATGTCTTTTAAATTCTGACCAATTATAAATCTGTTAGCAATGTGGAGAGTAAGTGGATCTTGACACATGTGAGTCCTTGATCATTGTTTACTAAACAATTAGCTTTAACATTTAAGATGGAATCGGAAAAACACTTAAACCTAGTGAGAATTACCTGGGTATGAGAAGCTTTGAGACTTTGTTAGAAATTTCTGTTGTTCTCCATTTCTCAAACATTGTGACAATAACTCATAGTTTATTTACAAATGGAAAGTAACACTTCATAATACCTGGCAGCTTTCAAAACTAGATTATATCTGTCCTTGTCTGACGGGCTCTAATAACACTATTGTAATATATTTTCTTTTGACCATCTGGCAGTTCCTAGGAACCAATCTCTCTCAACATTTTATAGTTACTGCACTGGTTACAGCTAATCCTTTCAGTGAATGAGCTGGAAAAAATGTAGATACATCAATATCATATTCTTTTAGAGCCCATTTAATCCATGCCCTATTATTATTTCGTTTAATAGGGCCATTATCTTCTGTGGAAATGAAAAGTAATTTGTCAGAATCATTTTTTTTAAAT